>NW_006921623.1:14416358-14420143 GCF_000298275.1 Orycteropus afer afer | reverse complement strand
AGGCCTTCAAGGAGATGGATTGATACGGTGGCTGCGATGATGGGCTCAAGTATAGCAGGGATTGTGGGGCTGGCGCGGGATCGGGCAGTGTTTTGTTCTACTGTGCATGGGGTCGCTATGAGTTGGAAACAACTCGACGGCACTTAACAACAACAACAACAACAAAGGTGCAGTCCTGGGGACGGGCTTAGTGAAACCACTCTGGCCCTGTGGCTCCAGCTGGAAACAGAAACTAAACAAGCTGCTGAGACTCACGTAATCTTCCCATCGGCCATCCTTTTGCACTTAAAGATGATTAATTGCACAGGAGAGCAAATATATATCACTCTCCTTGGCTGGGATTCCTTCTATCCCTTAAGCCCCCTGAAGCTGACAGTATTTCACTCTTAACCTTGCAACCTGCCGGGGCCTGATTCACATTCATAAAGTCTGTATATCCCAAATACAAGTTGAACCATCTTGTCTTAGAGATCAAGGAGTGGGAGACAGAGGACAGGCAGAAGGTGGTGGATTGTTCTGACCAAAGCAAGAGCCCATGATTTGATTGGGAGTGTGTGTATTGGTGTTTGAGGGACAGTGAGGTGAAAATAGAACTATTCCATTTAGTTTTTACTTTCAAGTAACATACAAATGGTCTCTGGAATCCCCTGGCAGCTGGTGGACTTTTGATACAGCAAACAATGAATTATATTCTCCGGTTGTGAGTAAAATTGCAAATATCTTCAAGATGTTCAGAGTGCTGGGAAAGGGCAGCCAACTCATGTTGGCTCTGTGGGCTGCCTCCTGTTCAAGGCAGGTCACAGCACCTCTCTCTCCAGAGGGGGAAATGGGAAAAGGAGGAGAAGCCCAGGAGGCATCCACAACAATGAGACCTGGGAGGAGCTATCATTTAGGAACTTGGCGGGCTGGGCCACATAGGGCGTGGGGCAGGGATGGGAAGGCTGAGTGAAGCAACATGGGCTCCTTTCAGGCTCTGCAGGTGAAGCACACTTAAATTAGTGTCTGGGGAGCAGGTGTGTGGTCTTTACTCTTGGTAGATGAACGCTACTTGACAAAGTCTCCTCCATCTCAATAGCATATATTTGCCAAGTATCCCTGTGAAGGAATAGATAGCAAGGAGTTTGTAGTCAGCAGGGTAAGATCAAAACATGCAGAGGCTCCCAAAAGATCAGATTATTTATTATTCATTCATCCTCTCATTTACTCATTCATCCACTTCCTCATTCAACAAAGATTTACTAAAAATAAGATACTTAATGATATGTTAATACCAAACAGTGCTTTCAATTTCTGTTATATAAAATACTTTGGTGGCACAGTGCCTAAGGCATTTGACTGCTAATCATAAGGTTGGAGGTTCAAACCCACCAGCCACTCCCTGGAAGGAAGACAGGATAATCTACTTCTGTACAGATTTACTCCCTTGGAAACCCAACGGGGTCACTATGGTCTGAGTTGTCTTGATGGCAGTGGTTTAACAAAGTTGAGACATATGTTCACCTGGGCCCTCAGAGTCCCCTCTTCATTTATCCATTGAGCATTGAGCACCCACCACGTTGTTTTGAGGTTGTTTATGGTCTGACTGTTTAATGTTGGTTTCTCCCACTGGCCTATGAACAAAACAAGGGCAAATATTGGGTTTTGTTCATGTGCCATCATAATGGCTTCTCCTCACATCAACACCTGGTCAATAACAGCATTTAGTAAAGTTTGCTAAGTGAGTGAAATGAGGTTAACTTTTCCTTTTATCTGTTGATGGCATCAAGTAGAGACAAAGAGAAAGCAAACGTGGATAATTCCCTAGGTATTTGTGTTTGACATTATCACCTAGGGTTTTAATAGGTTATGTTCTTTACAAACTAGATACTCCTTCTGGAGCTGATTATGACCCCTGTCAGTTGGACTCTACCACTGACCTCTTAGCCCCCACTTAGGCAAAAGGGAAAGAATCAAAGACAGAGGTCACAAATACTGCAATTGATTACAAGGTCCATTCAATAAGCATTTATTGAATAAAACTATGGCTTCAAAACTGTGCAGGTAGTTTTCCCTGAGTGGCACAAATGGTTAAGCACTCAACTACTAGCCTAAAGATTGACCATCCAAACTCACCCAGAGACACCTCAGAAGACAAGTCTGACAATGTGCTTCTGAAAGGTGACAGCCTTGAAAATCCTATGGAGCAGTTCTACTCCGCACACGTGGAATCAACTCAACAACTACAAACAAGAAAAGAGTGGCTTATTACAACAATAGCTCACAGCTCTTCTATACTGAGCTCTTAGGTTAGACCTGGCAGCTTGCTAAGTGCTCAACATGCATCACCTCATTTAATCCTCACAGATGTATTTTGAAGTATGTCAATCGGTACCTAAATATGATAAAAATTTTCAAAAAGATTCCATGTTCTTGGTACAGGTTAGAGTATTGCAAAAGGGGTATTATAGCAAGACGTTTGGTTGGGGAAGGCCTGAATACCAAAGAGAAAAGTCACTGAGGGTGTATTGAGGTCTGGTATGTTTCAATATTCTCTTCCCTGTAATGGAGGAAACAATTTTTTAAAAAATTATAAGTTTATATATAATATACACACACACACAGATAATATGTTGTTGTTTTTTGGTGCCATCGAGTCATCTCTGACTCATACTGGCCCTATGTACAGCAGAATGAAACACTGCTCAGTCTTGTGCCAGCTCCACGATCCTTGCTATACCTGAGCCCATTGTTGCAGTCACTGTGTCAATCCATCTCTTTGAGGGCCTCCCCCTCTTTCGTTGACCCTCCACTTTACCAAGCATGATGTCCTTCTCAAGAGGATGGTCACTTCTGACAACACGACCAAAGTGTGTGAGAAGAAGTCTGGCCATTCTCGCTTCCAAGGAACATTCTGGCTACACTTCTTCCAGGACAGATTTGTTAGTTATATAACACATAATATATGTTATTTATATGTGTGTGTGTGTGTATGTATGTGTATGTTTGTATGTATACATATATAGACCAAAACATTTGCCATGTCAATGTTTTTTTACACGTACAATTCAGTGTCATTAATTACATTCATCATGTTGCATAACCATCACCACTATCTGATGAAACTGACTTTTATTAACAAGACAAATAACAAAAACAAAAAATCTATGCCAGTTATTTATGTAAACTAGCATTCAACCCTCCTAGGGAACAGAGTAAGGACAATTCACTTTTATTTTTAGCTATGGTAATTATTATTTTAAAAAATTACTTAATTTTTGTTGTTAAGATATACCACAGTATACACCACAGTGCATTCACCACCACCACCACCACCAATGCAGTGACACGGATTAATGTTTCGTGTTGTGCAACCATTCTCACTCTTCTGAGTTGTTTCTTCCTCATTAACATAGACTCACTGCTCCCTAAGATTCCTATCCATCTTTTGGGTTGCTGTTGTCAATTTTACCCCATATGGATAGTTCGTAAGAGAGCATAATAATGTTCAAGGCAGAAATTCTTTGCTAGTTGAACTAAACTATTGTTTGATTTTAAGAAGACATCAAAGGATATTTTTGATTTGAGGTTTAAGGAGTATCTCAGGGCAATTGTTTTGGGGGTTCATCCAGCTTCCATGGCTCCAGAAGTATGGATTCCAATGTTGTTGTTGTTGTTGTTATTTGCCATCGAGTCGGCCCCGACTCATAGCTACCCCTCCTTGGGTTTCCGAGACAGTATCACTACGGAAGTAGGATTGCCCAACCTTCCTTCCGAGGAGTGGCTGGTGGGTTTGAACCGCCAGCCTT
>NW_006921623.1:14411632-14416258 GCF_000298275.1 Orycteropus afer afer | reverse complement strand
GGCTGGTGGTTCAAACCTACCAGCCACTCCTCAGAAGGAAGGTTGGGCAATCTACTTCGGTAGTGATACTGTCTCAGAAACCAAAGGAGGGGTCACTATGAGTCGAGTTCGACTCCATGGCACATAACAACAACACAGCATAAAAACCTAGGCCCTTGTGGGTACACACTATCTTCTGTGCTTTAACCCTTGTCCACTTTTTTATTCTTATGTTTCTCAAGTTCTGCCTTAACATTTATGCTCTGGAAACCCATATATTATTGCTAACTCCTTTTCCTTTCAGAGATGTACTTTCTGTAACATATGGGTGTGACCAGAATGGTGTATGTTTTCTTTTCCAATTATTTTATTTATTTATTTTTAATTAAATCCATTGGAAAATAAATTACAAGAAAAATGAACATCCACATCGCCTTCATCTAGATGTACCAGTTGTTAACATTTTGGCACATTTGGGTGTAGTCAATATGTATGTGAATGAATGAGTGAACATATGTATGTATAAATATGTATCTTCATCCCTGAATACTTCAGCATGTCTCTTAAAGAATAAGGACATTCTCCAACATAACTACATAACCATCATTCCACCCAGGAAACCTTTCATCCAATAATATCATCTAATATGCAGTTCCCATCTAAGTTCTCCAGTGGTCCTCAAGAAATTTTTGAGCTATTTTTGGGCCAAAATCTAATCAGCACTTATTCACATATTGCATTGAGTTATGTCTCTTCAGCTTCCTTTAAAATAAAATATTCTCTCACTTGTTAAGAAATAGTTGACACTTTTGAAGAGCCCAAAGCAATTGTCTCTTAGAATCTCTAAAATTCTAGATTTGTCTAATTGCTTCTTTTTTTTTCATGCAAATAATTTTACGTGGTTTTGAAAATTCAGTTTCTCAATCAAAAATTTACATTTTAAGAATCCAAGAACTATGTTTCAAATCTCTGTACAATTTTAACAGAAATCTTATTGAAATGTCAGGTCAAGGATACTGTGGGGCCAAAGCAAAAGGAACAAAATGAATATGCATAGAGAATTCTTAAAGAATGAGGTACTGGAAATGAGAAAAGCTAGTTGTCTTGAGACTAATCAAATACGAGGGCTGTATGTGAATAATCAATAAAATGTTAGATTTGTCTAATTGTTTCTTAATGATTAGATCCTGATTAGACATTTTGGGCAAGGTTATGATATAAGTGATTTTGTGTAGTTCTTTTCACATCCCAGTAGAAGAATGTCAACTTTTTCCTCTATAGATGATGCTAACTTTGAGTCTCTGGTTAACGTGATGACCCATGATTTGAAAAGCTTGGCTCTACAAGAGCTGGAGGCAGTGTTGTCAGTTGCAAAGGAGGGCTCATTACCAGGGTCCAAGTAGACAAAAAAGAACCAGGAAACATTATTGTAACAAATGGAACAGAGAGGCAAAGGCAGAGACCCAGCTCTGAAGAAAGCAATCTCCCTTCCAAGGGCAAAGGGCTTGCATTTGTTGTGGAGCCTTTTGGTTGCCAAGAGTGTGAAGTAGCAGTGTCTTGAGGTCCACTTTTAATTTTCAGTGAGATTGAGACAGAGTTCCTTTCGGCTTGATATAATTAGTTTTAAGCCTGGGCTTGAAGTTAGAGCATTATGAAATCTTAGGAAATTGTTTTTGATAGTAACAAAAAGAAGAATAGTTAACGCTTGACATAGTGTTTTACTTTGCCAGTGCCACTGAATGATTTAATATTTAATATTATTGCATTCAAACCAAGTCAGAGTAGACCAAGCCTGAAGCATTTCCAGCACCAAAGCCAAGTGGCTAGGAGCCCAAAGTGGTATAACCTTGGCTGACTCACCACCAGTCTGGAGAGTTACCTTTAGGGTTGGTTGAACTTTCAGAAACCAGTTGGCAATTTCTAAACAATGATCTGTAATGTGTATGGGAAGTCCATTTGAATCAATCAGTTGATCATGTTTACTGAAGGGCCTTGGTACAGAAATGTGGCCGAAGGCTTTGGCAGAGTCATGTAGAGTCTTTTTCACATTACAAGGCACTGTCCACTCGTAGTGTTTCATCTAGTTCTCACAAGAGCCCTGTGATGTATCCTGGGCAGATGCTACCAGAACCAGTTGCTGTTGAAATGACTCTGACTCACGGTGATCCGTGTGTGTCAGAGGAGAACTGTGCTTCCTAGGGTTTTAACATGTTACAGAAATAGATTGCAAAGTGTTTCTTCTGCAGTGCCTCTGGGTGGACTCAAACCTCCTACCTTTTGGTTAGCAGGTGAGCACATTAACTATGCCCAAGGATTCTTGGCAGAGATCACTATCCCAATTTTGTAGACGAGGGCACCAAATCTCCCAGAGATTAAGTGATTTAGGCAAAGTCACAAAAACATTGAACAGACACCACGAACCCAGGCTTTTCAGTCAAGTGCTCTTCCTACTGGCTTTGGGAGTTGAGCAGAACCTGACAGATAAGCATTGGTTGGGAAATGCCTCCAGAACCAATGCTGGCTTTGTGTGTCTGTGCTGGACTCCACAGTGCTTGTCTGATCAGAGATGGGGGCCAAGTGGTCAGAACTGGTCTGAAAGTGCCCACTGTTGCTGCTTCTCTAAAGCTCTCTTACAACTTTCCACAAGGCTAGGAAGGCTCACTCCACATGTCCACTTGGATGTTAAAAATCACAGGATTTAAATTTAGATTGGAAGCCCAGCTCTGGCACTTACAGATTGGGTGACTTTGAGCAGGTTGTTTAACCTTGCTCAGTGTATCTTTCTCATCTGTAAAATGTGAACAATAATAGCACTTACTTATAGGTCTGTTGGTAAGGATTGAATTATTAAATGTAAAGCACTTAGGACAGTAGATATTAACTGCTACTTTAAAATGTGTGCAGTAAGCACTCAATAAATAGCCATTGTGGTGGTGGTGGTAGGACATTCTCATAAATAGTGATTGCTATTGCCTGCTAACCAGACGGCTGGCAGTTCATGCCCACCAGCCACTCCTTGGAAGGAAGGTTGGGCAATCCTACTTCCGTAGTGATACTGCCTCAGAAACCCAAGGAAGGGTCGCTGTGAGTCGGGTTTGACTCGACGGCACATAACAACAACAACAACATTTGTGTACGTGTAACTGAGGATTGAACATATCAATTTTATGATAGTGCCTTAAACCAAAAGCCAAACCCACTACTGCTGAGTCAATTCTGACTCATGGAGACACTAAAGGACAGAATAGAACTGCCTATAGGGTTTCCAAGGCTGTAAATCTTTCTATAAACAGACTGCCTCATCTTTCTCCCATGGAGTGGTTGGTGGGTTCGAACCATAGACCTTTTGGTTAGAAGCTCAATGCTTTGACCACAGTGCCATCAGAGTTCCTTACCAATTGCCTAGGAGAATAAAAATGTTTCCTTGTTCTCAGTTTAAAAGAGAGTTTATATCATGAGGCTTCTTTCAGTTTCTGGGAAGAGCCAGCAGAGTCTGTAGGAGTTTCTTGATCAGATAGACCTTAATTCAAATCCTGGGTCCTTGCTCAGCAACTGCCGATTGGTCTGCAGATTAGTATGACTTCAGAGGCCTCCTAGGCCTCTCTGCCTTCAAACCAAAAAACCAAACCAAACTCATTGCCATTGAGTTGATTCCAACTCAAACCCACTTTGGGTTTCCAAAGTGGTAAATTTTTACAGAAGTAGATTGCCCAGTCTTCTTTCCATGGAGTGGCTGGTGCCAACCTTCTGGTTAGCAGTCACATGCCTTAGGCACTATGCCACCAGAGCTCCTTAACCTTCAAGTGGGGTAACCTTGTGCAAGTTATGAAGTCTAGAGGTTCAAACCCACCAGCCACTCTTCAGAAGGAAGATTGAGCAATCTTCTTCCATAGAGATACCACCTCAGAAACCCAAGAAGGAGTTGCTATGAATAGGAAACGACTCGACTGCAGTGAGTTTGGTTTTTGGTTTATACAACACATGGAGCACATAGTTAGCCTTCAATATATGGCTCATTTACTTTGAATGAGTTATCAGGAAAGACCAGTCACTAGAAAAGGGCATCATGTTTGGTAAAGTACAAAATGAGGGAAACTCTCAATGAGATGGATTGACACAGTTGCTGCAACAATGGACTCAAACATACCAAACATTATGAAGATGGCACAGGACACAGTAGTGTTTTATTCTGTTCTCTCCATGACTCAGAGCCAACTTGAAGGCAACTAACAACAACATATGGTAGCACTTGTTATTATTGAACTTAATATGGTTTAGAAAGTCATCTATTGAATGTAGTTGAGTGTTTGAATTCTCCCAGCTTCTGTATGTAGAAACCCTGGAGAAAGTCAGGGCCAGAATCCACATGCCCAGGGAAGCCTGCTTGGCCTAGATGGGCAGGGAAGACCTCTAATTCCCCACAGTCTCTTCTGGTGATCAGGAATCTGCTTTTTTCCTGTCCCCCAAGGTGCAATCAGGATGTCTTAATTATCACTGGTGACTGGAATGCAAAAGTTGGAAACAAAGAAGAATCACCGGTACTTGGAAAATTTGGTCTTGGTGACAGAAATAATGCTGGAACTCGTATGGTAGAATTTTGCAAGACCAACGACTTGTTTATTGCAAACACCTTTTTTCAACAACACA
>NW_006921623.1:14399273-14405382 GCF_000298275.1 Orycteropus afer afer | reverse complement strand
ACCTTCCTTCCGAGGAGTGGCTGGTGGGTTTGAACCGCCAGCCTTCTGGTTAGCAGTCAAGTGCCTTAGGCACTATGCTACCAGAGCTCCTATGGATTCCAATAGAATTTGAAATTCTGTTGTGCCTTTTCTCCCCTTTGATCAGTATGTTAATTTTTTTTCCTTTCACTTTTTTCAAATAATAGATTTTATTTTTTGTAGCACAGTTTAGGTTTACAAAAAAAATTGAGCAAAAAGTACAGAGAGTTCCCATATTTCCTGCCTTATCTTCTACTTTCTCTATTACTAATATTTTGCATTTGGGTGGTCCATTTGTTATAACTGATGAACTGATGTTGCTATTGTTCATTGCCATCCAACAGATTCTGACTCACAGCGACCCCATGTACACAGAGTAAAATTGCTCTACGGTATTTTCTAGGCCATGACCTTTTGGCAGCAGATCACCAAGCCTGTCTTTGAGGCACCTTTGGGTGGGTTTGAACCACTAACTTTGGCTAGTAGTTGAGTTGCTTAACCATTTGTGCAACCCAGGTACTCTAAACTGATACTAATACATTATTATTAACTAAAGTCCACAATTTGCATTAAGCCTCACTCTGCTGTTCTATGGATTTTGACATAATTTTGACATATGTCATGTATTCACCATGAGAGCATCATACAGAATAGTTTTATTGCCCTAAAAATCCCCTGTGCTCCACCTATTCATCTCTTCCTTTCTTCCTCTTCTCCTCCCCCAAGCCCTTGGCAACCACTTACCTTTTTACAGTCTCTATAATTTTGCCTCTTCCAGAATGTCATGTAGTTGGAATCCTAAAATATGAAGGCTTTCAGACTGGCTCATTACCCTTATTAATAATAAAAATAATAAAACTCACTGCCATCGAGTCAATTCTGACTCATAGTAACCACCATTGGGTTTCCCAGGCTATAAATCTTCTCAGAAGTAGATTGCTCCATCTTCCTTCCATGAACCGGATGGTGGGTTTGATCTGCTGACCTTCTGGTTAGCAGCCAAATGCCTCATCCAGTACACCACCAGAGCTCCTTGTCCAGTCAACGTGGCTGAGCTCACCACCAACAGGGAAATAATTAAACTCTGACCTTATTCATATGCATTTAATATTCCTCTTTGTCTTTTTGTGGCTTGATAGATCATTCTTTTTATCTTTGAACAATAAGCCACTGTATAGATGCACCCCAGCTTGTTTATTCATTTATCCATTGAAAGACATTTTGGTTGCTTCAATTTTTGACACTTTTGAATAAAACTGCTGTAAATTTCATGTGCAAGTTTTTTGTGGACGTATTTCCAACTTATTTTTGTTGATTTCTTTGTTAGAAGCTGCCAGACTGTTTTCCAAAATGACTGTACCATTTTGCATTCCACCAGCACTGAATGAGAGTTCCTGTTGATCCACATCCTTGTTGGCATTTGGTGGTGTCAGTGTTTTGGATTTTAGCCATGTTAATGAGGATGTTCTGGTGGCATAGCACCTAAGGCACTTGACTGCTAACCAGAAGATTGGCAGTTCAAATCCTCTAGCCACTCCACAGGCGGAAGATTGGGCAGTCTACTTCCATAGATTTACAGCCTCGGAAGGGAGTCACTATGAGTTGGAATTGACTCGATGGCAATGAGTTTTTTTGTTTTTAAGAAGGATGCTAATTATTTTTATATCACCTTTGTATCAGGTAGTGTCTCCCATATCAATGCATCTAAAACAGGGGCCTATAAGCTGACTGATAGTAATGTTAATATTTTGATGATAAATATAGCAGATTTGAATACTGTCTCTACTTCTCTATTTCCTTGAAATAGGATTGTACATCTTGGTCCTTTGTCATGGGACTTCTCAGTGTCTCTTACTGAGGGCAGAGTTTAATTCCTTCCCTGTTGGTGGTGAGCTCAGCCACATGACTGGACAAAGTAAAATTTTAAAAGTGGTTGTGTGCTTTGACTTGGCCTTATTTCTCTTATCCATAAACTAACTTTTAGTTTTGTCCTGAAGAATAAAGGTGATCCTGGTTTGCCAGGGTTGCTGTAACAGAAATACCACATGTATCATTGTCATTAGGTGCCATTGGGTCAGTCCCAACTCCTAGGGACCCCATGTACAACAAACAAATCACTGCCCAGTCCTGCACCAGCCTCATAATCCTTGGTATGCTTGAGTCCATGACTGTAGCCACTGTGTCAATCCATCTCATTGAGGGCCTTCCCTCTTATTGCTGACCTTCAACTTTACCAAGCATGATATCCTTCTCCAGGGAATGGTTCCTTCTGACAACATAACCAAAGTAAGTGAGATAAAGCCTGGCCATTCTTGCTTCCAAGGAACATTCCACTATACTTCCTCTAAGACAGATATATTCATTCTTCTGGCAGTCTGTGGTATTTTTCAATATTCTTTGCCAATACCATAATTCAAAGGCATCAATTCTTCCATCTTCCTCATCTGGCTTTCACATGCCTATGAGGCTATTGAAAATATCACTTCTTGGGTCAGGCACACATTAGTCATCAAAGTGAGATCTTTGCTCTTTAAAACTTTAAAGATGTCTTTTGCAGCTGATTTGCCCAGTGCAATCTATAGTTTGATTTCTTGACTGCTGTTTCCATGGGCACTGATTGTGGATCCAAGTAAAATGAAATCCTTGATGACTCCAATCTTTTCTCCATTTATCATAATGTGGCTTATTGGTCCAGTTTTGAGGATTTTTCTTCTTTATATAGAGGTGTAATCCATACTGAAGGCTATAATCTTTGATCTTCATCAGTAAGTGTTTCAAGTCTTCTTCACTTTCAACAAACAAGGTTGTGTCATCTGCATATCTAAGTTTGTTAATAAGTATTCCTCTAATCCTGATGCTGTGTTCTTCTTGGTATAGCCCAGTTTATCAGATTATTTACTCAGTATACAGATTGAATAAATATGGTGAAAGGATACAACCCTGACACACACTTTTTGTGGTTTTTAAATAATTCAGTATCCCCTTGTTCTATATGCATGACAGATTCCTGCTCTATGAACAGGCTCTTCATGAGCACAGTTAAGTGCTCCGGAATTCTCATTCTTTGCAATGTTACCCTTAATTTGTTATGATCCACATAGTCGAATGCCATTGTGTAGTCAATGAAATAAAGGTAACATCTTTCTGGTATTCTTTGTTTTCAGCCAAGATCAATCTGACATCAGCAGTGATGTTCCATGTCCTCTTCTGAATCCTGCTTGCATTTCTGGCAGTTTCCTATCTATGTACTGCTGCAATGGTTTTTAAATTATTTTCAGTAAATTTTTACTTATGTGTGATATTGATGACATTATTCGATAATTCCCACATTCTGTTGGATCTCCTTTCTTTGGAAGGGAACAAGTATTGATGTCTTCCAGTTGGTTGGCCAGGTAGCTGTATTGCAAATTTCTTGGCATAAACAAGTGAGGGCTTCCAGCATTGTATCCCTTTGTTGAAACATCTCAATGGGTATGTGGTAAATTCCTGGGGCCTTTTTTTTGGCCAATTTCTTCAGTTCTGGTGAACTTCCTTCTTCAATACCATCAATTCTTGACCATATGGTGCCTCCTGAAATGGTTGAACATTGACCAATTCTTTTTGGTACAGTGACTCTGTATTCATTCCATCTTCTTTTGATACTTCTTGCATTGTTCAATATTTTGCTCATAGCATGCCTCAGTATTGCAACTCAAGGATTGAATTTTTCTTTAGTTCTTTCAGCTTTAGAAATGAGAAGCATGTTCTTTCCTTTTGTTTTTCAACTCCAGGTCTTTGCACATTTCATTTCAATACTTGTCTCCTCGAGTCACCCTTTGAAATCTTCTGTTCAACTCTTTTACTTCATCGTTTGTTCTATTTGCTTTAGCTACTCTCCACTCAAGAGCAAGCTTCAGAGTCTCTTATGACATCCATTTTGGTCTTTTGTTTCTTTCCTGTCCTTTCAGTGACCTTTTACTTTCTTCATGTATGATCTCTTTGATGTCAACACATAACTCATCTGGTCTTCAGTCATTGGTATTCAATGCATTAAATCTATTCTTCAGATGGTCTCTTAATTCAGGTAGTATTCCGAGTGATACTGCCTCGGAAACCCAAGGAGGGGTTGCTATGAGTTGGGGCCAACTCGATGGCACATAACAACAACAACAACATAGTCAAGGTGGGAGCTCTGGTGGAGTAGTGCCTAAGGCATCTGACTGCTAACCAGAAGGCTGGTAGTTCAAACCCATCAGCCACTCCTCAGAAGGAAGCAATCTACTTCTGTAGAGATACCACCTCAGAAACCCAAGGAGGGGTCACTGTGAGTTGGGATTGACTTGATGGCAGTGAGTTTTTATAGTCAAAGTCATATTTTGGCTCTTGTGGACTTGTTCTAATTTTCTTCAGCTTCAACTTAAACTTGTATATGAGCAATTGATCGTCTGTTCCACAGTCAGCTCCTGGCCTTGTTCTGATTGATGATATTGAACTTCTCCATTGTCTCTTTCCACAGATGTAATGCATTTAATTCCTGTGTATTCCATCTGGAGAAGTACACATGGATAGCTGCTATTTATGTTATTGAGAAAATGTATTTGCAATGAAGAAGTCATTGGTGTTACAAAATTCTCTCATGGGATATTTCTATCATTTCTATCACTAAGACCACATTTTCCAACTGCTGATTCTTATTCTTAGTTTCCAGTTTTTACATTCCAGTCACCAGTAATGGTAATACATCTTGATTGCATGTTTGGTCAATTTCAGACTGCAGAAGTTGTAAAAAGCTTTAATTTCTTCATCTTTGGTTTCAGTGGTTTGTGCATAAATTGAATAATTGTAGTATTAACTGGTCTTCCTTGGAGGTGTATGGATATTATCCTATCACTGACAGCATCGTACTTCATTATAGATCTTGAAATGTTCTTTCTGATGATGAGTGCAACACCATTCCTCTTCAACTTGTCATTCCTGGCATGGTAGACTATATGATTGTGTGATTCAAATGGCTAATACTAGTCCATTTTAGTTCACTAATGCCTAGGATATTGATCTTTATACATTTCATTTCATTTTTGACAACTTCCAATTTTCCAAGATTCATACTTTGTACATTCCACATTTCAATTATTAATGGATATTTGCAGCTGTTTCTTCTCTTTTTGAGTTGTGCCACACCAGCAAATGAATGTTCCTAAAGTTTTACTCCATGTGTGTCATTAAGGTCATCTCTACTCTAAGGAGACAGCTCTCCCCCAGTCGTATTTTGAGTGCCTTCAACCTGAGGGACTCATCTTCTGGCTTTGTATCAGACAATACTTCACTGCAATTCATAAGCTTTTCCAACACTGCATCACACAATGTTTCACTGTCATTCATAAGATTTTCAGTGGCCAGTTTTTTCAGAAGTGGGTGCCACATCCTTCTTCCTAGTCTGTGTTAATCTGGAAGCTCTGCTGAAACCTGTCCAACATGGAAGAGCCTGCTGGTATTTGACCTACCGGTGGCATAACTTCCAGCATCACAGCGACACGCAAGCCCTCATAGTATGACAAACTGACAAATGAATGGTGGATACTACAACTAGATGGCTTTAAAGAACCAAAATTTATTTCCTCACATTTCTGGATGCTAAAAGTCTAAATCAGGGTCTAGGCTGTGTCAATTCCTTCTGTAGGCATCTTTCCTAGTGTTTGGGAACTGCCATCATTTCTTGGTGTTCCTTAGTTTGTAGGTCCATCTGCCTCTTGTTTGTCTTTCCACTGTGTATGAGTGTTGGTTCTGCTCCTTTTATAACTCAGGCCCACCCTAATATAGTATGACTTCATTTGCAAAACAAAAGAAAATCCTATTCTCAAACAGGATCACAGCCACAGGTACAGGAGCCAGGATTTCAATCCATATTTTGAGGGGACACACAATTCAGTCTATAAAAAAGATGACATTTATAAAGCACCTAACACAGTGCCTACCACATAATGGAATCTTGGGGGGAAATCAGTTTTTATTCTAAGTTGAAGTTAATTCAGAAAGTAGCATAGGGCATGGCTGTTTGCCACATAACATTTGCCACCAGCTCTCAGGAATATCACCTTCAGTGCCTTTCAGA
>NW_006921623.1:14398557-14399173 GCF_000298275.1 Orycteropus afer afer | reverse complement strand
ACTGTAAATGTTCTTTTAAAATACAAACCAAAACCAAACCAAACTCACGGCCATAGAGTTGATCTGACTCATAGAGACCCCTCCTTGTGCTTCCGAGGTGGTATCACTGAGGAAGTAGATTGCCCAACCTTCTTTCCAAGGAGTGGCTGATGGGTTTCAACTGCCAGCTTTGTTGTAGCAGTCAAATGTTTTAGGCACTATGCCACCAAGTGGAAACTAAGAACTCCAGCTGATGTCTGGCCTGGATACCTCAGAACTTAATAGGAATAATGTATCTCTTATGTATTTACAGTGGGGGGCTCAGATTAGCCATTCTTGTTATGAAATTTCTACTGTAGTTCCTGCTTCCTAGGTCCCTGGGGGGTTTTGGGTGCTGTAAAGTATATTCTGTCTCATAATCGGTCACCCATATGAAAGAGTAGAACTGCCCCACAGGATTTTCTTGGCTATAATCATTACAGAAGCAGATCACCACATCTTTCTCCCATGGACGCATTATTAGGTGGGCTTGAACTACCAGATTTTCACTTAACAGCTGAGCACTTAACTGTTGTACCACCAGGTGTATGTATATATATCTGTGTCTATATATATGTGTGTGTGTGTGTGTGTGTGT
>NW_006921623.1:14378085-14398307 GCF_000298275.1 Orycteropus afer afer | reverse complement strand
TATATATATACCTTAAAAATTTAAAACTTGAAAGCTAACGTTTATAATAGTGCTTTACAGTTATCAAAGCACTTGGTGCTACAGATGACCTTTGAGTTCATATTGACCTCAATCAAATCCTGGCTTCAAGCTATGCAAGTCACATAAGTTCCCTGAGCATGTTTCCTCATATGCAAAATGGAAACAACCCTATTTTACAGGGTTGCTTTGAGGGTCGCATCATATTATGTTTGTAATTCATTTAGCACAGGGCCTGGATTGTAATAAATGTTAAATAAATATTAGATATTAGCTTTCCCCTTGATGAAGTTAGTGAAATATAACTAGAAAAAAACATAGGAGAAGAAAATGGTGGGTAGGAGGAGTAGGGAGGAAGCTAAATCAAGGTTGTATTCACAACTGGATTGGGAAAAGCATCACCAGGGAGAAGAACCCCATGAGGAGAAAGTGTACAGAGCAGAAGGCAGAGAGTGAGACAGCTGGAAGCATTTAAGAATAAACAATCCAACTCAGCAGGTAACCCAATCCAGTGGAATGAGCTGAGAATCATGGCAGAGCAGAGACCAAGAGAAGAAAACACTTTTACACCCTTGGAAGGAAATGCAAATGGAAAAACAAATCCCTAGATTCATAGTAAGCATGCCTGCCTTGCACCCCTCACTCATTCCGCTGGGCTTCCCAGACCCTGGGCCTGCCTTTCATAGGTTGTATCTTTCTTAACCATTTCAGCTTTATTTAGTCTTCTGTCTGAAACCAGATGGGATGGGCCACACTTCTCTTGAAATAGTCTTCATGTCTCCACCCCGTGCTTTCAGGGAGTGTGTAAACTGTGATGACCTATAAAGTCTTGTGGTGGTAAATATCCCAAAATGATGGTGTGAGGACTTTCAGAGATATATCAGGTGATGATAATTTTGCATCTGCAATCCTTCATTTATTTAAAAATTTATTGTAATTTGGGTGAAAGTTTACAGAGCAAATTCATGTATCTACAATCTTATATGTGCATCACAACTCAACAATCTGATCAAGCCAACAGGGTACAGGAAGGAGGTGGGGAGTAACTATAAAGGAGTGTTTATTTCCAGCAAAGCAATTCTACTTTTGGGTATATACCCCAAAGAATTGAAAACAGGTCTTCAAACAAAAACTTGTACATCATGTTTATAGCAACACTATTCACAGGAGCCAAAAAGTCTAAACAACCCAAATGCCCATTAACTGATGAATAGAGACACAAAATGTAATATATCCATACAACGGAATACTATTCAGTCCTACAAAGGAATGAAGTACTCGTACTCTTGTTAAAGAAGCCAATCATAAAAGGCCACATAACGTATGATTCCATTTATATGGAATATCTAGAACAGGCAAATCCAAAGATAGAAAACAGACAAGTGGTTGCCAGGGCCTAGAGGTAGAGGGGAAGAAAGAACAACTGCTTAATGTGTACAGAATTTCCCTTTAGGGTGATAAAATATTTGGAAATTACATGATGGTGATGGTTGTACAACCTTGTGAATATACTAAATGCTACTGAAGTGTACATTTAAAAATCATCAAAATGGCAAATTTTATGTTATATATATGTTCACATAATAAAATTAAACAATTTTTTTTAAAGTCTGTCAGATTTATTTCACCACTACTAATAATCCTTCACGGGAGCTCTGGTAGCATAGTGCCTAAGGCACTTGACTGCTAACCAGAAGGCTGGTGGTTCAAACCCACCAGCCACTCCTTGGGAGGAAGGTTGGGCAATCTACTTCTGTAGTGATACTGCCTCAGAAACCCAAGGAGGGGTCGCTGTGAGTTGGGTTCGACTCAATGGCACATAACAACAACAACAATAATCCTTCACAGTTTGTTATTATTTGTAGAATAAAATCTAAACTCACTCTCTTGTAAAGTCCTTTGAAACTGGCCTCTACCCACCCTCTGACCTCCTAGGCTTTGTGATCTGCCCCCCCCCCCCCATTTTGCTTCATAACACTCATCTTTCTGTTGCATAAATAGGCCAAATTTCTCCCTTCTTAAGATTTTGCACCATCTCCTGGTCTTCACTGCTCTTTCTGGTTCTTTAGTTATCAGTTTAAATATTATTGTTTGCTGAGAACGTATCTTACCCATCTAGGCTAAATCAGCTATCCAATCACTCTTATAGCTTACCCTGGCATTTTTCCTGTTTGGATGTTTATCACCTGTTTCTCAACTAATGTAAGCTCCTGAGGCAGAGACCTTACCATATTGTTCACAACTATAGGTTCCAATGCCTAGAGCAAGGCCTGGCACATGATACGCACTAAGTAAATGTTTACTGAGTGAATGAATAAATAAATGGGAGTATTTCATAGACTAGTTGACAGTAGAGATTCAGAAATGTGGGGAAGGGCATTTTGGGCAAAGGAAACAACACACGTGAAAGGCATGATGAGTAGAGTGGTCGGACAGACGTCTGTATTTCCCAGTCACGCCATTTGACTCACTTCATTGGAATTACTTACCTAATCCTTTCCCCCATTGTTTGTGAGCTCCTGAGTACAGGGATCTTGTTCATCACTGTACTTTCAGTGTCCCAGCCCACTGGGGGTGTTCAATAGCTACTGAATGAATAAACGGAGAGTCTAAAAGTAGCAGCAATGGGATATAAGGCTGAAAGACAGTGTGAGGCTTCATTGTTATGAGCCTTGAATGAAGAGCAAAAGAATTTGTATTTTGCTCTATAAAACATGGAGAGTCATTAAAGGATTTTCTAGTTTTCTTTCTTTTTTTAAATTATGTATTCATTTTTTTATTTTAATTTTCAAATAGTTATAGATTTCCAGAAGATTACAAAGAAACATAAACGGAAGTCTCCTATATCCTTTCTCCAGCTTCCCCTAATTTAACGTGTTACACAGCTGTAGCACAATATCAAAACCAGGAAATTGATATGGCTACAATTGATAGAGCTTATTCAGATGTTACCATTCAAAGAAAAAGCATGGGGAAGGCATTGTCAGACCTCTAACTTCACTAGGCATTTGTCATCTTGGGGATAACAAAGGGCTGTTGCTCTTCTTGTTGTTAATTGCTGTTGAATAGATCTTGACTCCTCCTGCCATCTGGTTAGCAGTCAAATGCCTTGGCACTACGCCACCAGAGCTCCTGCTCAGCAGAATGTTGTTGTTGTTGTTATGTGCTGTTGAGTCAGACCCGACTCATAGCGACCCCTCCTTGGGCAGTATCACTATGGACGTAGATTGCCCCATCTTCCTTCTGAGGAGTGGCCAGTAGGTTTGAACTGCCAGCCTTCTGGTTAGCAGTCAAGTGCCTTAGGCACTGCACTACCAGAGCTCCTACTCAGCAGAATGTTGTTGTTGTTGTTGTTATGTGCCGTCGAGTCGGCCCCGACTCATAGCGACCCCTCCTTGGGTTTCCAAGGCAGTATCACTACGGAAGTAGGATTGCCCAACCTTCCTTCCGAGGAGTGGCTGGGGGGTTTGAACCGCCAGCCGTCTGGTTAGCAGGCAAGTGACTTAGCCACTATGCTACCAGAGCTCCTTAGGTGTTCCCAAACTACTGGCTGAATGAATGAGTAGGAATGCTAAGCAGCTCCAATTACAATTTTTTTTTAATGTTGCCTTGAAATTGAACTTCTTGTGGCTTATAAATAAAGCCTGTTTCCTCTTCCTTTAAACAACTCTGGGAGTATTTGAATGATGTGAGGTCTCCCCACACTCTCCCTCATAATAATTCCTGTCACTGTCTCTTATGTAAGTGGTTTCTGACCTCCTGAGGTCTTGGTCTATCTGAGATGAAAACTCCCTGGCCTACAGGGATGATTTGGATACCATCAGACTGAACCTCGAAGGGAACCAGGTACTCCAGGTATAGAAACATATGAATATGGCCTGAGGCCCTGTTTTTAACATTCATTTCCAAAATTTTAAAGTCAATCTGTGTGTGAGGTTCAATGAATCTTCAAATTAGGAGCAATTCTGTCATTGGAGCTGACTTTGATGCCTTCAATGAAGTATTTCCTGCCCAGTGTGACCAGTGACACTGCGGAGTTGCTCTGCAGAGGTCTACTTTGTTCCTTGTGGAGCAACAGTGGGAGATGACAGGCAAACACCTCTGTATTCCCCCTCTGAAGTTTGACAGATGAAGAAAATAACTAAGGGGTCAGTATACCCTTGGTGTAGGGGTAAGAGAAGCAGCCTTTTTAGCACCACTATGTGAAAAGCCTTTTGGTTGAAGTTGCTTTACTGAAATTTTTCATTACCTTCACCCCTTAGGCTCAGGCTATTTGGGTAGTCCATTAGCTCAGATATCAGGTTTCATTAGCTCAGAGATGAAGTACTGGCCTCCAAGGAGCAAGGCCCTGTAGCTAACCCAGCAGGGTTCATTATTTTTTTGGATGAACTATAATTAGCATATAATAAAACACATATCTTAAGTGTTCAGTTTGAAGAGTTTTAACAGTTCTAGATACCTATGTAACAACTACCCTAAACAAGATACAGAACATTCCCATTATTACAAAAAGTTGCTTTGCAATCATCAAAAGTTGCTTAGAAAATCATGTTTCTATGACCCTCCTAACCATTTTCTGATTTATATTACTATAGCTTTTTTTCTGTTCTTGGACTCCATAGAAATGGATGCATACAGTATATACTCCTTTGTGTCACCCTCTTTTGCTTAACATAATGTTTTTGAGATTACCATGTTGTTGCATCTATCAGTAGTTTATTTCTTTTTACTGCTGAATGTTATTCCATTTCCTGAATATATTATCATGTTTATCCATTCTCCTATTGCTAAACATTTGGGTTCTAGCTATTAAGAATAAAAGCTGTAATGAGTATTTGTGTGCAAGTCTTTTTATAGATAACATTTTCCACTTCATTTGTCAGTACCCGTAGGGAGCGCTGGTGGTGTAGTGCCTAAGGCATTTGACTGCCAATCAGAAGGCTGGAGGTTCAAACCCACCAGCCACTCCTTGGAAGGAAGGTTGGGCAATCTACTTCTGTAGTGATACTGCCTCAGAAATCCAAGGAGAGGTCGCTATGAGTTGGATCTGACTCGATGGCAGTGAGTTTGGTTTGGTTTAGTTAGGGTTAATATGTTTACCCTGTCCTAGAGTGAAAGTACACACTTTGTTAATAATGTAAAATCAAGAAGATTTATGGAAAGTCCAGAGACCAGTCTAGACCGGGAAAAGTTCACAATCACAAAGTGAAGATAGCCATTCCTTGAGGCAACAAAGAAACAGCCATTCTTATAACTCTTGTATCTCTTTTCATACAACAGCTTGTTTTTAACTGTGAGATACAGTAGATCTGGGATCCCAGTAAGAACCTAGGATAATCCGGAGTCAGTTGGGGTAGTAGAACCTTCCCCATTTCAGTCTATAACAGCTCTACACCTTGGTGCTCTGCAAAGGCACATGGTTATTTAGTAATTAGGAGATCCAGATTCAAGATCAGTCATTTACTAGTTGAACAACCAATTTACTTATCTATAAATGGAGTTGAAGTGTGCTTGCTCAGGCCTCTTTATGATAAATAACAGAATCTGAATAAACTCTGAAGGTCATATGGTGCTTGGAAATCACTGGCTGAATGAATGTGTAAGAATGCTAAGCAGCTTCAATTGTTTCGACGTGTATCATAATAGTAAGAAGCACAGCTATTGCCAACAGCCCTATAGCAGTCAATTATCCTCCTCGTTTTTTATCTAAGATCTCCTTCTCCACCAACCTTCCCTCCTAAACACCTCACTACCTTACACCCCTGCTGAGTTAGTGAAGTGTCATCTGGGCCATAAATATCTCAGCTCTTCATGCAGGCCACCCACTGACCAAAACTGGGGAGCCCCCAGACTGGGATAAATTCAGGTTTCCCCACCAACAGGAAATGGTATCTCTTCTGGACTTGGTCTGATAGCACAACGCTCTTCATTGTTGTTGTTGTTGTTATGTGCTGTCGAGTCAGACCCAACTCATAGCAACCCCTCCTTGGGTTTCCTAGGCAATATCTCTATAGAAATAGATTGCCCAACCTTCCTTCCAAAGAGTGGCTGGTGGGTTTGAACCACCAGCCTTCTGGTTAGCCGTCAAGTGCCTTAGGCTCTACATCACCAGAGCTCCCTAGGCACTTCCTTATCTTTCCCCCCCAAAAAAGCTTACAAACTGACATACAAACACCATGGAAGAAAGCCAAGAGTCTTGTTTTAATGCATCTTCTCAGTTTGAGGAGGAGCTGAAAAATTCCAGACTAAATATTCAAATCCAGGGCCCTCTCTCCACCCCTAGATGGGGCCTGCAGGGTTTATAAGGGCATGGAGCCAGCCTGAGAAAGACACTTTATAATCAAGTTGTTGTTGTTGTTGTTGTTATGTGCCCTCGAGTCGGACCTGACCCATAGCGACCCCTCCTTGAGTTTCTGAAGCAGTATCACTGAGGAAGTAGATTTCCCCATCTTCCTTCTGAGGAGTGGCTGTTATAATCAAGAGGAGGAGGAAATAGGGCAGGCTAGAAGGGGTTGTCTTCACCTGGCTACAGCATCACAGAATATTAATCCAGCAAACAAAGGGTATTAAGGGAGATGACTTGATCCTTAAGTCTTCAAAGCAGGAGGGGTCTCTGTTCTCTGTGTGTATCTGAGAGAGAAGGCCAGTTGGGAGGGGTCATGGAATGGTGGAGGTGGTGGTGGAGGGAGGCAGCAAAGATAAGAAGCTGGTGGCTGGGTTTTACATTACAAAGCTGAAAAGAAGAAGTGTGGAAACCAAGAACATGCAAAAGAAAGATCAGAGAGAGCCATTATTATGCAATATGCCCATTGCAGACAGACAGGCGGCTCTGGCCCTTCATCTTTCTTAACTTCAGATGCAGGGAAAGCCTCTGTGTAGCCTGGTCAGTCACAGGCAGGCTGTCTGGGGTGAACACCAGAGCACCAGCAAACACCACTCTGGGTAAGAGGGTAAACTCAGGAACATCTAACACTTTCTCAGGTTAGGAAATGGACATTCTCAGCCCTGATCCTAATTAATAGCTTCCATAACTTAAACCCTTCTGTTGTACTCCATGTCTCAAACCAACTACCTCAGGCTACACTAAAGGACAGTGGGAAAGTGGAGCTGTTGCCAGCACTGCAAATAACCATGTGTGCAAGGCCCCAAGCAACCCACATACTTGGCAGTCAACACCACAGACTTAAATTGGTTGGAAAGACTGAATGGTTCAGTTGTTTTGTCTATAAGACACCAAACCAACCAGTTGTTTACATTGGTGCCACATGGTACTGAGAGGTGTCATGGCTGAAACCAGCTACTTTGATGTTGTTCATAGCTTACATTTCACAGTGTGAAGTGAAGGAAGCCACAGGTAAGAGTTTCTTCCACAGACCCAGACTGAACAAAACATAAGTGACTTAGACTAGGGCACTATTTTTGTGTGCCCTAATCTTAAAAGAGGAGGAGCTCTGGTGGCATAGTGCCTAAGGCACTTGACTGCTAACCAGAAGGCTGGTGCTTCAAACCCACCAGCCACTCCTCTGAAGGAAGGTTGGGCAATCTACTTCCGTAGTGATACTGCCTCAGAAACCCAAGGAGGGGTCGCTATGAGTCAGATCTGACTCAATGGCAGTGAGTTTTTTAATCTTAAAAGGACCAAATGTTTTTGCTCACTTTTCACAGCTCTGAGTATACAGATGGCATTCACAGGTGTCCCTGAGTGGAAAGTATCGTGGACGGAAAAAGTGGGAGGAACTAATAGGATTAGAAAGCAGAGTTGAACAGAAAACAAGTCCTTGGCTAAGAAAGCATGTGGCATTTGAGAAGTAATTAGGGAAGTCAGTCTCTGGGTCACAACCTATCAGTAGTCTCTTGGCTTAAACCAGTGGTGAGCTTTAAGCAAGCCTTGAATGACCAGTTTCTCATGTAGGCAAGTGGCCTCAAGGATAGATGTGGGCCATGGAGACCACTGGGACCCACTCTGCCCCATACTAACGGTAGGATCTTTGGCTAGTTGTGGCCTCTCTGGGGGTCATTTGAGGTTGGCTTGCTGGTTTTCAGTCACATCAAATGTCTCTGATTCTATATAGTGTTTTTAATCTTTTGACAAACACTGAAGGGAACAGAAGGAAAAAAAGACTATAAATTACCTAAAACATCAGATGAATTTTCCCTCACCCACACACATACAGTGCTTTAAAGTTTTCGACAGCGTTCACATCCAACGCATTGCCAGGAATGCTCTTGCCCTAGCTAGCTGGAGTTCTCTGTCTATTCACATTGTGTTCAGCTCTTTACTTAGATGTCCCTGCTCTAGACTACCAAGCAGTTGAGTCCAACTCATAGTAACCCTATGTGTGTCACAGTAAAACTGTTTCATGGAGTTTTTAATGGCTGAGCTTTTGGAAGTAGATTTCTAGGACTTTCTTCTGACATACTTCTGGATAGACTTGAACTCCAACATTTTGGTTAGCAGCCAAGTGCATAAACCATCTGCACCACCCATAGTAGATTGTTTTAAAAAGTTTGAAAATATACCTACAAGAAGGCAGTATCTTGAAAGATATATATGTTGTTGTTGTTATGTGCTGTCAAGTCAGACCTGACTCATAGCGACCCCTCCTTGTATTTCCGAGGCAGTATTACTACAGAAGTAGATTGCCCAACCTTTCTTCCAAGGAGTGGCTAGTGGGTATGAACCACCAGCCTTCTGGTTAGCCATCAAGTGCTTTAGGCACTATGCTACCAGAGCTGATATATATATATATATATATATATATATAAATATATATATATATATATATATATATAAATGGCTGAATGTAAAATTCTGGGTGGTTATTTTCTTTCAAGACATTGAAGGTATTTTCTACAGTCTTCTGGATTTTATTCTTGATGTAGGAAAGTCAGCTGTCATTCCATCTCTCTTTTCTCTAAAAGAAATTTCTTTTTGAAAATCTGGCTGCTTTTAAGAATTTTCCCCTTTGTCTTGGTGTCCTGTGGTTTCACTACCTCTGCTCTGGATTTATTTTTATTTAGCTTCCTTGAGATTTGTTTGTTGTTGTTATGTGTCGTCAAGTCGGACCCGACTCATGGCGACCCCTCCTTGGGCTTCCGAGGCAGTATCACTATGGAAGTACATTGCCCATCTTCCTAGCTTCTCGATTATTGATGTCTTTTCTCAGTACTGAAAACACCCTAACTCTTATTTCTTCAACAATTGCTCCTTCTCCATTCTCTTCTTCCTTTCCTTTTGTAATTCAAAGCTATAGTAGATCTTTCCATTCCGTCTTATGTCTCTTAATCACTTTATTTTATAAATTTCTTGCTATGAACTTGTACTGTATTAGTTATATATGGAATTGCCAATTTACTTACAAAAATGTGATTATTAAAATTTACATTTTTAGCCTAAAATAATTATGTACAATGTAGTTATTATGTATAATAAAGGCATTGTTAAATTGAAGCTCTTCCAGAGGATTTGGGGAAGAACATGGAAACCTTATCATATGAAGAATGCCTCACAAAAGAATTAAGGAAACCTGGCCTGAAAGAGCAAAAATTTAAAGAGCCATGTGACCTCCAAGAGTTTGAAGGACTGTCATTTGGAAGAAATTATGTGTTTTGTGGCTGCAAAGGGAAGATCAATGGGCAAGGAGTAAAAGTCAAAGAAAAGGAATATTTCATCTCACCTGAAGGTAACTTTTGTGTGTTAATATGACTTTCAACTGCAAGCCTATCAGAAAATTTTTACTGTACTTAGTGGGTAATGCTACTAATTGATAATGGGAGATCAGAAGGGCTCTCTCCCTGTTCTTGCGTCTTTTGTGGGGAATGTGTGGCTATTCCAATCAGAGCTTTTACAGAACTGGAAGAGTAAGGACCTGGTAGCATAGTGCCTACGGCACTTGACTGCTAACCAGAAGGTTGGCGGTTCAAACCCACCAGCTACTCCTCGGAAGACAGGTTGGGTAATCTACTTCCATAATGATAACACCTCGGAAACCCAAGGAGGGGTTGCTATGAGTTGGGTCCGACTCGATGGCACAAAACAGCAACAAGAAGGACCATGACTGGTTGTGCTAAAAAATGAAGCTCAAAAGATGATCAGCTGAAACTCTCAAGAGAGGGTTCTCTTGACAAAGCACAAAGGGAATATGACTCATTTATTTTGTAAAATGTAAATTCTACCTTTTTGAAAACAAAGACAATGAAGTAACTGAAGGAAAAGAAACTGAAGCCACCTGGTTCCTCACCACAATAGCTGTGGGCCATAGAAATTTCACACTTTTCTCTCTGGGGAATACTTAACCCATTGGAAGAGCCCTGGCCAAGTCCTCAGACTGGTTCAAGGTGGCGCTGCCGATAGATTTTTAGAGAGACTCCTCAATGTTGGGCCACTTCAAATTCAGTCCTTTAGGAGGAGGGTTAATGATGGGTTGTCCTTAAATTTGGCAAGAAAAAGCCTGTATATAATCAAGCACCTTTTTCATGATGTCTACTTATCACTCATCACTAGAAGAGCTCTTGCTCCACCAATATGATCCCATTATCTGACATATGAGGCATCTTGGCAGGTGGGGTTGTCCGTGGAATAAACAATCCTATATCACGGAAGTCTTCTTCATTCACCCTGAGAAGAACTACTAAATTAGTGTATCTGGAACTTGTTTGCAAAAGAAAGTTCCACAGCCTCTAACCTATACTTATCATATGGTCCTGCAATTTGTCTGTTGGCCTCCTTTCCTTCATTGTGACCAACTTGAGGCACTCACAAGCAAAGTACTTAGCGTACAATGCATGGACTCAATAAATGTTTATTGAATGGATAAAGGCTACCTGAAAAACTGAAGCTTAGTAGAAATAATCCTCTTAAAGCTGAAACCACAAATCTATGAGTACAAAAGCACAACAAATGTGACAGTAAGAATGTTTTCTTCTAGATATTAGAGAGCTGTAGAGTGTCTCAGAGGCCAATCTTTATATGCCTTGACCTTGAATAAAGGAGTCCCTTTATTCATATCGAATGAAGAGAATCTTTCTCTAGTTTTTAAACATGTTTGGCCGTGGTGATCTCCCGGTACCTGCACTAATCTGTGTCAATGTGGAACTTTTCAGTCTGAGCTGTTTGTTTTCTTGTGTCCTCTTGCTGTTGCTGCCAGGATACTCACGTATCTCTCAGTGAAGGGGAGGTGTCAGGACTGGCAGGAAAAGAGTATGCCTCCCTTGTTAGTGGGGCTCAATCTACCTGTCTTGCTGGTAGTGCTGGGACTCACCCGGTGTTATCTGAGGGTCTCCGGTTTGAAGCGGGGTAGGAATAAGCCTGCTTAACTGCCTTCTTCTGTTGGGAAAGGGGACACAGGACATTGCAGTTTTTCCTTTAGTCCTGGGGTCCTAACCACTTTGCTTTCCTCTACTCTTTTGTCTTTTGCTTTATATTTAGGGTTTATAGTTGCAATTAACAGCAAAAGCAGAGTCTATGCTATTCTCTTAAAAGACAGCCCATTTCTTTTTATGTTGTCATAGCCTTCTGAATTTTTCTTATGCTGAACATTTCTCTTAAATTAGAGATATCCAGCCTAGACATAACCATGTACATAACTTTTGCCTGCTTTATTGGGGAAGAGTCATTATTATTATCCTTATTTTAAGATAAAAGAGCAAAGAAAAAGAGCCTGGGGTCGGAATGAGGTGAGCATCAAATGAAATAATATATGAAATGCATTTATCAGCATGCATACAGAAACACAGTAAATGCTACTATTCCCCTTTTAAAATATATTCCCAATCATTCCCTTGGTTGTTTAGAGTCACTAAGGATAGAAATAATCTTTTTCACTTTATATCCCTAGGATCTAGACAAGTACCTGACTGTCTGAAAAGGATTTATATCGTTGGTAGCACTTCTACCATCCCCACCATATCTTTCCATTTTCCTTGAACATGGTGGTGGTGATTCAGTTTCTTGCTTGAGCTTATCTAAGGCATTTCTCCTTTACCCAAGTGCCATCATCAAGTATCAGTTTCTCTATGTTCACACATTTTGATGATTCTTTGCTTCTTGGTGATCCCATTCTTGGGTAAAGGTATAAAACATTTCTTTTCCTACTAAAAATCTGAGGCAGTAACAATCAGAATTACTGTGACCTGGCATAGAAGGACTATTACTTTATGGCACCCATCTCACCTGTCCAGAGAAATGGGCCTAC
This sequence comes from Orycteropus afer afer, assembly GCF_000298275.1. Taxonomy (NCBI): domain Eukaryota; kingdom Metazoa; phylum Chordata; class Mammalia; order Tubulidentata; family Orycteropodidae; genus Orycteropus; species Orycteropus afer. The sequence goes on along the minus strand of NW_006921623.1, from coordinate 14,386,095 downwards.
CTCACAAGTACAGCCAATTTATTCATTCTTCACAGCAGATCAAGAGGCTGCAGGGACAAATTCTACAATTAATTTCAAATTACTAGAATCTGAAGTAGTGTCTAAGGCACTTGACTGCTAACCAGAAGGCTGGCAGTTCAAACCCACCAGCCACTCCTTGGAAGGAAGGTTGGGCAATCTACTTCATAGTGATACTGCCTCAGAAACCCAAGGAGGGGTCGCTATGAGTCGGGTTCAACTCGACAGCACATAACAACAACAAAGTCAATCTTAGATTTAAAAAAAAAAAAAAAAAAGAGCATTTCAATTTTAATGTCTCCAAAACCTCCATCTTACACTATCATGTAAAATGAAACTACAGAAAACATATTTACTTTGACTAAATTAAATACCCTAGAAAGACATTTTGAACTATTTGAAAATGTACGTGGTGCCCTGTGGCTATAGGATGAAAACTCATAGACTGTCCAAATGAAGGGAGAGTATACATTGAAGACCATCCTCTGTGTCTATTTCTTTGGGACTTCAAAATAAAAGTCTCAAAATTACACCCAGAGCCTTCTGCAAATGCTACCACATATCTGATATTATGCAGAGCTAAAGTTCAAGGAGTCTGCTGTATTCTTCAACAGACAAAATATACCACCAGAGCCATTAGATCTTTTCAATGCAAAGACATGCCACAAAAAGGAAAAACAAAACACAACACAACACAAAGTGAGATGATTTCTTAAATCTAATGTTTTCAGTAGGTTAAGATTTTTTAAAAGCAAAGTTATCTTTGTACTGCTGTAAAATTTAGGAAGAAATTAACAGTATGTACACTGTCCAAATTTCCTAAAAATCAATGAAATTTCTAACAGTGGAATTGTTGTCTTCACCACCCACTTAGAGCAAATCATTTTTTCTGCACTAAGTACATATCTTTTGAGTATCTTAGAAATGGTAGCTAACCTTACACAGAGGAAACCTCAATGAACTTCGAGAAGGCAAAGATGCAGCAGTCATGAAAAACTAGTACTATTTAATAAATTTTTATCACCTTAAAAGTCTTTGTTACATCTGAAGTCAACAGGTACTCTGGTCAGAATGGTCCAAACTTCCATAAGAAATCTCATTCAATTGATTAAACTTACCTGATGGCACTTTTGATATAAGAATTATGTCTGATTTCAGAAGCATAATATTTTATGTCTAAAACATGATATATTTGGAAAATATAAAAGAAAAAAAATAATCTTTAACAAAGAATGACCATGGTTTAGGACTAAAAACTCAAAGTGCCAATTCAGCATTAATTCCCTTCGGTGAAATTCCCAATAGTTAGAAGAAATTGGGCTCCACAACTAACACAATTCAACAAAGGGCAATATTGTTCTAGGGATTAACTCTGCAGAATGGTATTTTATTTAATAGACAGCATGGACATCATACATATCCATTATCAGTGCCTTTAAAACCAAAAAAAAAAAACTTTAAAAGTTAGCAGCAGTTTCTGCAAGTACAAAAATACACATTTATTACATAACATATGGTAGTAAAATTTGTCAAGATATATTATACAAACTCAAAGCATTTTAGATAAAGCATCAGTCTAATATATTATAGGTTGAGAGTATATTAAAATGACATGTAGTTTGTTTCCAAATTATACAATACTTTACAGCAATATTAACAAACTATTCACATTTAAGTATTACAGGAGTATCTAAAGGAACAGAGAGAGTAGGAATGGTTATTGAAAAACTCAGCATCTATTTTCTTCTACGCTTCAAATTGGGTGGATGATTTTCTACCCACTAATATGAAAGTAAAAAGACTAGAACTATTATTTTGGCAAGTAGAGTAATTTCTTCCATAAAGACACTCCAAGCCCTAAGAGCTTCATTCACATCTTGCAGTTCTGACAGTAGTATGCCCTAAGGGTAAGGGGAGTCCCTGTTGACTTTATACATTATACCACAAAAAAATGCACACAGACACTTAGGAGTCTTACTATAAGAGTGCTTAGTTATAATGTGAAATCTACTTCACATCTGTGACTGAGATGGCCAGTGTCATGAAGGAGCTCTTTGGACACAGAGTTCTAAAAGTTAATTATAGTACTTACGGCAAACAGGGCATGTCTCCAAGAGGTAGGTAGCACCTATAGCTAATACTGAAAATATTTCTTCATCTTAGAGAAAACATTTTTTTTTTCTGTCACTGAAAAATTCAATCTTTAGGGCAATAGGGAAAGAACATTGGAAATAACAGTTTGTTAGGGAGTGATAAGAAAAATAATTTAGAATAAGCTAGTTTGTAGGCAAAGTGTTAATCTGATGGTAGAGTCTGGTGGTAGAGAGATCAAATAAATGAGCTGTAAGCAACTTTTTATAAGTAAGCAGTTATTATAATGAAGGAAGACTCAAACCCACTGCTGGTGCTATCCTTTCACGTTGGTTGGTAAGCTCTAGTAATCCATCCCTAGTGAGATGTGTCAGTGGCACCATTAAGGCAAGAAGAAGAAGTGTCTATGGTTATGAAATAAATCAATGGGTGCAAACCATCCATAAGGCATGAATTATTTGGGACAAAACTGTGGAGCTAAGAAAACCCAAAGCCAATGCCTATTTGAGAAGGCCTGGCAGCTACTTTAGTGGGTATTGTATTCTGTGACTGCTTATAACCTGCTGATCTCTAAATGGCTCTTTCAACTGCCAAACTACAGCAATTAGAAATAGGTGATTTATAAATAATTTTTTCTGAGCTGACTGTAATATGAGAGTCAGAGCTGCAGAGAAACACTTCAGCCAAAAAGAACCACACTTGTTCTTGGGTTAAATGTTGGTAAAAGCATCCAGATAACTGTCAGGAGGTCAATTTTAAATACAAAAGGTGTCTTTCTAGAGACTGCTGCCAGCACAGAACCTCTGGAAAGGAGACTGAAACGAGCAACCAGTTTCTTCTTTCTGTGGACAGCTGTTTCTTGGAGACTTTGCAGAGCAATGTAACACTCTAATGGAAAAACAAATCAAGCAACATAACCAGCAAAAAACAGTATCATGGTGTCCAGGTTCTTGAATCTACTTTTCTCCAGCCTAATGGCATCCGCGGGCTGGTTTCTGGAATGATCCTACTAGGACATGCTGTTGTAAGATGGCATAGAAATGGCCATTGGCTTGCATATAGAGAAAAGTTTCACATGATTTCCTTCATTACTGGACAAGCTTTTCTTCTTAATCCTTTCATTTGTGGCATTTTTCTTGCCTACGTATTAAAAACACTCCATGGATTGTAGATGACTTTTTTTTGCACCTTCCCCACTTTTCTCTATCCCTTAATTTATGATTATCTTGGTCTTTTCAGGTAACTAATCTCAGAGAATGTTCCCATAAGGCATATTTCCTCAACAGAAAACTGCTGTCTCTAGCCCTCTGTTAGTATCTCTACAGATATACGATAGGACCAAGCCCATACTCTAATAAGGAAAAGTCTCCCAAACAAGTAAGTGACCAAATTTTGGGGAATAAACTTTTTGCCAAGTAGTCTCACATAAAGAGAATCAATCCTTTTGTTGTCCTAGGTATTAGCAATGATTATCCTTATGCTACCTAACCCAGGTATCTTATACAAAGGGGTCATAATAATTACTGTCTCGATGTTCTAATTAGCCCAGCTCCTGTTCCTGGAAACTTCAGATTCTTATTATGGCTAAATGTCTTTGGTGAAATGTGTGTCTGCATCATCACAAACTAGTGCAGGCCCTGCATCTGAGCTGCGCACATCATCGTCCACAGTCAAAGAGCTGGGTGAGGACCCTTCACAAGGGAGAGCACCAGGAGAGCACTGAGCACCACCCTCTACTTCCTTGTGTGAGTGCCATTTCTTACAGAACTTCAGTCTTTCTTCCATGAGGCTGAATGGAGAGCTACAGTGTTTTTCTGAGTCCTGGCAGGGGTAAGAAGCACACCATTGGGTTACTTGGCCAGTTCCAAGTTCTTCAGTTGCCCTCATGGGCATATCTTTCTGTCCCTCTTGCAGTAAACTGGCTTCTGGAAAACCAGAAGAGTATGGAGGTGGCTCCATGGGTCCTTTCAGAGAACCTTTCTTTTCCTCTGGTCGAGATGCCCTTGCCTTCTTTTTGAGGGACCAGTTTTTCAAACTGGCCACACCGTTTCTCAACCATGTGCTAGGGTGAAGAGTAACAGAATGCATTTGTGAATGCCACTCTAGAGTGTCCTTTTTGGAATGAGTCAGGCGGCTACTGGCCTGCCCTGATGAGGAACTGGGCGTTACAGAAACAAAGCTGGAACTGCTACAGTCAGAAGAAAGCTCTCCCTGTTTTCGCTGAGCCTGAAAAGTGCAATCGATTGGAGAGGAGGTTTCAGTGGGTGTAAACACGGAGTGTTCAGAAATCTGAGAAAAAGCACTGTCCTGGGAGCTCACTGATGAGCCAGAAGGGGAAGTGCCTGGGGAGGATAAGCTGGAATAACTAGTCCTTGGGCAAATGTTTAATCTCGGGGGTAAAACCTTCTCAGTGTTCTGGTTTATGGCACTACTCTTGCCTACCTCAATCCCCATGACCAAACTCTGATTAATAAGTTTTTGCCCTTCCATTTGCAAAGACTTGTGCCGTTTGAGATAATCTTCTTCTCCATGCAAGGGACCAGCTTCACAGCTGGTTTTATGATGTTTCTTTGAATAAATCCCTCTGAGATAGGTCAGCTTGCAGTGCTGGTCATCTATGTTGGGTTCTGAGCAGCGCCGGTGCATCCTTGAACTTTTGAGACCATCTGCTGTGTGTGGTGGGGAGTAACCAGGTGCATCTGCATTTAGGGGCTGATTCTTGCAATGATCCTGTGAAGACATGCCAGTGTAAGAGGCCACAGAAATGGCCACTGGCTTGGATTTAGGGAAGAGTTTCACATGATTTCCTTCATTACTAGACATGGTTTTCTTCTTAACATTTTGATTAGTGGCATTTTTCTTGCTGATATCAGTGCCTGTGACTAAACTCTGCTTAAAACATTCTTTACCCTCTTCATGGAGGGGCTGAGTCTGTTTTATATAGTCCTCATCTTTTTGAGAAAGAATTGCATCACAGCTGGACTTGCGTAGCTTTTTCTGATAAAACTCCCTGAGATAGGAAAGCTTTGAGTCCACATAGTCAATGCTGGGCTCCGAGCAGCGCCGGTGTCGCCTCAGACTCTTAGGAGCAACTGCTGCAGCAGTGGACAGGTAGGTGGGTGTGCACACACTGGAGGGGGCCTGAGCATGATCCCGCAGTGGGACCTTCGTGTATACCGTTGAAATGCTCACTGGTTTGGATTCAAGTGGCCGTTTTATTTGAATGTCTTCATCTTTAGAATGGTCTAAGTCAAAGTCACTCAGGGTTAAAAGGCCTTCCACTTCAGGCTGGTCTAGGTCATAGTCACTGAGGGTTAAGACAGAATCCATGCTTCTGCTGCCCTGACCAAGTTTCTTTACCAAGTCACTACATGGAGCATCAACATCTTCATTGAGCTCATTTTCTAAGCTGTCGTAAGAGGAGTCATTCAGCTGGAAGCAGGAAATGTCTGTCAAAAAATCAAACCATGATTAATAATTTTTCCTTACCATAAATAAAGCCCATGCTGCCTTATACAATTATTTATTTTAAAAACAAACTTAATTCTCTTTTCATGTAGTGTTCAAATGCTTATTCTCTAGAAACAAAGCATCTTTCACAATCTTCTCAATTGTGAATATAGAATTTTTACAAATATTTGGAGTATCTTTTTTTTTTTTTTCCAAAATCCTGGATTTATCCCAGTTCCTGATAAAATGGCCTTTCCTTAAGTAAGATTTCATCAAAGCATGAAGACACATCATAATACCAAGAGAGGATAAAAATATGAAGAAATCTATACCAGGGATACTCAGTTTTATGGACTGAATTGTGTTCTCCCAACATATGTTCTGTAAATTCTACACTCATTGCCTGTGGTTATAGTCTCATCTGGGAATGGGTTGTCTTTGCTATGTTAAGGAGGCAGGAATAGTGTAGGGTGTATCTTGAGTGAATCTCTTTTGAGATATAAAAGAGATTAAACAAGCAATCGAGAGAAGCAGAGATGGGAGAAGAGAGGTGCCAAGCTACATGAAGAATGCCCATGAGCAGAAGCTCAGAAGAGATAAGAACCTTCCTCCAGAGCCAAGAGAGAGAGAAAGCCTTTTGCTACAGCTGGCACCCTGAGTTTGGACTTCTAGCCTCCTAACGGGGAGTAAATAAATTTCTGTCTGTTAAAGCCATCTACTCTTATGGTAGTTCTGTTATAGAAGCACTAGATAGCTAAGACAGAATTTAGTACTAGGAGTGGGGTTGCTGCTCTAATAAACATCTACAATGTGGAAGTGGTTTTGGAATTGGGTAATGAGTGGAAGCTGGAAGAGTTTTAAGGTGCCTAATATTAAGTAAAAGCCTAGATTGCCTTGAAAAGACTGTTGGCAGAATTATGGATGTGAAAGGCAATTCTGGTGAGGACTCAGAAGGAAGAGAGGAGAGCTTAAAAAAAAAAAAAGTCTCTATCTTCCTAGAGAATATATATGGCACCAGAATCAGAAATGTTGCTAGAAATATGGATCTTAAATGTGCTTCTGGTGAGGCTTTAAAAGAAAATGATGAACACGTGATTGGAAAGAACTTGTCTGAATTATGTTCAAATATTTGGTGGAAGGGAAAACTTGCAAGGGATGAACTTGGATAGTTGATGGCAGAGATTTCTAAGCAAGATCTTAAGGGAGTCACTTATATTCTCCTTGTTGCTTATAATAAAATGTGAGAGGAAAGAGATGGACTTAAAAATGGACTGTGCAAAATGAAAAAAAAAAAAAAGATTTAGAAAATTCTACTGTAGAACATAATTTTCACTGAGGACATGGTACATCAAACTTTGTTAGAGATTAAGCCTGAGACTGATGGATCTAACCAACTACCACAGTAGAAAACCTATCAGCTTAGAGTGAAGGGGAAAGAGAAAGAAGGGAAGGAAAGAATGCTGTCTGCCTCTTAGAATCCTAAAGGTAGGACAAAGGCCAAAGGAATTGCATCTTTTGTCCTCCAAGAAAAGAGCTGCTTGGAGACAGCAGAACTGTTGGAAGGAGTATAAGGAAGCAGAGCTTTCTCAGTTTCAACAGTTAAGGCATGGTCTTCTCCTAGATCTTAAAGGGTGGGGCCACAGCCTCCTAGGTTTCAGAGAGTCAGATCTTTGCCAATTCAGTTCAGGAGTGTGGTGTTGCCCTTAAGGTGTGCCAGTGGGATGGGGTCACCATCCAGAGCTGAGGAAGTGGGGTCGCCACTCAGATGGGCTAGGAGAATAGGACCACCTAAAGCTGAGGGAGCAAAGTTGTCATCTCAAAGGGCCTGAAAGGCAAAGCTAAAGCCCAAGCCTCCACCCAGAATCCAGAAGGTGGCAAACACCCAGAGTCTGGAGGGTGGGGCCATTGCCCAGACAGTCTCAGAGAGCAGAGGATTATTTTCAAACCTTAAGAGCTAATGCAATTTGTTCTGCTAGGTTTTAGACTTGCTTAGTGCATGTCAGCCCTTTCCCTCCAATTTCTCCCATTTTACTAGGAATGTCTATCTTGTGCCGGTTCTATCAATACAATTTGGAAGCTTATAGTCTAGATTTCACATGTTCACAAATGAAGAGGAATTTTGTACCAGGATGAAATACACTTAATCTCAATCGTATTTGATTCAGATGATTCAGAAGATGAGATCTTGGACTTGGAGTGAGTTGATTTAAGACTTTGGGGATGGTGTGAGCGATGAATGTGTTTTACATGTGGCAAAGGATATGAATTTTGGGGAGCTAAAGGGTGGAATGACCGAAAGCCAGATGAATTATTGGAAGATATCAAGAACATTATCCATGAAGAAAGCAAGAGATTACTAAAAAGACAAGAAAAGAAGAGAAGACCAAAGTGGATGACAGAAGAGACTCTGAACCTTGCCCTTGAGCGGAGAATAGCTAAAGCAAATGGAAG
>NW_006921623.1:14313309-14376445 GCF_000298275.1 Orycteropus afer afer | reverse complement strand
GGGGAAGCCTTCAACGAGATGGATTGATACGGTGGCTGCAATGATGGGCTCAAGTATAGCAGGGATTGTGGGGCTGGCGCGGGATCGGGCAGTGTTTTGTTCTGCTGTGCATGGGGTCGCTATGAGTCGGAAACGACTCGATGGCGCTTAACAACAACAACAACAACAACAAAGGGTGGAATGTTACAGATGGAACTGTGTCCCCCCAAAATGTGTCGTAAATCCTAGCCTCGTTGCTTGTGGTTATAATCCCATTCAGGATTGTCTTTGTTATGTTAAGGAGGCAGGAATCGTGTAGGTGATATTTTGAGTCAATTCTTTTTGGGATATAAAAAGAGATTAAACAAGCAATCAAGAGAACCAGAGATGGGGGAAAAGAGATGCCGAGCTACATGAAGACTGCGCAGGAGCAGAAGCTCAGAAGAGACAAGGACCTTCCTCCAGAGCTGGCAGAGAGAGAGCGCCTTCTGCTAGAGATGGCAGCTTGAATTTGCACCTCTAGCCTCCCAATGGGGAGGAAATACATCCACTTAAGGTATTTCTGTTATAGTAACACTAGATAATTAAGAAACCCAGGTTTTGAATAAGACTCTCCTCTAATATAGATCTCTGGTGGCTATATATAAGTAACTCTAGTCTTAGGGAAACCTTTTACTAACCCTCTCAAATTTCTTTAACATCTATTACCTTATTTGATCTATACAATAACCATAAAAGATAGATATTCTTATTACCAAATTTTATGGATGAAGATACTGATGTTCAGTGAGATAAAACAACTGGCCCAAGATCATATAACTAGTAACTGGTGGTACAGGAATTCATATTCTAGAGTTGTATGTCTTCAAGCCCTCCCCACCCCCAACTCTTATGATGCTATTGCTTTCAAACTATTATACAGTGCACTAGAACTCTGAAGCAGCTCAGGGACTGCTAAGGGGAAGGACAAGAACGAAAAAAAAACAACCAACTAACCAATAAGCGGGCTCTGGGCCTTCCACTTCAGTTTTTACTGCAGCAGTTCTATTACATAGCCCCCCCAAAAAAAACTCCAAACCCACTGCCATCAAATCATTTCTGACTGATAGTGACCCCCATTGGGTTTCTGAGGTGGTAAATCTTTACGGCAGTGGATTGCCCAGTCTTCCTCCCATGGAGTGGCTGGTGGGTTAGCAGCCAACTGTCTTAGGAACTGTGTCATCAGAGCTCCTTATTATACATTTGAAAAAAAAACTCATTGCAGTCGAGTTGCTTCCAACTCATAATGACCCCTCCTTGGGTTTCCAAGGTGGTATCTCTGCAGAAGTATATTGCCCAATCTTCCTTCTGAGGAGGGGCTGATGGGTTTGAACCGCCACCCTTCTGGTTAGCAGTCAAATGCCCTCATAAAGTTTTATTTTTTAAAAAATTTCAAACCATAACATAATATAGCATGTTGCTACTAACAATGTCTTGAAATCTGAGACCTCATCTTATAAATTTCTTAATCCTACCATGGTGTTACATATGGCCTGACCTGTTAGCAGGTCTTCTGAGGAAGGAGCAGAGGCCTGATGCCCCCTAACCCAGCTCAGGAGCTCCCTTCACCTCAGCTGCTGTGGCTCCATGACAACGCCCACCTCAGTATCTTCCACCATCTCTGTACAGACATGTGGTCTATTTCTCACAAGAACCAATCAAATTATTCACAGTACCTGAGGCATTCTCTCTATTATCACATCTCACTGAAATCTCTCTCAAGAGGGAAGTGATTTCTTCTCCAAATATCCTACAGCAATTTTCAATCAGAAATTGTATAAGCAGGGAAACCTATTCAAAAAAAGGACAGAAATGAAGTGCTGCTTTTCACATAGCATGTTTATAAATCATATTTTATACATGAAGCTTTATTCCAGTAAAAAATATAAAATAATTCTGAGAAATTTCAGTTCTGACATAGAAGTATACAAAGCAGTTTCTCCTATAAAACAATGATACTTTCAAGAGTAGCGTGGATACAGAAATTACGTTGATTTTAATCAGTGAACTAAAGTTACCATTTGTGGTTTGCTTAATGCTAATGTTTTCATACCAATTAAATAATTACAAATAATTTCTATAGAGTGTTTAGGGTGAAGAGTATACATTTTAATTAAAAAAGCATTAATTAGATAAAAACTTATAAAATTTGTTATGTAAAGCAGGTTGTCATCAACTTGAAAGAGGGCATCCTCTGTGGATTTGCAGGGAAGGAGAGAGGCAGCTGGAGAGAAAACTTGCCTTTTCTCTGATTAGAGTTCCACGCACTGCTTTGCCTCAGGTTCCTAACTAGAAGTGGATCCAGAAGAGGTAAGATTTTTATTGGGATGCTTTGTGCCTTCACTGAGATGTACTGGAACTTTTCAATAGTTTTCTTGTTCCAATTGCAGAGCCAAAGATGGTAGCTGAGCAATTCTCTGAAGGTGCCATAATTGGCAGAAGCAAGTGGAATGTTGGAAGCAAAGGTAATTGTTATTCTCAAAGCCCCTTATTAACTGCCAGGCACTACAGGGATGTGATTTCAAGTAACTACTGCATATAGTAGGTATTACCTTGGCCTCCAGTTTTTAAATGAGGAAACTGTGGATCAATGTAATTGTACATCTGGCAAGTGATAAGGCTGAGAATTGAACTTTTGTTGTTGTTGTTATGTGCCGTCGAGTCGGCCCCAACTCATAGTGACCCCTCCTTGGGTTTCCGAGGCAGTATCACTACGGAAGTAGGATTGCCCAACCTTCCTTCTGAGGAGTGGCTGGTGGGTTTGAACCTCCAGCCTTCTGGTTAGCAGTCAAGTGCTTTAGCCACTATGCTACCAGAGCTCCTATTGCTTACCTTTTTTTTTTTAAATCATAGCAACTGCTTTCTTATTCTATGGTTTAAGTAAGTTGTAATGTTTAGCTTTAGCATCAAGTAACCCAGCTGTTAAAACTTTTCCATTTAGCAAATTACCTTCCCATAGTCTACCAAGATAGGCTAATTGCACTCCACAGTCAGTGAACTCAAATGTATAGGGAAGCGTAATTAAGATATTTAAGATACATCTTTCAGAATTAATGCCTTCAATTTCAGGTTCAAAATGGGGCCTCAGTCTCCCAGGCCACAAAAATGAAAAACTTCATTACCTTTTTTGTAAATTCATTTTCTAACTCTGGGCTGGAGGAAGTAGGAGGCCAAAGAATGCTTGGAGCGATACACACTGCTAAATTAAACGCTGTCATCTGATTGGATGAACAATGTTGCTCAATGTTGTGTAATACTCCAAAAAGATACCTTAGTAGAATAACATTGGCTCTTGGGAGCTGGTCTAATAGCCTAAAGACAGAAAAATGTGCTCTTTAATCAAGACATTTTACTTTCAAACTTGTAAACAGAAGTAACTCTCTCTATATATGAAGAACTATGCAAAACAAAAATATTCAGATATGAAAGAGTTTCAGTTAACACAGTACCATGCAAAGTGAGTACTGCCTGTATATAAGCACTGGGGACACTCTACCACACACATACAATTTTTTGTAGACTGTCTTTACAATCCAATGCAAATGTAAAAGAATGCAAAAATATGCCTTATTAAAAAAAAAAAGCTGCCTGAAATATTTCTCTGAAACTTGTACAGTGTATTTTAACTTAGCCAAATCCTATGTAACATTTCAGAATATTCTCACTGAACCTCCTAAAATCTTTCTAATGAAATTAAACAGCAATTAAATTAAAACTACTCCTTCATTTCCAAGTAGCACATAGGCACACTGTCTCTTGATGAGAACCCAAAGCTTAGCTACTAAGACTCCAGGTCTATTTGGAGAGCTTCCACTCTGCTCTACCCTTTCATTGTTCTACCAGCTGTCAAGGTCAATTTGTCCCAAATGTCTATATCACTGGTATCACCTTCATAGTTAAGTCTAGGTTATAATAGTGTATTTTCCACTGTATCCATTTTGCATTAGATATGGGACTTTTCAACATCAGTTCACTGAAGTGAATTTTTCTATCATTTAGAAAGCATATATATATATACACACATATATATAGCATATACATATTGTCAGAAAACATTATCTATGTTTCCATCTGTATCTATTTTTTAGCTCTCTTTATGTAAAATACATTTTATGTATCCAAGTTGATATTCATGGCTATGCTTTTTTTTCAACAAGAAGTTGAAACCTGGAGGAAAAAGGATAGTCTGTCTCCTACTGTACAAATAGCAGAGAGTCCTTTCTTCAGCTCAATGGGCTATCAATGAGTACAAATTTTTAAGAACAAATTATGAAGAACTTTGAGATTAGCTAAAAGATTACTGATTACTGGGTGGTCCAATGGAAAATAAGGCATTGCTCAGCACACCCATTGGGTTATCTGATTCTACAGAGGTCTTAAGCCTTGGGCTCTTTTATAGCTCTGTAAGTTTTAGACAATTGAGCAATGCACATAATACTTGTCTACAGACTTGAAAATTCTTTCTAATGAAGGTATAACTGATTTATCTACCCCTTCTGTAGAAAAAGCCAGTTTTTTTTTTTTTTTTTTAAATCTATTTAAATTCACTTAAGCATTTCTGATTGAATTATACAAGTTGTGGTACTTTTAAATCTCCTTTGCACTGGCTGTAATGTCTTACTGATTCCCTCATTAATGATTTAAATAAAATCTTTTACATGTGTTCATTTTATATTTGTATGAAAGTCATGATTTTATCTTTTTAAAAATATCATCCTATGATAGTTTGTAGAATATAAAGTTTTAGACTATGGGCAACAAATTATAGAATTTGAAGCTCACTATCTGAATGGTTTCTGCTAAACTATAATGGAAGTAGACATAATATTGTGTCATATGGCCTTTGGTTTCTAGTGTCTCATACAACTGTACTATGTTCTTCTACTGGTAAAATAAATTTGTCAATAGTAATGTGTAGGTAATAATTTATATTTGAAAGATACTAAGGAAAGTCTTCTAAACAAGCATATACGAATTAATGTTAGTGGGATTCTTGGGTTTTCACCAAACTGAAAGGATTGCTAGGGAGTCTGTGTTAAAGGGCACTTCTTTCCTATTCTCTTAGAATACAGGAAATACTCAGGAGGTGGGGAGTTCTGCCAGCAATTTGCCTTTGCAAGAGAATAGACAATGCATCCTTGTTGATCAGACTGGGACTTAGCAACCCACTCTCTCCTTTTCCTTCACACTTCTTTGTGAGTGACCTTCTTCCTATGTGCCTACTGCTATGTGCCTACTGCAGCCTCCACATCTGTTCTATAGCAGTGATTCTCTGTCCCCTTAACTCTCAGTGTATTCCCCTGTCTTTTCCACCAAACTATGAGTTCCTTGATGGGAGGAAACAGGTCTTTTATCTCTGAAAGAAATTCCACTTCTGCATGATATATACAAGGAATTGTGTACCTGGTAAAATATTTACCAACATTAACATTATGAAACTGTAGATAGGGCTATTAACTATTGGACATTAGCTATTGGACTCATGGATTTCAACTCCCATCAGTGTTAAATAGACAGAAGGTGTACAATGGTCAAGTATTCCATAGTAATAGTTCAGAAGGAAAAAGCAAATCTCATAAGGACAGCAGCTAGCATAAATCTATTTTTAAACTGGTTCTCATGGACATGACTTTGATAGTTGTCATCATTACTAGAGAAGTCTAGAAAACATAAGCTTTTAAAAAAACTATTTTTGAGATATGGCCAAATCAGAATAATTACCTTTGAATTGTATTTATTTTCTCTTCATCATTACCTTGATCCATTACACAGACCCAATGATCATAGAGATCTGATGAAAAAATGCTTCCTGGAATATTTCGTAGAAAATCCTTACACAGAGGGAAAAAAAAACAAATATTTTAAACCATTACTTTCATGCCAAACATACATTAGAGAAATCTGAGAGAAAACACTTGGTTTAAAAGTTCAGTTAAGGCCACCTCTTGGAAACACAGAGCTCTGTGCCAATGACTTGCACACAGAAGAGACATATGCTTTGATTTTTTCCTAAAAACTGGAGGGATAATCAGAGTCCTGACTAGGATGGGGAAGATAAAGGGGAATCTGTTTGGGCTGAAACCTCCTATTTGTCTACTTTTTAGCAAACTAATACAACATGACAGGGCCTGGCTGTAGACCATTTTAACTCCTCCCCGGCCCCCACCCTTTTGATAGAAATACAGATTTTGCTTCTATATTTTAGCCACAGTATACTTAAATTCTTTGGAAGAAAAAATCTAAAACAAAAAGCAAGTAACAACTAAAACTAAAACCTCTCCTTACATGAGAAAGGCCTGGGTTTTCTATCTTAGGGTGTGTACTCCTGCGGAGAAAACAACTCACAACCGCTTCATTATTCTTTTCTTTAAATGGGATGTGAGCTCAACTTTCCAAACTTGAAAAAGGCAGCTATTGGAAATACACTGAATTTCCCAGTGGGGTACTATATGTTTTCCCTTACAACTCCTTGGACTGGAACATATACACTCTTCAGAAAAATAATGACGTTTAGATATGTTACAACTTCAAGCCCCTGAGTCCTAGGGTTGTTGTTGTTGTTGTTAGATGCCATGGAGTTGTCTCTGACTCATAGCAACCCTACGTACAGCAGAAGGAAACACCGTCTGGTCCTGTGCCAACCTCACAATCCCTACTAGACCCAAGCCCATTGCTGCAGCCACTGTGTCAATCCATCTTGTTGAGGGCCTTCCCCTCTTTTGTTGACCCTCCACTTTACCAAGCATGGCATCGTTCTCCAGAGAATGGTCCCTTCTGGCAACATGACCAAAGTAGGTCAGACGAAGCCTGGTCATTCTCGCTTCCAAGGAGCATTATGGCTGCATTTCTTCCAGTTCACGGTACTTTCAGCATTCTTTGCCAACGCCACAACTCAATTATTCATCAATTATTCTTCAGTCTTCCTTATTCATTGTCCGTTTCTCACATGCATATGAGGCAACTGAAAATACCATGGCTTGGTCAGGTGCATCTTAGTCTTCAAGGAGACATCTTTGTTCTTCAGTACCTGAAAGAGGTCTTTTGCAACAGATTTGCCCTATGCTATATGACTTTTGGGGAGCTCTGGTAGCATAGTGCCTAAGGCACTTGAGTGCTAACCAGAAGGCTGGTGGTTCAAACCCACCAGCCACTCCTCGGAAGGAAGATGGGGCAATCTACTTCCATAGTGATACTGCCTCGGAAACCCAAGGAGGGGTCGCTATGAGTCAGGTCCAACTCGATAGCACATAACAACAACAATAAATATGCCTTTTGAGGTCTTCACTGCTGCTTCCATTGGCGTTGATTGTAGAACCAAGCAATATGAAGATTGACAACATAAGATTGACAACTTCAATCTTTTCTCCATCTATTGTGATGCTGCTTATAGGTCCAGTTGTGAGGAATTTTGTTTTCTTTATACTGAGGTGTAATCCATACTGAAGACTGCAGTCTTTAATTTTCATCAGTAAATGCTCCAAGTCTGCCTCATTTTGAGCAAGCAAAGTTGTGTTGTCTGCATACCTCAGGTTGTTAATGAGCCTTCCCCAAAACCTGATGCCATGTTCTTTTCATATAGTCCAGCTTCTTGGATTATTTGCTCAGCATACAGATCGAACAAGTACGGTGAAAGGATACAACCCTGACACACGCCCTTCCTGATTTTAAACCACGCAGTAACCCCTTGTTCTGTTCAAATGACAGCCTCTTGTACAGGTTCCTCATGAGTTCAATTAAGTGTTCTAGAATTCCCATTCTTCTCAATGTTATCCACAATTTGTTAATGATCCACACAATTGAATGCCTTTGCATAGTCGATAAAACACAAGTAAACATATTTCTGGTATTCTTTGCTTTGAGCCAAAATCCATCTGACATTTGCTATGATACCACGTCCCCTTCTGAATCCAGCTTGCATTTCTGGAAGTTCTCTGTTAATATTCTGCTGCAACCATTTTTGAATTATCTTGACTAAGATTTTACTTGCATGTGATATTAATGATACTGTTCAATAATTTCCACATTCTGTGGGATCACCTGTCTTTGGAATGGATACAAATATGCATCTCTTTCAGTCAGTTGGCCAGGTAGCTGTCTTCCAAATCTCTTGGCATAACTGAGTGAGTGCCTCCAGCGGGGCATCCGTTTGTTGAAACATCTCAATAGGTATTCTGTCAGTTCCTGGAGCCTTGTTTTTCGCCACTTCCTTCAGTGCAGCTTTGACTACTTCCTTCAATACCATTGGTTTTTGATCATAGGCCACCTCCTGAAGTGGATGAACATCAACCAATTCTTTTTGGTACAGTGACTCTGTGTATTCCTTCCATCTTCTTTTGATGTTTCTTGCATCATTCAACATATTGTCCACAGAATCTTTCAATATTGCAATTTGAGGCTTAAATTTTTTCTTCAGGTTTTTCAGCTTGAGAAATGCTGAGCATGTTCTTCCCTTCTGGTTTTCCAATTCCAAGTCTTTGCACATTTCATTATAATAATTGACTTTGTCTTCTCAAGCTGCTCTTTGAAATATTCTGTTCAGCCTTTTATCTTGTCACTTCTTCCATTTGCTGTAGCTACTCTTCATTCAAGGGCAAGTTCCAGAGACTCTTCTGACATCCATTTTGGTTCTTTTCTTCCATTCCTGTCTTTTTAATGACCTTTTGCTTTCTTCATGGATGGTGTTCTTGATGTCATAATTACTGGTGATTGGAATGCAAAATTTGGAAACAAAGGTGAAGGATTGGTAGTTCAAAAATGTGGCCTTGGTGATAGAAATGACACTAGGGATAGCATGATAGAATTCTGCAAGACCACTCACTTAGTCACTAGAAATACTTTTTTCCAACAACATATACAGCAACTAGACAAATAAATGGACCTTGCTGGATGGAATACATAAGAATCAAATAAACTACATTTGTGGAAAGAGATGATGGAGAAGCTCAGTATCATTAGTCAGAACAAGGCCATGGGCTGATTGTGGAACAGACCATCAATAGCTTAATAGGCAAGTTTAAGTTGAAGCTGAAGAAAATTAAAACAAGTCCATGAGAGCCAAATATGGCCTGGAGTATATCCCACCTGAATTTAAAGATCATCTCCAGAAAAGATGTGAAGACTGAAACACCAATGACTGAAGACCAGACAAGTCGTGGGATGACATTAAGCACATCATACATAAAGAAAGCAAAAGGCCACTAAAAGGATAGGAAAGAAACAAAAGACCAAAATGGATGTCAGAAGAGACTCTGAAACTTGCTCTTGAATGTAGAGTAGCTAAAGCAAACAGAAGAAATGATGAAGTAAAAGAGCCAAACAGAAGATTTCAAAGGGTGATTCAAGAAGACAAAGTATTGTAATGAAATGTGCAAAGACTTGGAGCTAGAAAATCAAAAGGGAAGAATATGGTCAGCATTTCTAAGAGCTGAGAGAATTGAAGAAAAAATGCAAGCCTTGAGTTACAATACTGAGGGATTCTATGGGCAAAATACTGGAAAATGAAGAAAACATCAAAACAAAATGGAAGGAATACACAGAGTCACTGTACACAAAAGAATTGGTTGACATTCAACCATTTCAGTAGGTAATATACGATCGAGAACTGACGGTACTGAAGAAAAAAGTCCAGGCTGCATTGAAGGCATTGGTAAAAAACAAGATTTCAGGAATTGAAGGAATATCTATTGGGATATTTGAACAAATAGATGCAATGCTAGAAGTACTCACTCATCTATGCCAGGAAATTTGGAAGACAGCTACCTTCCCAACTAACTGGAAGAGATCCATATTTGTGCCCATTTCAAAGAAAGATGATCCAACAGAATGCAGGAATTATTGAACAATATCATTAATATCACACATAAGTAAAATTTTGCTGAAGATAATTCAATAACAGTTGCAGATGTATATTGACAGGAAACTGCCAGAAATTCAAGTTAGATTCAGAAGAGGGCATAAAATGAATGGTATCATTGCTAATGTCAGATGGATCTTGGCTAAAAGCAAAGAACACCAGAAGATGTTTATTTGTCTTTTGTCGACTATTCAAAGTCATTTGACTGTGGATCATAACAAATTATGGATAACACTGCAAAGATCGGAATTCCAGAGCACGTAATTGTGCTCATGAGGAAAGTGCACATAAACAAAGGGACAGTCATTGGAACAGAAGAAGACAATACTGCATGGTTTAAAACAAGGAAAGGTGTGTGCATCAGGGTTATTATATCCCTTCACCATACTTATTCAATCTGTATGCTGAGCAAATAATCTGAGAAGATGTACTATATGAATAAGAATGTGGCATCGGGATTGGAGGAAGATTGACTAACAACCTGCAATATGCATATTACACAGCCTTGCTTGCTAAAAGCAAAGAGGCCTTGAAGCACTTCCTGTGGAAGATCAAAGACTAAAGGTGTATGTATTATACCTCAACATAAGAAAATAAAAATCCAAAAATCCTCACAACTGGACCAATAAGCAGTATCATGATAAAGAGAGAAAATATTAATGTTGTCAAAGATTTTACTACTTGGAATCACAATCAACATCCACGGAAACTATTGTTGTTGTTATGTGCCATCAAGTCGGACCCAACTCATAGCGACCCCTCCTTGGGTTGCCAAGGCAGTATCACTACGGAAGTAGATTGCCCAACCTTCCTTCTGAGGAGTGGCTGGTGGGTTTGAACCTCCAGCCTTCTGGTTAGCAGTCAAGTGCCTTAGGCACTATGCTACCAGAGCTCCTTCAAGAAATCAAACAATGTATTGCATTGGGCCAATCTACACAAAAGACCTCTTTAAAGTGTAAAGAGCAAAGATGTCACCTTGAAGACTGAGGTGCAGCTGACACAAACATAGTATTTTGAATTGCTTCATATGCATGCTAAAGCTGGACAATGAATAAGGAAGACTGAAGAAGAATTGATGCATTTGAGTTTTGGTTTTGGTGAAGAATATGGACTAGATCATGGACTGCCAGAAGAATAAACAAATCCGTCTTGGAAGAAATACAGCCAGAATGGTCCTTAGAAGCAAGAATGGCAACACTTTGGCTTATGTACTTTGGACATGTTTTCAGGAAGGGCCAGTCCCCAGAGAACATACTGTTTGGAAAAGTAGAGGGTCAATGCAAAAGGGGAAGACGCTCAATGAGGTGAATTGACACAGTGGCTGCAATAATAGGCTTAAGCACAGCAAGGATTGTGATGATAGCCTAGGACTGGACAGTGGTTTTTTTTGTTGGACACAGGGTCACTATGAGTTGGAACCAACTCAGTGGAACCTAACAACAACAACAACAATGGTAGTGTATTTTGAAACAACAGCACTAGGGAACCAAGACACAAACTTACCAGTGGTGAGCTTACTATAACTTACTTTACAGAGTTGAAATATTGATGAATGAGTCTTAATATCATACAATCAGTCTGTGAATATTTTTTGAAGCTCTAGTTCTTTTGTGCTAGATGAAGGGAAGGTGATCATATCATCCTGCCAATTTACAAGGTATACTGCTTCCACTAGTTTGACTTAAATAGTTAACATTTCTTCTAGTAATAGCTAGTTTAAGGAAACACACCTGGGTATCTGTGAGGTTCACAATCTGGTGTTAACTCACTCAATCATTCTATATATATATTTACTCATATATGCTAGGGAAGGAGCAGTGAAAAAAACAATGACCCTGTTATCCAGTGGTACTGGTGTACAATTACAACCAGAGGTCTTAAGGTGTCTCCCTATGTTCCCCATTGAAGGGTTCTTCTGTATTTGGAGAGAGAAATTATTCCAGGCTCTGGAAGCATGGGCAGCACCCCTGTGCCTCATGGATACTAAACAATATGTTCACAGTACAAGCTTGTCCTTTCTGGCCTTCAAGAACCTTATTCTGTGGAGACCACTAGCAGGACTGAGTGTGGTGAAACTAGATTATGATATAAGCAGGGTATGACCAGGAGTGTTTATTGTTTAACCTCTGTTTATAAAAAGCTTAACAATAAATTCAATTTGGTTCTAATTCTACATTCATTTCAAATCTAGGGCAATTCTGTGTGTTGCTTTTGGCATGGTATTAACAAGGCCAAGGTTTCAAATCCTAAATTCTCCAAGATTGTTAATTTCATATCTAATTACTGAGCCATGGTTGTCTACTCACTTGCAAGTTCTGGCCTACAACATGGAGACAGGCAAAAGTTGGCAATTGGGCAACTTTAACTCTTGCTGAAAAACCAAATCAGCAAATTTTTGTTTGCCTTACAAAAGTTAACACACAACTTGCTACTTTTATGCTGTGTTTATATTACTAATACGGAAACTGATAACTTATTGTTACAGTTAGCGCTGATAATGTGTCTATCTCCCTACTTGCTTATCAACAGTCCATGGCAAGGACATACCCTAATCTTCATCTTCTTCTTTGTAGACATCAATGCCAAGCATGGTTCCTGCCATAGTGAGGTGTATCCTAAGTCATTGCTGAACTTTTGCTATTTACCATGTGGCCAGGTAAAAATGAGGGGCAAGAGAAGCCCAACTGCAACTGAGATTCTAAGCTACCGGGGGTAGGGGGTGGGGCGGCAGAAAACCCTCTATATAGTCAAGTCACTCTACTATCATATATATATATTTTATATACATATATATGTAACACACACACACACACACACACATATATAAATACATTTTTACCATTTATTTTTTAAAGAGTGGTTAACAGTAAGAAGATGAATTGATTCAAATGCTTTCTCCTATTTCATATTCCAGTAGAAATGTACCTGAATGCTTGTGATTCAGATGTATCATCACAAAAGTTACCTCTCTTTTGGGGTAAATCTATTGAATTTTCATAATCTCAAACTAACTTTAGCTGCTGCACCCACTTTAAAATTCAGATTTAGAAGAGGCAAAATTTGTTATTTCAAAATGAGGTAGTGACAATAGCTCTCTTTTTGAATCTCAGTGGAAAACATACTTATGATCTGTCTTGAAGAAAAACATCATTAAATCTTAAACCTACACTTGAAAGATAATGACTCGTAACATCTCAATGAACTCTCCCACAGCTGCAATAACAAGTTACGAAATACAACTGCCATCACAACTAAGAAAGGAAGGGAGAGTTGGTTCAGAATTACAATCACCAACTCACAGTACTCAAATGGAAATCTCCTCCCCTCCAACACAGAGCCAGGTCGTTAGCAGAACTCTCAAATTCATCTGAGATGTGATTCCTGCAGGATTAAATATGAACTCTTCCTCAAGGATTTGATGGATCAAAGTTATAGACTCTGAAACAATTTTCTTCCAATTGCAATTTGAAGAGTTAAGCTTACATTTAAGCAAATCCACAAGTGAAAAATTAAAGGAAACCTTAAGTACAGCTTTCAAAATCATCTTAAAAACAAGAATCAAAGCAAAACAAAAGCTCAAAAACTCAAAAAAGCTCAAAAAGTATCTGTTTCTATAACCACATGAAAGTAATGGGAGTAAAATCACAGAAATACTAAGACAAAGCCTCAATTGCTCAGAACCCATCTAACCAGTCTCCTCAATCATTTGGGTCTTTTTTGTACTTTATTTATTTTGAGACAAGTAATATTTCTGCAATTTGAAAGATGATGTAACTCTTTTAAAACCATGTTTTTTTTTAATAGCCTCAGCAATTTGGCACAAGATTTTAATGAATGAGATGCTGTAAAGGAGAGTATGTTGTTGTTGTTGTTATGTGCCATCGAGTTGGACCCGACTCATAGCGACCCCTCCTTGGGTTTCTGAGGCAGTATCACTACGGAAGTAGATTGCCCAACCTTCCTTCCGAGGAGTGGCTGGTGGGTTTGAACCGCCAGCCTTCTGGTTAGCAGTCAAGTGCCTTAGGCACTACGCTACCAGAGCTCCCAAAGGAGAACATAGTAGGGAACATTTTCTAAAACATAGGCCTTTACTTCTTAAATTAAAGATGGGGAATAAAAAAAAAAACCTATCAGATTAAAAAAAAAAGAAAGAAAGAAAAATTCATGTGCGTACGTATCTCCAGTATATACATCTGGGTACACCAATATGTCTTTATTGTATTCCAAGACTAGAGAGTAATCACAAATCCACCACAAAAGAGATTACATGATGCTAGCTCAAGGTTTCCAGTTCTTTTGAGTGATGTTTTATTGCAAAAGTCTATTGTAGCAGTTAAGAACAGACATGGCCCACTTACTGAGAAACATCTGATTGTTCATAAACTCATGATGTAAGATGGTGTGAGTTCCTGGGCACTTTAGCTGTAGTTAAGGGTATGCAAGAGTCTTCATGTGTCTCTGGAGACTGTGTTCCATTTTCCTGTATTAATTTAGTCCTTAAGCTCCAGGCCCTGGGATGCAGGCTGGGCACTTTCTCTACCCTTGGCACTAGTGCACTGCCAACCTTGCTGGGAGACTGGAGTCTGAAGCAGGTCTGCAGAAGCTTTTTGGGGGGTCAAAAGCTCTGCTTTACTACACAACTATAAGACCAGAAGAACTGGATGATGTCCAGCTACCACTGTCAACCACTCAGAGGGGAATCTATGTAGGAGATGCTGGACAGAGAGGGAGAACAATGTGGAACAAAGGACAAAATCATTTGGGAAAAAAAAAGGGGGGGGGCAAACAAGTTTGCTGATCTGATAGAGCCTGGTGAAACCATTGAGACTATGGCCCCTAGCTGCCCTTCAGCTCTGGAATTGAACCCACACCTGTGGCTTCCAGCCAAACAAAAGACAGATGTACAAGTTGAACCTTTACCTGAGGTAGATACACTTCTTGGAAAGAACAATCATGGGAGAAAGAAGAGCTGTTTATGCCCAGGGAGACAGCTCAGGGGGCAGGAGTGCATGGAGGGATGGACACAGGGAAGGGGTAACTGTCAGGAGGAAGTGGGAGGGGAGCTGTTGCACTGGGGTAAACTGTAGTCAATGTCATGAGACAAAGGGTATATGAACTGCTGTATGGAAAGTGAGTTTGCTCTGTAAACTCACACCCAAATCACAATAATAATAATAATAATAATAAAAAGGCTCTGCTTTAAGCTCGTTTTGACTCTAGGTTTCCCAAAAACTGTGAGGCATTTCCAAGAATGCAGGGAGGATAACATTTTAGAAGAGCTCTGTAACTCTATAACTATATATGTGACTTTATTAATCTTGTGTTCTTATCCCTTCTCTCCCCCCATTGCTACTCAAGAATGCCAAATGTGGTAAAGGTAAAAGAAGTCCCAGATGTTGAAGGCATTCCCATTCCACTTTTAAAGAAAAGGCATTAAGGGACAGGAGAAGGAATATATGTAGACATGATTATGTAAATGAACAGAATTTTCAGAGTTCTCAGTGAGCAATTTTTTTGGTGTTGTTTCAGTTTTAAGGCTAATTGTTTAGTATGGGAAATTTCTATAGCTATTTTTAAAGTTTAATGAAAGTTTATTTTTGAAATTTTTTCCTTTGTTAGGAAGAAGATATTAAGGAAGTCTTCAAAAGCAGGATGTATGTTTTGGTAAACATGATGTATGTGTTTAGATTATTTTTTTAAATTTACTTGTATTTTTGCATGGGTGGAGCATGTATAGGATGAAAAATTCTAAAATTTTTTTAAAAAAGCATACCTGAGATGCCATATTATTGGTGGTGGCTTTTATACTCCAACGTTGACTTTGTGCAGTGTTTTTACACTTTTTCATATTCTAAATTTACCATGGTTTGCTGATGGGAATAATGTTCAAAATTAAAGAAACCAGCTGTTTTGCTCCAGAGCTACATTGTGAGGTGGATGAAGGGAGAACTTTTCCTACCTTTAAGACAGATGCTAGAACTTTCCTCACCTTTAAGACAGATGCTAGAACTTTCCTCACCTTTAAGACAGATGCTATCACAAAAATAGATTCACAGTCTAGGTGTACTTCGACTCCAGAATTCAGTTTCTCTTTTAGCTCCCTGCAGGACTTCACATTGGCCGACTGTCTGAAGATGCCTTTAGTGAGGGGCCCTTTTTGATTAAGAAAGAAAAGCATATCCTATGGGGAAAGCAAAGAAAAACAAAACAAAACAAAATGGCACTTCATACATGTAAGCAAGGGAACGCAAACTTACCCGCTTCTGGCTGCCAGAGGTGAAGGTACACTAGGGTGAAAGCACTGAAGACTTGGAGCTGGTGTGCTGCTGAAAAGGAGTTCTGGTGTCGCAGTGCTTAAGCCATATGACTGCTAACCACAAGGCTGGAGGTTCAAACCCACCAGTCACTCCTCAGAAGGAAGGTTGGGCAATCTACTTCCGTACAGATACCGCCTCGGAAACCAAAGGAGGGGTCACTATGAGTTGGATCCCACTCGACGGCAGTGAGTTTTTTTTTTTTTTTTTTTGGTGCTGCTGAAAAGACTAAATGACTTTCTTTTCCCTGGTTTTCTAAATTTCTTTTCTCCAATTTATTCTTGCTATAATCAACAACTAAAACAGTTTACTACCTTAAACTCTTGCTTTAAAAAGATTTTCCTTTGTTCAGTGAAGCAACAGCCATTTTAGAATCAAATTTCTCAGATTGCTTCAAGGTCCCTGCTAACTTGTCTCTCTCCTTTCTCACTACTCTTTTGTCATTATTCTCCACTATGGACTCTCTTCCCCTATATGGACATATTCTTGCCGTACTCATTCTCTACTTGCTTGTCCCTCTCTTTATTCTTCATACTTTATTCCTACTTCTGTATTTACTTTCTTCTTCTTCTTCTTCTTTTTTTTTTTTAAAGTAGGCCCTAATGTCATGTCCTCCAGGAAGCTTTCTCCAGTGATAGTCCGTTCTGATCTATTTTTCATTTTGTTTGCTTTCTATATCTCTGTCCCTTTCTTGCAGTATAGGAAGAGCAATCTGTGGGATTTGAAATGTCGTTATGCCACGTATTCATTGTGTGACCTTGGTAACGTTCTGAGGCTTTATTTGTCAAGTACGGATGATGATAATAACAACTACCCCCTCAATATGTTGTAAAGGATAAGCAATAAAAGGGTCTAGACTAGTATCTGGTGCTTAGAGATGCACCACCTACCATAAAATGCCATATATTTAGTATAGTGCTTGGAGGCTACTGGATACTCAGTGTCGCTTAACACCATTTAATATGTCAGTTGGAGACAATACAAAATAAGTGGTTTTCATCTGATATACTCTATATAAACATTCTCTATATGGCAGTGGATGTGTCTTCATGTGTAAGCATTTAAAAGACAAATAAAACAGGTAAGATTTTTTAAAAATGTAAGATCGAGTAGTTTCTATTGCTAAAGTAATTAAAGGAGACTTTCAGAATAGTATGGAGCTCAAGAAAGGATTTGAGAGAAATGGAGGGATAATGTGGGTTCTCTACAGAGACAATTCTAATTTATCTGAGCAGGCTTATGCGCCTCTTTCCTGACACCTGCAGACTAGACTAGATTATCTTTTCCTATCATGTCAGCCTTATGGTTCTGCAATAGCTAAATCGGATTTTATTCTTTGAAATAATAATTAAATAAAGGTTCTCAGCCAGAGTCAAGAAGTGTCTGTCATTTTTCCATTTGGGGATAGGTTTACCTCCCAGAGCTCCATCTTTCTAAACTTCTGTTGCCATTAGTGTTACAAACCAAAATAAGACTTACCAAAACAGGTTTGGGCAGATTGTCATTCTCACAGATATTTGGCAGAGAAACACCAAAAAGCTGGCCTGGCATAGGAGATGTTGGTGATATGGGCAAGTTGTCCAGATGAGTGCTAGAACCCCTCCAAAAAGCCCAGTTTATGATAGATCTCCTCCTTTTAAATGTCTTCTGACCTGAATCTGAGGAAGAAGTGAGATTATCAGAACTAGTTAAAGACATTTAATCTTATTTCTACCATTTTCATTTTACAGTAAATGTTACCTGGGCTCAAAGAGAAAAATGCATATAGTTGTCCTTTATTACTGATAATTCAACCTATTAAGTATGATAATTCAATACTTCATTGCAGTATTTCACAAATTAAGGAAGAATAAGCAAAAGAAGAATAAAATGTTTGGGTTCTTCTCTCACTCATTTCTGGGGCAGCACTTGTCTGTTGCTTGTGTTTTGGCCCTGAATTTTCAAAAGTGATGGAAAAGCTCTCTACTGAACTATAACAACTTAAAGAACAAGATGTTTCTTACAAATACAAAGGTTTTTATATACA
Source organism: Orycteropus afer afer (assembly GCF_000298275.1). Classification (NCBI taxonomy): domain Eukaryota; kingdom Metazoa; phylum Chordata; class Mammalia; order Tubulidentata; family Orycteropodidae; genus Orycteropus; species Orycteropus afer. Next base: position 14,358,234 of record NW_006921623.1, on the reverse strand, counting down.
CGCACACACATATACATACATATATATATAATTTTTTTAATTGTGATTTGGGTGAAAGGTTACAGAGTAAATTCACTTTCCATACAGCAGCTCACATACACTTTGTCTCATGACATTGACTACAATTTCCCACAATGCAACAGCTCCCCTCTCACTTCCTCCCCACAGCTATCTCTTCCCTGTGTCTCTATTTTAAAGATGAGACAAGGCAAACAAAAACGTTGTGCTTACACAGATTTTTTTTTTTTTAATTAGATAATAATTAAATAGGAAATAAAGGAAAGAGGGAGAGGAGAATGAAGATGATAAGGAGGACAATGAGGAGGAGGAGGACATGGGAGAGGAAAACAAAGAAGAGAGAAAAAAATGAAGTCTCATAAAGATGTCTTCTAGAAACAAAGAATGCTTTATTACTTGATGTCTTTCTCTACTGCTAAGAACAGAGAGAGGAAGCCTCATGCCCTATATTTATTTATTCCTCTCCTTCCAACTACAAAGACTTCCATGTATCTTTTCAGTTCTGGACTTTAAAAACCATGGTTAAGAGACAGATATAAACATGAGTAAAACTATGTCCTTGCCAAAGTGAAGTTTATAATCTAGTGGGGCACAAAACTGGTGGGAGAAAGCCAGTATGTAAATAAATAAAACATGGTAAGGGAAGAACAAAGTTTCAAAGGCATTGAGAGGTAAGATTCATTTTATCTACCTGAGGGGACAGAAGGAGTAATCTTGGAGGTCTTTGCATCTGATGTGGATTTTGAACAAGATTTCAAAAGAATTATCTAAGCATAATGCCTGGCAGCTAGGAAGCACTCAATGAATACTTTTTGAGCCATAACTGAATTGAGGAGGGAATGAGGTGGGAAATTGGGACTCCCTGGGTGGTACGAACAATTGACAGAAAGGCTGGAGGTTTGAGTCTACCCAGTGGTCCCTTGGAAGAAAAGCCTAGCAATCTACTTTGGAAAAATCACTGTTCTGGTTCCTAGTGCTGCTCTGACAACAATATACCATGAATGGGATGGCCTTAACAAACAGGAGTTTATTCTTACAATTCGGAGGCTTTAAGTCCAAGTTCAAAGTGCCAGGCTCTAAGGGGCTGAGTAAAATCCCCCTCAACCTTGGGGCCAGCTCTGCCTCCTGCTCCTGGCCCACTGGAACTAGAGGCTTTTCTTCATTCAGACAGCTGCTGGCTGCTAAGGCTGAGAAACCCCAAGGTTGACAAGCAAAAAGGCACAGTCCCGATGTTACCACACGGCAGGCCATTGGCTTAAGTCCATTGTAAGTACCAAGGTCGGCAGAGCATGGTAGGCTACTGAGCAACGACATGGCTTCATGCAGGGTCCAAGCATGCCATAGGCTAGAGACCAGTCTCAAAGCTTCTCCTTATATACAGGAAGCAGACCACATACCCAAAGGCAGCTACTTAGCTGCTCCCAGTAGATTCCACCATGGAGTTGATTACCAGTCTCATCATGGGGAATACTACATTCAGCTGCCCAGCCACTCAACCAGGCCTAGCCAAGTTGACACACAAACATAACCACCACAATCAGCCACTGAACACCTATGAGCAGTTGTACTATGACACACATGGGGTCACCATGAGTTGGAACTGACCTGATGGCCAACTAGTTTTAGATGGGAAAATACTGCATGAACTCAACAGGCAAAAGTAAGAAAGTCAACAGTGACCGGTGACTCTGTATCAGTACCAAAACATTTTTGGTGCTATCTTTTGACATGCAAGGTGATGGGTCTGCACAGGATTTGATACATGAAAAGACAGCTCTTATGAAAAGATAGCTCTTTAAAGTTCCACTTCTAAAAATGGCTAAGTAGTTCCTTTCAGACTTCCCCTTTCCAAAACACATATACAGGTAATTACACATTCTGGAAAAATATGAAAATGACAACAATAATAAAAATCTATCTGAAGGTACTAAAGACTGAACAAAAGAAGGCACAAATTGTAGGTAAAAATACGACACATAGAAGAGGGAAATGGCATGGCACTGGTACACTTCCCATTCTTGAAGCCTTCAGCTGAGGACAGGCCTCAGTCTGTGCCAGGTTAGGTTACTAAAATTTGGAGAAACTGGCACTTTCGCTGGGTTAAAGGGCAGAGGTAGAGGTAACCAAAGCAGCTAGAAAGTATGGGAGGAAATCCTAGAATGGAGAAAACTAGAGAGTAGGAGCCTCAAATATTATGTGTAAACTCTGCCCAAGTATCTGGCTGCAGAAGCATGCAGGCATAGGGCAGATTGCAAATACTTTGTAGTTAAAGATAACTGAATGGATATTTGAAGAGCCGTAAGTCCCAGGTGGCACCCACAGATAGTGTAACTTCATTTTGTCCAGTGAGGCTGAAGGGAAATAATCCTTAAACAGGTTTTGTGGACTTGTTTCTTGTGATACCCAGCTCAGCTATCCATAGATGACATTTAGCCACCCAACGTTGCCCAACAATAGCGTGTTGAAGGAGTTTTTCAAGAACAGTATGGTCAGCAGTCTCAAACACTAATTTCAAACTAGTCTTTTAATATTGTTTGGCTCTAACGCACCTTTGCATTTTGTTTCCTCTGAATAATCAACTTAAATCCAATAATAAAGAAGCCAAGTTGTGGGAAGATAAATAAATACGGTAAGTAACATTTTACCACTTCTCTTTACAAGCAAGTACATCGTCAATGCATACACACTTAGGCTCTGGAGTCAGAAGTCTGGTTAGACTCTTGTCTTAGTCACATAATGGCAAGTTACTTTTAACTTTTTTCAATCTGTTTCCTCAACTTTAAAATGTAAATGATATCACCTACCCCTCAAAGGCTCAATAAAAGTATTAAGCAAGCTAATGTATGAAAAGTACTACACCGTGCAGGGCATAGGCACAACAATCTTGATAAATTCCCCCATCCACAATGTCTAAAGGTGCCAGGACACCAATCTCCTGCTTACAAAGAGGATCCTTTCCCTAAGCCCACTCCCCATCTGGTTTAACAGCCTTCAGAAGGTATACAGTCATGAAGGATACCAGTACTCTGCTTAACTGAAACACTTTTTTCCTGCCATGACATTCTGAACCTCCACCACATTCAAAAACAGAAAAGGAAACTGTGGTTAAGTTTATGTGTCACCTTGGCTGGGCCTGGTTGAGTGGGTGGGCAGCTGGTGGTAGTTATTCCCCGTGATGAGAATGGCAATCAATTCCATGGTGGAACCTACCACAAGCAACTGAGTAGCTGCTTTAGGGATGTTGTCTGCTTCCCGCATATAAGAAACAGCTTTGGGAATGGTCTCTAGCTTATGGTACACTTGAACCCTACATGTGGCTGTGTCTTTGTTCAGCAGCCTGCCATGCTCTGCTGACCTTGGGACTTTCAATGGACTTGAATTAACGGCCTGCTGTGTGGTAACATCGGGACTGTACCTTTTTATTTGTTGATCTTGGGCTTGTCAGCTTCAGCAGCCAGTAGCTGCCTGAGTGAAGAGATGCCTCTAGCTTCAGTGGGGCAGGAGCAAGAGGCAGAGCTGAAGCCCAAGGTTGAAGGGCTTTCACCCAGCCCCTAGAGCCTGGCACTTTGAACTTGGACTTCTAACCTCCTGAACTGTAAGAGAATAAACTCCTGTTTGTTCAAGCCATCCCATTTGTGGTATATTCTTGTCAGAGAGGCACTAGCTATCCAGAACAGAAACCAAGCTCATTCTTAAATCCAGGAGGGGGTTCCTGTATGTCTAGCAATGTCAATCTGTGCAAACGTTTAATATGTACATCAAGACTTTATGTACATGGTGAGTAGCTGTATGCACTCAGGTTTCTAACACTATCAGATTTATTTGATTGTTTAGCTTTCACACACTTTGTAAGAATGCTTTATCATAAAGTTATATACCCAGGTTTCCTTTGAGTGTAGACAGAGGATAAAGTAGGAATTGAGTCCTGTACTTTATCATAAATACTTTCAGACTTAGCTGTGCCTTTTGTTAGGCTCAGCATTCAATTTGAAAGTTCATATTCCCTCTGGGACTGAGAAAAAAATTCATTCAAGTTTACTTTCTTGCAGAGCTTTTAATGCATAACTTAAACTTCCTAAATGTCAAAGGCTGATGAAAAAACACACTATTGCCATAAGAAAATATAAGGATGATGTAAACATAAAACAACTAAATTCTAGCTTTAATTAATTAATTAATTAATTAATTATTTTTAATCTAGCTTTCCTAAACAACCTTGGCAAGATTCAGGCTAATGTTTCTTTATGCTTAAACTTCTTGTTGTTGTTGTTATGTGCCGTCGAGTCGGCCCCGACTCATAGCAACCCCTCCTTCGGTTTCCGAGGCAGTATCACTACGGAAGTAGGATTGCCCAACCTTCCTTCCGAGGAGTGGCTGGTGGGTTTGAACCGTTTGAACCACCAGCCTTCTGGTTAGCAGTCAAATGCTTTAGCCACTATGCTACCGGAGCTTCTATGCTTAAACTAGGGAACTGTATATTAAAAAGTACAGTTTCTAAAATTTATATATATAGAATAACAATCACAAGACCTAAAACTTTAACTGGAAATTCTATTCTGGCCTTACAATTCCCCAAATTAAGAATTGTTTTCCCTCCCCAGGGTAGGAAATGCATATAGAATACTGCAATGATAGGGCAAACAGGCAGAACAAAGATGGGTCCCATATTTTACCATTTACCATCAAAGTTCAGTCCAGTTTTAGGCTAGTTCTGAGGTTGAAGTACAAGAGGAAGGTGCATTAGCTGTGGAAAGAGAACTGGGAGTTGAGTTCAGTTCAGGCTAGAACCCAATGGGTGCTTCAGACTCCACCCACAACCAATCCCATATCAAATCCAGGACTCTTCTGCCTCACTAAAATTTTCCTATACTGGGTATGAATAAGTCATTCAATCTTTCACTTAACTTCTGCTCTTTTCTACACCTGAGATTCAGCTCTGGAGATAGAAGAAGGATGAGATCCCAGGCCTTGAGAAGCTCATAAATATTCTAATGAAAAAGGTAGATAGGTAAACAAAGAATCAGAATGTATTTTTTTCTGTATTACACTAAACAACAACAACAAAATTCACTGCCATCGAGCTGATTACGATTCATAGTGACCTCCTTAGGGTTTCCAAGGTGATAAACCTTTACGGAAGCAGATCGTCCAGTCTTCCTTCCACAGAGTAGCTGGTGGGTTTGAACTGCCAGCTTTCTGGTTAGTAGTCAAATGCCTTATGCAGTAAGCCACCAGAGCTCCTTTTACACCAAAGAAAACAAAAACAAAAAACCTCACTGCTGTCAAGTTGACTCATAGCGACCCCACCTTGGGCTTCCGAGGCAGTATTTCTACAGAAGTAGATTGCCCAATCTTCCTTTCGAGGAGTGGCTGATGCTTTGAACTGCCAGCCTTTACACTACAGATTTGTAATATGTTCTGGAGGTAGAGAAGGGGCAACTATTTGTCTGAAGGATCAAAGAACAATTTCTTAGCCATGACAGAAAGAATAAAGTGCTTCAAGTTAAGCAGAATAGTAGTATTTATTTGAGGTGGATTTTGAGATCAGATCTCTGAATATCTCTGGTGGTGTAGTGCATAAGGTATGTGACTGCTTACCGGAAGGCTGATGGTTCAAACCCACCAGCCACTCCTTGGAAGAAAGACTGGGCAATCTACTTCCATAGAGATAACATCACAGAAACCCTAGGAGGAGTCCCTATAAGTTAACTGACTCTTCGGCAGTGAGATTGGTTTTTATTTTGGTAGCCTGAATCTCTAATTAGCACAGAGCTTCTCACTGGGACCAATCACCCCAAGGATGAGTTACAATGACCTAAGCCTCAAGGTGACTTCTGGTATCATACAGAAGGTCAGTGGCTTAACAGTGGTAAAGTTTTATTGTGATTTTTTTGAGTTCAGGCTGAAATTAAAATTTTTATAAACAAGAAGAACCCCTTTCAACCACTATTACTGAACACTGAATGGCTCTGGACATTAGTTTTGTTTTTTTTTTTTTTTCAATTGTGATTTCGGTGAAAGTTCATAGAGGAAATTCACTTTCCATATAATAGTTCATACACATTTTGTTTCATGACATTGATTGCAATCCTCATAATGTAACAGCTCTTTTCCCTTTTCCCTGTGTCCTTCTTTCCTATGCATTCCTGCCCTCTAAGCTATCTTTCTGTGCAAATAATGCCCATTGATCCCTCATGATTGATTTTTCTAAGGAGTGAACCTACGTGGTGTAAATGTTCACCTTATATATACCTATCTACTATTTGGCTGAAAGCCACTGGAGTGAGTTCAATTCCAGGCCTGAAGGGTGACTAGGGCCCATAGTCTCAGGGGTGTCACTAGTCTCTATTAGACTAGTAAGTCTGGTCTTTTGGATATTAGTTTTTGCTGCCAACTGATAATATTTCTAATAAACTCAACCTAAAGATACTTATTTATAAGACTTTACTATGTTGTTGTTATGTGCCATCGAGTCGAACCCGACTCACAGTGACCCCTCCTTGGGTTTCCAAGGCGGTATCACTACAGAGGTAGACTGCCCAACCTTCCTTCCGAGGAGTGGCTGGTGGGTTTGAACAACCAGCTTTCTGGTTAGCAGTCAAGTGTCTTAGGCACTATGCTACCAGAGCTCCCAGACTTTACTATGTTGTTATTGTTATGTGCCGTCGAGTTGGACCCGACTCACAGCGACCCCTCCTCGGGTTTCCGAGGCAGTATCACTATGGAAGTAAGTTGCCCCATCTTCCTTCTGAGGAGTGGCTGGTGGGTTTGAACCGCCAGCCTTCTGGTTAGCAGTCAAGTGCCTTAGGCACTAGGCTACCAGAGCTCCTGACTTTACTATAGTTAAGTCATTTTGACAACAAGTAATGTTTAATCATAAATAACGTGAGAAGCTAGCTGCTTTCTACACTTCCTGTTTTCAAAAGTTAAAATAAGAAGCAAGATCTCCATTCTCACACAAAGTTGCAGCAGATATCTTTTCTGAGCTCAAACTACAGTTTCAGCAGTGTTTTATCGACCTCATGCAAATGCAAAGAAGATCCTATATTTCAAAAGCCATTTAACATTTAACTGTGCCATTGAGGAGCTTCCACCTAACTTTCAATTGGAAGTGATTAATTGGCAATGAAATGGCATGCTAAAAGGCAAATATCAAGAGAAAAAACTCTGAAAGGAATCTATAAAAGGCTTCCAGAGGAGAATATGTTCAATTAAAATTATGCTTATAGAATGCTACTAGTATCTGACAGTTATCTATCTGTGTGAAGAAGGAACCCTGGTGGTCTTGTGGTTAAGTGCTTGACTGCTAACCAAAAGGCCTGCTGTTTTAACCCACCAGCCATTCTATGGGAGAAAGATGAGGCAGTCTGCTTCCGTAAAGGTTACAGTGTTGGAAACCCTAGGAGCAGTTCTACTATGTTCTATGGGGTCACCAGGAGTCAGCATTGACTTGACAGCAGTGGGTTTGCTTTTTTATCTGTGTGAAAAGACATTTTCAAAGATGAAATATAAAAAAATCTCATTATAGATCAGAATATTTATAATCAATGTTGAGGACAGGGAACACCAACTTCAAACCTCAATTAAGCAAAATATTACACCAAAAAAAAAAAAAAAATCAATTCTTATCATTAGGGGATCTGTATTACTTGAAATTTTACTCTATTATTATTTTTGAATTTCATCAATAAAAAACATTGGTGGAATTTTTTTTTTTTTTCTCTCTTGTTATATAAGCATCTACATAATACCTTTGGATTTTTTCTCTTGGTCTGAAAGTTTTAGTATCTGGCCCTTTCTAGGAAAAATTTGCCAAGCCCTGATCTAAATCAGTGATCTTAAGAGAAGACTTAACAAAACAAAAATAAACTACAAACTGTTTCACAGGTGATTCTGATGCTCAGCTAGGCTTTCTCACCATTGGTCTACAGTTACTCCACCTCTGATCCCATTTAACATGGATCATCTATAGCCAGAACCACTATATTATCCTAAGTTTCAGTAGGGAGAAACTAAGCAGAAGATGCCTGTAAGTTAATTGAACAAGTCATTGGTAAATCTGTGTAAAATCCTTAGGATTCCTGACCTTTGATTATTGGTCAAATTAATTAACATTGACAAGGGACCAAGAGAAATGTTTTGAAAAAAAAAAAAAAAAAAAAAGAGATTAAGGTAGAAGAGTAGGAGAATATTATTCTCCTCAGCCTAATTATAAAGGCACTGCTTCCTTGTATCTTTCTTGTATGAGCAGTAACAACAGACCTATTCACTCATACATTCAATCAACAAATATTTATTGAGTACTTATCTAAATATGCCAGGCACTGTTCCAGGTGCTAGGAACAGTGCACAAAAGAATCAAAATTCCTACTTTCCTGAAGCTCATGTCTTCTTGTTGTTGTTGTTATATGCCATCAAGTTGGACCTGACTCATAGCGACCCCTCCTTGAGTTTCCGAGGCAGTATCACTACGGAAGTAGATTGCCTTATCTTCCTTTTAGTGGACTGATGAAAACTATTGGCATCTTTGTAATGACCTTTCAAAATGGCCCAAGACGTGAGTAAACAGCTTTGGAGTCCAAAAGCTCAATTTGTCATTATTGGAGAGAAGATGACTGGTGTATATGCAGGTAAGTTTCTACAGCTGGTGCTGGCAAGATAAGGGTATCTCTGACTAATGACATCAACAAACTATAAAGTTTGAGTCAATGTCCTCAACAGAAAGTGACTGAGTTGGGTGTGCACATGTGAAGGGATGAGAATGAAAAAGTTGACTCGGAGAGGGAAAACAACTTAGAGAAACAAAGTGAGACTGCCCAGCCAATATGGACCACTTGAGGTTGGTTATTATGAGTTTATAGTAATACCAACCTGCCCTGCTGCTGTATGATTTCCTCTAGTAATGCTCAGAGTTCATTCCAGAGATGAGATTTTACTAGGTGTCTGGGAAGGATGGAAAGAGGGTCAAAGAAGCTGAGGTTATCTGCAAGAGAGGGACTATCATGATAACCATGGAATCTAAATTGGATAAGAAAGGAAGACAGATAGGTGGGGACTAATGGATAAAGTTCAGTAGGTTGGAGGGAGACAGAACATGTTTGGCTTCTAGGGAGGAAAGATATAATGAGCAAAGACTGGCTGAAGAGGAAAGCAGGCAGATAACAGATGCTTTTGTACAATAAAATGTCAAAATCTTGAATCAGTGAGGTACAGAGGGAAAAAGTTTTCTGCTGTTGTTGCAGTTGTTTCAGAAATTAGTATAAAATTAAACGCATTAGAGGAGGCTCTATTTAAAAGAACTTTGGTGTGTATTAACACTTAAAGCAAGAAAAAATTGTATGAGTGTAGATGCCGATTTGGTTTATCTCTCTAAGTTTGGATAGCTATGTACACATTTTTCTTAAAATTTAGAGTTATTCTGCAATGAGATTAAAAACATATGAGCTACTTTTTCATGAATGCTATATCAACTGGGTCGCACACATATGAAGCAGTTTAGGCTGTGAAGATGATGCCAATAATCTTTCCAGCACCTGTCATATTATGTGACAGGGAGATAGCCTCAGTGATCTCTTAAGATCCACACCACCCCTTTACATTTATGACTACTGGGGTTTGCTCACTTACAAAAGGCAAAGTGTTTGTTAATTGGACCTCCCAGTTGGTTCAACTGACAAAAGGCAACAGTAGAAATTCAGCATCTATATTCCATTTACACTTTTTGGCATCCATTTTCTTCTGTTTCTCATAGAATCTTTGAGACTGAGGGTTTAATGCTCAAACCTGGGTTAGGTCCGTTGATGGCCTTCCTATGCTGAGCATCACTTTTTATCATCCCAGAGTCTTTATTACGGAATGGGTAAGAAGCATGACATTCCCAAGGAATTCAGATTAGATTAGTAGGCCATGGAGAGGCTTCTGTGGAAAGCATTTTCATCTTCACATACTTATCAGTACCAAGATCCAGGTAGGGCACCATGGTGTCCTGACACCCATCATTGACAGCCTTCTTTTTATAACATGACCATTTAGGGGGGCACACAATGGAGCATATCACAGTACAAAGGAAGCATTGAAGCACCTGCAGCATTGATGGTGCCTTTGACTCTGCATTGGGCTTAAAGGAGAAAGAATAGTGAAGAAAGAAGGCCAGACTGTTCTGCCACTAGCTGCTGATTACAAGTCAGTCACACCCACTGCTGATTTATAAAGCCATCTCCTTCTAAAACTCCATCTTTCCTTTCAAAACAGTTAGCAAATTCAAAACAAAAAGTACCTCATCTGGCTAGAAGCGCGGGTCTTTGCCTTTGTTTGTTTTCAGGAATGAGAACTTTTGCTGAAAGAAGGCTCTGTGAAGGAGAAGCAACTCACCACTCAGGTGCTGGGCAGCAGCCAGGTGGCTGGGCTTCAGGATGAACTGGCACTGCATCTCTCGGGGCAGCTGTTCCATGAGGAAGGGCTCTTGGAGGTTGCCAGGAGTAGCGGAGTCCTTTGATCCCTGCGTGAGGAGCACTGTGTCTCGAAGATGGCTCATTTTAATTCCATAGGGATATTCATGACCTACAAAGAGAAAAATCTATGTGGCTACTTCAGGCTGACGGGTGTGATCAGACCTACCTTACAGTGAGCATGCAGGCCACACACTGGAATGCACTGCAGTCTGTGTCTGGGAGTTGTGTGACATAAAGAGTCCTTGTGCTGAATGACTGATCACCATGTACATGCTTATAGCTGGAGACCACTGCATAAGGCAGGTGGCTGGCCCTACTGAAGTCATTTCAAGGGAAAAAGAAAAAGGAAGGGAAAGAAATTCTTTTTTAAAAAATATCTTGTTTGGAATGTATAGATCAGTTTTTGAGTTGCGTAATGTTGACTTTTTCTTGTTTGCATCTAATTATGTAGCTGGGAGGTATACATTTAAATATATATATATATATTCATATGTATATTTTAATATCTATTTAAAGATATTCTAGTTTCTCCTTTAACTAGATCTGTAAGTCTCCATCAAATCTTTGAACTCTCTCGGCCTCAAATCCATGATTTAAAATATTTACCTTACCCATCATACAGGGCAGGAGCTCTGGTGGTGTAATGGTTAAAGCATTTGGCTGCTAACCAAAACATCAGTAGTACAAACTTACCAGATAGTCAGAGGGACAAAGATGAGGCAGTCTGCTTCTGTAAAGATTTATAGCCTTGGAAACCCTATAGGGCAGTCCTCCCCTGTCCTAAAGGATTGCTATGAGTTGGAATTGACTTGACAGCAGTAGGTTTGGTGTTGGTTTATCAGACAGGATCATAAAGATCAAATAAATAAACATTAGTGGTTAATATTACTTAAATAATAGGGACAAAGAACTCTTATTACTATTAGTAACACAAGATGTCTATCTGAAAAAGATATTTCATTATTTTTTTTATTAGTTATATAATAAAAGCTACTCAAGAGCATTGGGATCAGTTTGTTTGATTTTATTCTTCCCTCCCACTGCTGCCTCTGAGGTTGGTATTCATAGGCAACAATCAGAAAGAAGACTGATTGTTGTTGTTGTTATGTGCCGTTGAGTTGGACCTGACTCAGAACGACCCCTCCTTGGTTTCTGAGGCAGTATCACTATGGAAGTAGACTGCCCAACCTTCCTTCCAAGGAGTGGCTGGTGGGTTTGAACCTCCAGCCTTCTGATTAGCAGCCAAGTGCCTTAGGCACCATGCTACCAGAACTCCCCACAGGAATGACACAAAAAGGTATTTGCCAACTGGGAAAACAAAATCCTGGACATTGACTGCCACATTATATTTTTGCTTTCTTGGGCTCTAAGTCTTAATATATCCCATAAAGACCACTGTGGTATAGATCTAAGTTTTTAAGTATAAAGAATAAGTTCCCTTTCTTTTGATTTACCATTGAATGTAAGTCAGTGAATGCTTACTCTTCCTTTTTACTCGGCCTAGGCACACAATGTTGAAGTTCTGTTAATATCAAGTACTACATCAACCTCCAGATACAGCACCCCACCTCTGCCCGAAAATAAAGGCTTCTACGACAGCAATAAAGTAAAATAAATCTGTCAGAATAACCAGCAGCTAATTGACAACTGAGGACTGCAAGGCACATTAAAATGTACAATGAAGAACTGCTGCCAAATAACAACCATGTGACCCCATGGTTATTTAGTGAGGGGGAGGGTGGTTAATTAAAGCTATTTTAAGTATAAATGTTACCATCTATATAGTTGTGATTCAATTAGTATATTTGTTTTAAACAATTTAAACAATTAGCCAATTGTTTTAAAGCATGTATTTAACCTTTAATCACAACTTTAATTATTGATTATTAACTTTTAAAAAATGACAATATTGAAAAAAAAAAAAAACTCAACTGTTGAATTTTGTCCTCAGCTATGGATGTGCTCACTTGCTATATTTAAGGCTGAAGATATACATTTTGTAGAAAAGTTTGGTGTTCAGATGACTTAGATCACTCAGAACATACTGAAATACACAGTGGTGACCTCACATGTAACTCAAAGGGTTACAAGAGATAATGTATATGATGCTTTGCACAATGTCTGGCAGATAGTAAAACCAGAACAAAACCAAACCTACTGCCACTGAGTCGATTCCAACTCATAGTGACCCTAGTGGCAGACAATAAGCACTTTAAAATTGTTAAATCACCACCACCACCCCATCATCTCAAGATCTGCTAAGACATTGTCTCTAACTGTAATTACTCTGTTTCTGTTAACCATAGTCAATGAATTTACCAACCCAGAAGGATTTTTTAGCTAAGTAATTCTAATAGCTACATTCAGGGGAGGAAGGTGTAACCTATTCACCAACAACTCCTTAAGAACATATGCTAGAAAATATGGCTAGAGAAAAAGCAAAGTTAGTTAGTTAGTAAAGTAGTAGTTAAATGGCAGGAGTTCTGGTAGTGTAGTGCCTAAGGCACCTGACTGCTAACCAGAAGGCTGGTGGTTCAAACCCACCAGCCACTCCTCAGAAGGAAGGTTGGGCAATCTACTTCCGTAGTTATACTGCCTCGGAAACTCAAGGAGGGGTCACTAAGAGTCAGGTCCGACTCGACGGCACATAATAACAACAAAAACAGTTAGATAGCAAGTTGGTCAGTGACTAATTTTAGGAATTCAAATTGCTTTATTTCATTTTTGTTTTATGCTGCCTAGGAAAGTGTGGATACAGGACAGGTGTTAAATAAACATTCATTGACAGATTAAAAGGCATGATGGAATTATAATAGATGGTCTTCCATAGAGACAATATAGTAGGTAGGAAAGGTACCAAGAAATTCAAGAACAGAATATGAAATATAAAGGTATGGTAAATAAATACCATATTGCTTTCATATAGAGAAAAAGAAAATAATGTTTGGAAAGAAAGATCTGTCTGTAAAGTGAAAAAGCAAAGAGGAAAACTTATTCTCATCCATACCATTAGCTACTTGAGTGAAGAGGTGTTATTTATCTCACACATAAATGTTTGATAGATATTTATTAAATGAATGAAAGAATATTTTATGAGATTTAACTTGTATTTAAGCTTAGGACTATATGATTAATTCTCTAAGATACTTAGAATTATAATTAAAATACAATCAATTCTATCTTAAGTTTTCCCAGAAACTTACCAATAAGTGGGTATGGTGCCTCTTCTTTGCCAGAATTGACCCATAATTGGTAATCTCTCTCAGAACCCTTGGAGATAAAGAATGAAAAGTTATCATAAATTTTTCATATTCAGTACTTGAATGATAGAACATTTTTGGGGGGGCATGTCACTTTTCACAAAGAAAAAAATGGGGACAATATAAATGCTATTCAGGTTTCCAGCGATGCTTATGGTTTTCGAAGATGGCAGTGCTGATTCCTGTAACTTTCCCTGTTCCCAGCAGAGTACTCGGGAATCCTGCTTTTTCCCTTAGCGATGGCTAAAGAGCCATAAACTACAACAGAATCAGACCTTCACTATATGAGTAACCCACAGAATATGAAATCACATCTATGATCTTTCACGAAGGAAGACTAAATTTCCTGGTTTTCTAAAAGACTAATCTCTTCCTTGAAGTCCTGACTTTGACTATGGCTCCAGATTTTCAGAGCATGTTGGCTATAACCTCGAACATGCCCCTGAAAAGACAATCTTCTCTCCCAGAAAGCTATAAACACTGCTATGTTTATGACTGAAGAAAGCAGAAGGCTAATCATTAGCTGAGCTGCTTCTGAGCGGAAGAATGACCAAAAGGCTTTGAGGAGACAGGAAGAGAAGATAGGTAGCTGGCACAGTCTAGAATGGCTGTAGTTATGGGGAAGTCTAGTCTTGGGGACAGAGAAAAGAAGAATTCTGCCTAGAGAACAGATCCAGTCATAGTAAATAATGAAACTGCTCACCAGCAGAAATATAAACCAGCAACATTAAAAATCCCACTTGAAACAAAGGCAGTCCTTGGATTATGAACACATTATTTTCCTAAGTGTCTTTTAGTCAAATTGGTACATAAGTTGGAACAGTTAGGTATAATCTGTATCTAGTTAGGTACAATCTGATGTATCTAACACATCAGTTAGTCAAATGTTTGTCTTAGTATATAAAACCAAAAACCCCACTGCCTTTGAGTTGATATCAACTGCTAGGGACTCTACAGGACAGAGTAGAACTGCCCCATAGGGTCTCCAAGGCTGTAAATCTTTACAGAAGCAGACTGCCTCATTTTTCTCCTGCAGAGAGGGTGGTTGGTTGAACCACTGACCTTCTGGTTAGAAGCTGAATGCTTTAACCACTGTACCACCAGTGCTCCTTGTCTTAGTATATAGTGTACCCTTCTATACATAAAAAATATTAATGCTTCCAGAAACACTAAAACATCTTTACCATAATACTATAGTAATAATATTTTGATGTGTGTTGCAAAGTACTGCCCATTTGTTATTATGAACCACTGTATGTTGCCAGTAGCACAGGCAGTAATGACTCCATGGCCCTCCACTCATTGAGCGGGTAGTGGGCTCATGCTCAGTCTTGTACCCTTCTCTGGCAGAGGTGGGAGGGACAGCCTTCTTCTCACGCCAGAACTCTCCCTCCCTACTGTTCTGAGAGCCTGACATCTAGATGCAGCCAGGCTCTAGCTGCACAGTATGGGGCCAAGGATGTGGCTGAGGTGAGGCTGGGCTAGGGCTGGGGCTGGGGCTGGGGCTGGCCAGGGCCAGCCAGGATCCAGGGTTGCTGTCTAAGTGCTGATAACACTAAAGTGGTGCCCAGCCATGCATGGAGAGAAGCCAGGTCTGCACCTGCAGCCTCCCACTTGGGTCCTGGGCCTTGTCAGCCCTAGACAGGGCTTGCGCCAGCTCTGGGTGCCCACCTTGTGCACCCATGCACTGCCATAATCTTTTAGGCTTAGGTGCCTCAGGGTCAGGTCCGAGTGGGTGCAGGGAATGCCCACTGGCTCTTCTCATACACAGTCTTTGGGTTTGTGCTCAAGGAACAACATACACAGGTTGGCTTGTAACTGTGGGTCTGTACAAAAGTCAGATATTCATAACCTGGGGAATGCCTATAATACTAAACTATACAAACTACATTGACTTAAAGAATCTCCTAGGAAAGGATAAAACAAAAATATGTTGTGAATGAAGCTAGAATAGAGTCAAGCTTGTTGGCAATATGTCCTATGCTTGCCTTTAACTTCTGATTAAGAATCATGGTACCGCCTATATAATGGAGGGTCCCAGCTACAGAGAATATTATACATGGACAGGTACCACCATCAACCACTCAGTTTGTTACTTCCTTCCCATCCCATCCCTTGCCTAAAAGTTTATTGTAAATAAGAAAAGCAATCTAAAAAAAAATAATAAAAAATATAAAAAAACTTTTCTTTTTGTGTAGTGTCTAAAAATACTGTAGATGTAGCACCTTAGAAGAGATATAACCAAATAGCCTCAATTCCCAATTAAACTGAAGGGAACTTTTTTTTAGTCTGAGATGATTATCACTGAACACTCTATCTAAAGAAAAAGCATAAGTAAAATAAATCACATCACTAATTAATCTCCATTTCCACCCTTAAAACTACTCACTGTTTTCTAAGACATAATACTATAGGTTAGAAATCAATACAGATGTATTGCTTCTGTATTGATATTTACCCAGGGCATATATATTTAATCATATTTTAAATATATTAAGTTTCACTGATAAAGAAATCAGATTTAAGGGTTTACTATAGCACTGTATCTCTAACAATCAGTTGTCTGATGATGGAAGAAATAATATTTACATAAATCTAAAGTATCAAAGCTTCTTGTTAATAATTAAGACCATCTAGCACAGTAACTTACAGTTATCCCCAGCATTGGAAGAGACATGTTGATAACTTCATTTGCTGTATCTGAATTCATTACTGTTATAGTTTTAGACTGTAGAAAAGACAGAAATGAGAAATACAGCTATAAGAGAAGAATTTTTAAAACAAGTGAACAATTATTGTCAAATGAATGTCCAAAGGCAAAATCCTGATTTCAAGGACTGACAGAGTAAAGCTCATGACTAAAGTAGAATACAAACCTTTGATTTAATTTACTTTCATTCTCTTCTATAATATGCCTTTCAATAAAATGTTTATTTCTCTTAAAGTAAAAAATAGGTGGCTCACAAAATATAAGAACTTAAGCAAGCAAGACAAAATATATTTCAGAAGAGACTATGGCTCAAAAACATCAGCGTAGCTGGCTCTGCTTATCATTTCTGTAACTGTATCACCTAAATGTAGTGGGTAATAAAAAAGAGAGGAAGAGATAAATCATACTCTTTATCTAGTATGAGGTTTTATTTCTTTGCTTGGTATTAAAAAAAAAAAGTTCAGGTAAAATCAGAATAAGAACTGCTTATAAAGAGATTTAAAGTTTAGAATTTAAAAAGCTCACTATTCACTGAGGATTTTCTATGTGTAAAGTACTGTAGCTACTAACATTTTGTCATTGAACTCTTTAGAAATCTTAAATAAAATGAGTTGAGTCTAGGAAACAGGACTGAAAATTTTAGGGAGCTTAATTTTATTTCCAATTCTGCCACTGAATATCTATACTAGCTCTGTACTAAGCTACATTGAGTAATTGTTACTGAAAAATAGAAAGACCATTTGCAACAAATTAGAAAAAGGGTTAACAAGATTCTGAGATGTACACAGAGCTTATTAAATTCTAAAAGACGTTATTTAAGTATAAGATAATTTTATGCTATTAAAAAAGAATTATTCAATATATATATGATATTAATCAGCTATTAGGGCTGTGTCCCTTATAGACAGGGCTTGTTGTGTTCTGCTGAGTCGATTCTGACTCATAGTAACCCTGTGGGACAAAGCAGGACTGTTTCATAGGGTTTCCAAGGCTGTAACCTTTATGGAAGCAGATTGCCACATCTTTCTCCCTCACAGTGGCTGGTGGATTCGAACTGTTGACCTTACAGTTAGCAGCCAGATACTTCCCCACTGTGCCACCAGAGCTCCTTAGACAGGGCTTAAATGGCACTAATAAGTAGCATAAATAGAAATAAAATTATATAACAATAAAGTTAAGTGAAAATCTTACAATTCATTGTTCCATTGCAGTATTTTCTGCTAGTAGCCCTTGGAGGGTCAGGTGGTTAAATGCTGGACAGGTAATGGAAAGGGTGGACATTCAGAGTGTCTCCAAGAATTGCTGGTTAATTGAGTTTTCATTTTTTTTAAAAAAAGTGTTTAAAATGTACTGATTCCAAATTGTTCACAGTGTTGCTATTAAAAACAGGCTTCGTAACCTGACCAAATCTCTTGTCTTCTCTTCCAAAATGAGAGTGGAAAACTAATCCTTTCTCACTGAAAATAAAAGTGCTAAAAAAGACTTGAGATTTTCCATGAAAAATCTGAATGTAACCAACTGCCATAATAACTGAATCAAAGCAGGCAGATACACTGTTTTTTTTTTTTTTTTTTTTTTTTTTTTGGCTACAGGAGATATCTGTAGTCTCAGAGCATTTCCCTCTAACAAAGACATCTGGCACTTGGGAGCAGGTCAGATCATTTGCATAACTTTTGCTTTTGGCCAAAACATAACTGTTTTGCACTACATATTTTTCCACACACAAATAAAACTGTTCTATGTGATGTGGAGCTGCTGTGAAGTACGACAATCCAGCAAAGTGTCATAAAAAAAATATTCAGAAGTTTCCATCTTGCTCACTGTTGATAACATTTTGGCCCCTGCATGGCAATTTCAGTCATCAAATTACTCATAATAACTGGGGCTAAAGACTTAATTTTTGTTTGACCAATATAATAAACACTGCGAGGTAGAAACATGATGATCTCTTAAAGTGTCATCTCTTCCAGCTTATTCATTTATTAACCTGAGGGATTCAATCCTAAAAACATCAAAGAATGAAGAACTTCTTAAAATCACTCTCTCCTTCAGAAGTGACAAGTTGGAAAAAACTACTTAATACTAATAGGAAATGCCTCTTTGTGGAAACAGCTTTACTACAAGCCTCTGCAGCTACCACTGAAAGGATCTAGAGAAACACTGATGCCAGAGGGAGAGAAGAGACATTTGATCAGCAATATTCTTTCCAAGTTTAAATGTTAAATACTGTAGTTAATATAAATTTCTTTGGCTTCATTTTCTCTAGAGTAACTTTTCATATATTCAAAGATAAGCATACACCCAGGAACGCATTCACTCACAATGGTATTTCTAAAAGCCCACCTTCCAAAGCACATACATAGTCTATCTTCCACAGCATATACACTGTCCCTCTTTTTATCCATGGTGTTCTGCCTTATGCAGGGACTTGGAATTTAATTTTCTGGCTTAGAAACACTTACATAGGCACAATTCCCAATGTCCTTGGCGAAGATTTTGAGGGGAATGCTCTTCGGGTAGTCCTTCTCTTTCTCTAGATTGATGTATCTAATCAAATGCAACAACAACCCAAAACAACACTGAGTCAGATGAATTTGGCTAATGGCTTATTTTAAAATCAATTTATTTTGCTAATATTTTCAATATACTTATATGCTTTTTTTTTGTAAAGAAAGACTCAGCAAAGTCTGATTACATTATGGGTTGAAAGAGAATTAAAGAAAATCTCAGGAGGGTACAAATAAGTATGGAAAATTCTTGTTAAGTGAAGTTTTGAGAAGTACAATCAGGTTAAGGCAACTCTGGGGTAATGTTTTATTCTCAAAGTTTCCCTGTCTTCTCTGGCTAGGCCCAGCATCTTATTGATAAATACAGGAGCACATATAATCCTTTACTCCATTACCCACTGCCATCAAGTAGCTTCCAACTCACAGTAGGACAGAGTAGAACCGCCCTGTAGGGTTTCCAAGGCTATAAATCTTCATAGAAATGGACTGTTCCATCTTTTTCCCGTAGAGCAGCTGGTGGGTTCAAACCGCCGACCTTTTGGTTGGCAGCCAAATGCTGTAATGCCACTAGACCAAATAAAAACTGTGTCATTTTCTTCTCATTTAGCTACCCAGTGGAATGTAAATCTTAGTCACCCCATTGCTTGAGGAGGGGGAAGGAGAAGGAGGGAAGGATTATGAAACTAACAGATGAACCTAAATTGATTATTTTAGTCTTTATGCTCACAGGTACAGACAGTAATTAATTTGTGAAGTAACTAGCAGAAAGCCTTGCATTTATGGAAACTTAATACAGGATTGAGGAAATTGTTGGTTCCAATCAGTAGGTTGGAGAAAACGGAAAGAGATGGGAGTGGTTATGGTCTAATTTCTATGATCTCAATAGACC
Organism: Orycteropus afer afer; assembly: GCF_000298275.1. Lineage (NCBI taxonomy): Eukaryota > Metazoa > Chordata > Mammalia > Tubulidentata > Orycteropodidae > Orycteropus > Orycteropus afer. The sequence continues at coordinate 14,338,399 of NW_006921623.1, read as the reverse complement.
TCAATGTTCTCATTCCTAGAACATAAGAAATACTTGTAATGAGAGAATATTATTTACAGTAAGTGGTAGCTAGTGTGCCATCTAAACAACAGCTTATTCTGAGCACAAATGAACAACTTCTATGAAGAGATGGAAAATACTTTGGGGCATGTCTCTACAAACATCTCAATTTGTTTATTACAGGTTAAAAATCAAAAATACGTATTCTGACAAAATACCTCTGAAGGAGAGATAGCCACCTGTCCTTTTGTTCTGGAGAACTGCAATCCGAGAAAATAGGAAAAAAAAAAAAAATAAAAACACACATTAAACCACATAAAATATCTATGCTAACATCTTTAAGATAGTCAATTCAAATGAAAATATCAACAGCCTATTGTCACTAACACAGTTGTACATGTAAGCTTCAATCCTGGCATAACTGGGTTTTGTAGAAGCCTGCACTGAAAACTCCTCTTAGTAAAAACTATGCAGTGACATATAGTGTAATCAAATCATCTCGGATGGATCCAGACAGACCCACTTTATTACTTTATTGCTCTTTCACAAGTGGCATCATAGCTGTAGGAGGTAGCTCTTAAAATATATGTAAGCTATGTAATCATGGGCAAATCCCTTAACCTCTCTAAGATCCAATTTCCACATTTATAAAACTGGGTTAGGTGTCTATCACTCAAAGCATTTTTGCAGCTTTAAGTGCAATACAAATAGGAAGTATGCTTAATATTGACATTAAAGCATAGTTAAGAAATTTGGAACATGGATAGAAATTTCTTGGCCCACAAACAAGTTTGTTGTCAGGAAAACAAATATTTATTTCTTTATGCAGATAGCAGAAGTGTAATTTAGTGAATTAGTTCAGAGAAAACTTATTAATTACTATAATTTTCTGATTAAGATCAACCGACTTATAGCTAAATTACTATTAATTAATAATTTTTCTTCTAAAGTCACTGCTGCATTTAATTATTAAAATAGCTAAAAATAATATGAAGTTTATTCCTACATGGTCTTATCACTCACTAGCTTTTAAAATCATATTTCTAATCTCCTCAAAGAAGTCGAAAACCCTCGTTATTTTTCTGTTCCAGAAAATGACACTTAGTAAATATTTTTAATTTGTTTCTAACTTTGTTGCTTAGCAATTTTCTTCATAAGTGTTTTAGTTATCTAGTGCTGCTATAACTGAAATACCATAAAAGGTGGTTTTAACAAATTTATTTTCTCACTGTTTGAGGCTACAAGTCTGAATTCAGGGTGCCAACTCTAGGACAAAGCTTTCTTTCTCTTTCTGTTGGCTGTGGAAGAAGGACTTTGTCCTTTGAGCTATCTGTGCTTCTGGGCTACCTTCATGGAGCTTGGTATTTCTCTTCTGGCATTACTGCTGGCCTAACCTGCTCTTTTTCTCTCTTACAAGAGATTAACTAAAAACACATCCTACACTAATCATGCTTCATTAACATAACAGAAAATGTCCAAATGGGATTATAACCACAAGAATAATGTTGTTGTTTGTTGTTATGTGCCGTCGAGTCGGCCCCGACTCATAGCGACCCCTTCTAGGGTTTTCGAGGCAGTATCACTATGGAAGTAGGATTGCCCAACCTTCCTTCCGAGGAGTGGCTGGTGGGTTTGAACCGCCAGCCTTCTGGTTAGCAGTCAAGTGCTTTAGCCACTATGCTACCAGAGCATAGTGGCTATGACATTTGACTGCTAACCAGAAGGCTAGCGGTTCAAACCCACCAACCACTCCTTGGAAGGAAGGTTGGGCAATCTACTTCCATGGTATCACCTGTGATACCACCACAGGAACTCAAGGAAGGGTCACTATGAGTTGGGTCCTACTTGAGGGCACATAGCAACAACAAGAATAATAAAGGGTAGGATTTACAACAGGGAGGGGCACAATTCAGTCCATAACAATAAGCGATCTCTCAGGATTGGCCATCTATGGTGCAGTGAATTATTTGGCATGATCCTTATAGCCATGGTCTTTGTGGCTCCTACCAAATGGGACTATGCAAATGGCAGGTGCTTGTTAATAATGTAAATAAGGAACACAGCACCCTTGTGGGGGCAGAATCCCGCAAACAAGGTATATGGAACCCTAATGTGAGGACTGGTCAGTTTTGCCACCCTGCTAGGCTTAAAGTGAGCCATCCCAGAGGCGGAAAGGGGAGATCTCACTACCATCAAGAAACAAGAGCCAGGAGTGGATCACATCCTTTGGTCCTGAGTTCCCTGCACTGAACTTCCTCTACCCGGGAGAGAGCTGTGTCAACAGAGAGAGAGAGAGAGAGAGAAGCACCACCAGCAGCAGAGAACCGGTGGCAACGGAGGCAGCAGAACCAAGAGACCACCCTGAGACAAGAACAATGAGCTTCCTGCCCATGGAGCAAGACAGCTGAGTGACTTAGGGCAGGAGGCCTGCTGGCAGAGTGAGGTGCCTCTCTAGGCACCTACTGTTGTTGTTGTTATGTGCTGTCAAGTTGGACATGACTCATAGCGATCCCTCCTTGGGTTTCCGAGGCGGTAGCACTACGGAAATAGATCACCCAACCTTCCTTCTGAGGAGTGGCTGATGGGTTTGAACCGCCAATCTTCTGGTTAGCAGTCAAGTGCCTTAGGCAGACTGCTACCTCTAGAGCTCCCTCTAGGCACCTACTGGCAGAGCTAAAAGAACTTTGTAACACTTGCCTGGGCAGGGCAGAGGCCAAGGCCAGAGAGAAGCATAACTGAAGCATGGCGGAGAACAGGCAATCCTGATTGAAGAACTCTATTCTGAGTTGTTTCTGATCTGAATTTGTAACCTGTTACTTCCTTAATAAACCCCATAATTACAAGTACTCTCTGCGAGTTCTGTGTGGCCACTGCAATGAATTATTTATCCCACTAGAGAATTAGAGTGTGTCTTAGAAGGGAGTCTGATAGCACAGTGCCTAAAGCATTTGACTGCTAACCATAAGGATGGCAGCTCAAACCCACCAGCCACTCCTCGGAAGGAAGGTTGGGCAATCTACTTCTGTAGTGATACTGCCTCGGAAACCCAAGGAAGGGTCACTATGAGTTGGAACCGACTCGATGGCAGTGAGTTTGGTTTGGTTTGGGTTGGAAGGGACAATGGGTGGTGTCAGAGTTGGTAAAAAGGTGGGAAGGTGGTGGCATGTCTGACCTCTGCCTCAAAGGAATCAGCCATAGCCTGTTGATCTTGATCCTTCTCCCCACTTGTGAAGTTTAAGGAGGTCAAACACCACCTCCAGATCATTTTGCACTATCAAAAAGTGCTTTAAATCTTTTTTTTTTAACCACTGGCCATATAATTTTCATCTTTCACAATTCCATACTATCTTTTGTTTTATTCTTCTTTTCCAAACAGAAGATTTTGTAGGTTCATTTATATCAAGTATCAAAATTTGATTTATTTAGCAAAATCTCTGTGCTGAAAAACGGATGACATGAGCAAAACAACAAAAAACAGATAAATTGGACCTCATAAAAATTAAAAGCTTTCATGCATCAAAGGACTTTATCAAGAAAGTGATGAGACAACCTACAGAATGGTAGAAAATATTTAGTAACCATATATCTGATAAACATTTAATATATAGAACATATAAAAGAATTCTTACCACTCAACATAAAAAAGACAAATAACTGAAGAAATTAGCAAAGGACTCGAAAATATGTTTCCCAAAGAAGATATCAAATGGCCAATGAGCACATGAAAAGATGTTCAATATTGTTAGTCATTAGGGAAATGCAAAACCACAATGAGTTACCACTTCACGTCCACTTAGATGGCTAGTATCAGAAAAAGGAAAACTAACCCATGTTTACTGAGGATGTGGAGAAACTCATGTATTATTGGTGGGAATGTAAAATGGTATAGTGGTTACAAAAAAAGTTTGGTAATTCCTCAAAAAAGTAAACAGAATTAACATATGACCTAGCAGTTCCATTTCTAGGTATATACCCCAAAGAACTGAAAGCAGAGACTCAAATAGGTATGTGTACATTGATATTTATTGGAGCATTATTAACAACAGCTAAAAGATGGACATGACTCATGGCCATCAACAGATGAATGGATAAACAAAATATAGTGTGTGTGTGTGTGTATATGCAATGGATTATTATTTAGCCATAAGAGAAATAAGCTCTGATACATGCTATGACATGCATGAACCTTGAAAATATGCTAAGTGAAACAAGTCAGACACAAAAGAAAAAACATTGTACACTTACATTTTATATAAAATACTTAGAATAGGAAATGCATTGAGACAAACAAAAGTTTATTAGTAGTTACCAGGGGCTGGGGGAAGAGTAGAATGGGAGTTACAGCTTAAAGGATACTGAGTTTCTATTTGAGGTTATAGAAAACTTTTGTAAATAGATTGTAGTGACTGGTTGCACAACACAGTGAATATAATTAATATCACTTAATCTTAAACTTAAAGATTGTTAAAATAGCATTTTTTGTTACATATATTTAAGGCACTTGACTGCTAACCAGAAGGCTGATGGTTCAAACCCACCAGCCACTCCTCAGAAGGAAGATGGGGCAATCTACTTCTGTAGTGATACTGCCTCGGAAACCCAAGGAGGGGTTGCTGTGAGTCAGATCTGACTCAACGGCACATAACAACAACAACAACAATATTTTACCATAATAAAATAATTTCTTAAAAAAAAGATCAGAAATTTTCTTCATATCTGTAAAACATTTTTCAATTAAAATTTAAAATTCTTATTGTTGTTAGGTGCTGTCAAGTCATCTCCAACTCATAGTGACCCTATATGCAACAGAATGAAACACTGCCCGGTCCTGTGCCAGCCTCACAATCCTTGCTATGCCTAAGCACATCGTTGCAGCCACTGTGTCAAGCCATCTTGTTGAGGCCCTTCCCCTTCTTTGTCGACCCCCCACTTTACCAAGCATGATATCCTTCTCCAGGGAATAGTCCCTTTTGACAACATGACCAATGTAGGTGAGACAAAGTCTGGCCATTCTTGCTTCCAAGGAGCATTCTGGCTGCACTCCTTCCAGGACAGATCTGTTAGTTCTTTTAGCAGTCCACAGTACTTTAAGTATTCTTTGCCAGCACAACTCAAACGCATCAACTCTTCTTTGGTCTTCCTTATTCATTATCCAGCTCTCACATGCATATGAGGCGATTAAAAATACCATGGCTTGTGTCAGGTGCAATTTAGTCTTCAAGGAGACATCTTCGCTCTTCAGCACTTGAAAGAAGTCTTTTGCAGCAGATTTGCCCAATGCAATATGTCCTCTGATGTCTTCACTGCTGCTTCCGTGGGTGTTGATTGTAGAATCAAGTAATATGAAGTCTTTGACAATTTCAATCTTTACTCCATTTATTGTGATGCTGCTTATTGGTCCAGTTGTGAGGATTTTGTTTTCTTTATATTAAGGTGTAATCTATACTGCAGACTGTAGTCTTCAATCTTCATCAGTAAGTGCATCAAGTCATCCCCACTTTCAGCAAGCAAAGTTATGTTGTCTGCGTATTGCAGGTTGTTAATGAGCCTTTCTCCGATCCTGATGCCACGTTCTTCTTCATACAGTCCAACTTCTCGGATTATTTGCTCAGCATACAGATTAAATACCGATATGGGAGCTCTGGTAGCATAGTGGCTAAGTCACTTGCCTGCTAACCAGACGGCTGGCGGTTCAAACCCACCAGCCACTCCTCGGAAGGAAGGTTGGGCAATCCTACTTCCGTAGTGATACTGCCTCGAAAACCCAAGGAGGGGTCGCTATGAGTCGGGGCCGACTCGACGGCACATAACAACAACAACAACAATTAAAAACTATTGTTTTAGAATATTTTAGAGTATAAATTAGCTATTGCAACTTAGTTGGACTGTCTTACAAAATTTGCTGCACCGAGGATCAGTAGTTTAAAAAACTGATAAGGGTGGAAAGCTCAATATGTAAATCAAATATCTGGGCTTTAGGGAAGGGGATGTGGAAAGAGGGAATCCTAGAGGTCTGCCCCGCTATTCCCCTTCCATACCTCCTGAGGCCCTTTCCCCCAGGTGTCCTAGTTTAAAACCCACTGTCTTCAACTCAGTGACCCTATGTAGAAGGCTACAAATCATCATGGAAGTAGACTGCTTCATTTGTCCAATGAAGCGACCGGTAGGTTTGAACTGCTGACCTTTTGGTTAGCAGCTGAATGCTTTACCACTGTGCCACCAGAGCATGGTCCTAGTATTTAATAACAAAACAAAACAAAAAAACCTCACTGCCATGGAGTCAATTCCTACTCATAGTGACCCCCATTGGGTTTCAGAGGCTATAAATCTTTACAGAAGTAGATTGCCACATTTTCCTTCTGTGGAGAAGCTGGTGGGTTTGAACCAATGACCTTCTGGTTAGCAGCCAAGTGCTTTATTTGCTATGCCACCAGAGCTCTTTCCATCCTAATATACTACTACTCTACTCACTACTTTGGAGTCAGATCTGACTCATAGTGACCCCTCCTTGGGTTTCCAAGGCGGTGCCTAGGGCACTTGACTGCTAACCAGAAAGCTGGTGGTTCAAACTCACCAGCCACTCCTCGGAAGGAAAGTTGGGCAATTTACTTCCCTAGTGATACTGCCTCAGAAACCCAAGAAGGGATCACCACAGCCCATAACAACAACAACATTACTACAAAAGCAGATTGCCCAACCTTCCTTCTGAGGTGGGTTTGAACCACCAGCCTTCTGATTAGCAGTCAAATGCCTTAGGCACTACGCCACCAGAGCTCCCCTCCACCCCTTTAAAAATCAGTAGGTCCAACCAAGGTAAATGAGTCCATTAATTTGCACATATTTTAATAAAAACCTCTTCAGGGAAAACATAGTGTCTTTATTGGGATGTGTGTATAAAGATAACTTAGTACGCAATCTAAATAAAATGTTTTCCTTTAAAAAATTCCAAAAAAAAACACCCCACCAAAACCCCAAACTCCACCCCCATTGCGTTTCCAAGGCAGTAAATCTCTATGGAAGTATATTGTCTCATCTTCCTTCCAGAGAGAGGCTGGTGTGTTTGAATCGCTGATCTACTGGTTAGTATCCAAAACGCCTTACCTACTATGCCACCACTGCTCCTTTTTAAAAAATGAGGGGAACAAAATTTGCTTTTTTCTTTCCATCCTAGAAATTATATTAGCTGATCACCTATTTCATAGTAGCTAACCCATGCAAATAAAGGAAAAGCTGTGGTTCTTACCTGAAAGTAGCCACGAAGTTCACCGTGGGCCAGCCCAAGACAAAGGATTTCGTAGCGTTGGTGTTGCCTTCTCCCACTTCATCCACACAGCTTGCTGTCCACATGTCACTTAACTTTATTTTATTTTTAATCTTAAAGTTGTTGTTATATCTAGAAAGATAAAAAACAAACCAGACCACTTGTTATTTTGTTTCTTAAGTGTTATGGGAACTTCTGTGCTTGTGACAGAGGAATGTTTTCATTAATCAGGGACAAAGAATGTCTTATTCATTGTTTTTATCTTCACTGCCTACCACAGTAAATGGTAACATAGTAGGCTTTTACTTGTTTGCTAAATTAACCTTGGACCAAGAAGGCCCTGGAAATACTTGGTGAATCAGTCATTATGTTTGTATTTATAGCAGCAAATAGTCATAACCTGGCTAATTTATTTTCTGTATGTTGAACACTGCATTTTGATTAAAAATCTCATTTTGAGTTTACTGCTGTTATAAAAATTAATGTATTAAAACTTGCTTACTTTTAAAATATTTGAGTAGTTGAACAAAAGATTAAAAATACATAATTTATTAAAATATATCTAAGATTTTTAAGAGAGATGTACTAGAAAATATAACTTGTAATTACTTAATGGAATTTATAATACATTCTCAACTGAATGGTTACTAAATTTTCTAGCTTTTAGAAGTATAGGTTATTTTAAACTTCCTTTCTAGAAATTATGTTCATACTATTTTATCTAATATTCTGGCTAAAACTGAAAAACTGTAGTCTAACAACAGAATCCAAAAATTTTTTTTTTCCTTAAAAAAAAAAGTATATTAGAGTTTACATACTAAAGTACTTGGTTTGTGGAAGGTTGCGGTCTATAGTGGGAGCCCTAACTCCATTTTGAGTCTTGACCTAAAATCTGATGTCTTTTGAGTTCTTTCTGATCATTAAACCAGCAATGTGGCTATCCTCAGAAAGCCCAGGACATTTAGGCCTCAGTAGAGTGTAGTTGAGAGAAGATTATCCTCACACAAAGAAGTAGGGAGCTTGCCTGGATGTGTCCTCAATGCTTTACTGAAAATAGTAACATGTTACCTAATTTAAGCTAAAGGTTGAGGTCCTGGTATGGATCATGTAGCTATGACGCAGGGTCACATGGTCATGAATCATACCCTGACTACATGTAGCCAGGTGGTCAAGCCCCAGAACCAATCCTGTAACACTTTCAATGTGTAATTGTGTACCTATCCCAATCATGGTCCTTTACCTGCTTCTGTAGTCCTGCCTGTGACAATAATGAACTGATCTGCCAGTAATCATGATTTCGTGATGATTTCCTTTGTTTTCTAATATGCATAATTAGCCCCGTGGCCATGAGTCAGTGGACTCCATTTGGCCTCTGTACTGTGTACATGCCGGTTTCCCTCATCCTCGATGACTGTCTTTGTATTGTCTTTGTCCTGTTTAAGGCTTAATAAAAAGTCTGTACGGCACATGTTTGAATCTGGGGTCTTTATTCCCCTAACTCAAAAGAAAGAAAGGAGGCTAGAAAATATTATATTTAAGTCAGGCAGACATACTTGACATTCATCTCTGGGGACTCAAGAGGGTGATCTGATCTACTTTAAGTTAGCAGTGAAATTGCTTTTTGACAATTTCTACCTAATCCCCCTTAGATCTGGTTTAATGTTCATGCTGGACTTGAGACTTAAATAGTTTCAAAGCACTGAGAAGGATAAAGAAAATGCTTAGGGAATTTTGGGTACTTCCCATCATTCAGAACCATTTGTGGAAACACTGAAAGCTAAAATGAAATCAAAGACATCACATACAGAAATATCCCTAAAATCCATATGATTCATGGAACATTTAATTTAAAGCTAAAACTCTTCAGTTGGATTTGTTAAATGAAAAATATTTTGCAGGAACTACACCTGAAGGATAATCTAGATTCAAAGCCTTATTCATGCTTCTAGTATGGTACACTGTTTTCTTCTCCTTTATTTTAATTTCCAAACTATTTATTAATTTCTAGCACTTCTCAGCCAACCAACAAGTAATTGTTTTACTTTTTATCAGTAACTAAAGTCTTTTTTTTACACTTTGAGTGAAGAGAAAGACAGTAATGAAAACAATCTCTTCAACTCATAGGGAGTTGGCTGTGTTAAAGCAAAAGGGGGCACAAAAACCACTCATAATCCAACATTATTCTTTTTTTAAAAAAATTGTGCTTTAGATGAAAGTTTACAGAGAAAACTAGTTTCCCACTCAATAGTTTACACATGAAATGTTCCAGGACATCAGCTTCCTTCCCTACAATGTGTCAGGACTCTCCCCATTTCCATCCTGGGTTCCCCATTTCCTTTCCTCTGGATTTTCTACCCCTTCTTGCCTTCCTACCTTTGCTTTTGGGCAAATGCATTCCTTTTGATTTCATATAATTGATTGTTCTAAGGAACATATTTCTCTTGGATATTATTGTTTATTTTATGGGCCTATTGTTTGGCTAAAAGGTGGCCTTTGGGCATGTTTTCAGTTCTAGGTCAGAAGGGTGTCATAGGGCCATAGTCCTGGGGGTTCCTCCAGTCTTTGTCAGATCAGTAACTATGGTTTTCTTTGTGAATTTGATTTTTTTTGATTCTGTATTTTTCTTCCACTCTATCTGGGACCCTCTTTTGGGATTCTACTCAGAGAAGTCAGTAGTAGTAGCAGCTGGGCACCATCTAGCTCTTTTGGTCATAGGATCATGGTTCATGTGGTCCCTTCCTTAGTCCTTTGGACTAATTACTCCCTTGAGATTTTGGTTTTCTTCACTCTCCTTTGCTCCAGTTGGGAAAAGTCCAATAGAGTTTCTTAGTTGGTCGCTTGCAAGCTTTTAACATCCCAAACACTACTTGCAAAGTAGGATGCAGAATACTGTCTGTGGTAGTGAAGTTTGTGCGTTAACTTGGCTGGGCCTGGTTGAGTGTCTAAGCAGCTGGATGTAGTATTCCCCATGATGAGGCTGGTAATCAACTCCATGATGGAATCTACTGTTAGCAGCTGAGTAGCTGCCATAGGGATGTAGTTTGTTTCCTTTATACAAGAAGAAGCCTTAGAAATGGTTCCTAGCCTTTTGGCACGCTTGAACCCTGCACGTAGCTGTGTTGTTGTTCAACAGCCTGCCATGCCCTGCCAGTCTTGGGATTTCATCTGGACTTGAATTAGTGCCCTGCCATGTTGTTTGGTAACATTGAGACTGTGCCTTTTTACTTGTCAACCTTGGGCTTGTGAGGCTCAGCAGGTAGCAGCTGTCTGAGTGAAGAAAAGCCTCCAGCTTCAGTGGGCCAGGAGCAGGAGGCAGAGCTGAAGCCCAAGGTTGAGGGGCTTTCATCCAGCCCCTAGAGCCTGGCACTTTGAACTCAGACTTAAAGCCTCCAAACCATAAGAGAATAAAATCCTGATTCTTAAAGACATCCCATTTGTAATATATTCCTGTCAGGTGGCACCAGGTAACCAAAACACTGTCTTTATGAACTATGTTGTGCCAATTGACATAGATGTTCTCTGACTTTTGTTCCTCACCGTTGACCCTAGGAACTTTGACCCATGAGGTATGTGGTTATGTCTAAGAAGTTTCCATGACTGTGACCCTTGTGTGCACTATCGTCTACACTAATATGCAATTAGTGCCTATAATAATGTATGTAGAAATTTTTCACAACCAAACTTATATTTGCAGGTAGATATGTTCCTTTATGGGAGCTCTGGTAGCATAGTGCCTAAGGCACTTGACTGCTAACCAGAAGGCTGGCAGTTCAAACCCACCAGCCACTCCTCAGAAGGAAGATGGGGCAATCTACTTCTGTAGTGATACTGCCTCGGAAACCCAAGGAGGGGTCGCTATGAGTCGGGTTCAACTGGATGGCACATAACAACAACAACAACAACATGTTCCTTTATACCATCCCACAACTCTTTAGCATACCTATCTATCTATGTATCTATTGATACATTGTTGTTGTTTTTGTTATGGGCCATCGAGTTGGACCTGACTCATAGCGACCCCTCCTTGGGTTTCCGAGGCAGTATCACTACGGAAATAGATTACCAACCTTCCTTCCAAGGAGTGGCTGGTGGGTTTGAACCACCAGCCTTCTGGTTAGCAGTCAAGTGCCTTAGGCACTACACTACTGTTTCTTAATCCTATTGCGCTGCAGGATTATCTCTGTTATAGTAATTACTGTAATTGCCCTTTATTCTTGTATTCCTCTCACTGTCTTCCTTTGCCTCGATCATGTTGTGCTGACTTCCATCATACTGTGTATTGCCTTTCCTTCACTAATATTAACATGTATCTTCTATCTAGTTAGTAATTTCCCTTCCCTCCCACTCCCATCCCTGGTAACAAATTTTTTTTTTTTTTTCCTGTGTGTAAACCTTTTCTTGCTTTTTATAATAATAGGCAAATATAATATTTGTCCTTTTGTGATTGACTTATTTTACTCAGCATAATGTCCTCCAAATTCATCCATGTTGTAAGATATTTTGTGGATTTGTAATTATTCTTTATCATTGCATAGTATTTCACTGTATGTATGTATCACAGTTTGTTTATCCATTCATCTGTTGATGGGAACTTAGGCTATTTCCATCTTTCTGCTACTGTGAATAATGCTACAATGAATGTGGGTGTGGTATGTTTATTTATGTCAGGGCTCTTATTTCTTTAGGGGATATACCTAGAAGTGGAATTGCTGGATCATATGGTATTTTACTTTCTAGCTTTTCAAGGAAGCACCATACATTTTCCATTCCCACAAGCAGTGTATAATAGTTTCAATCTCCCTACAACCCTGCCAACATTTGTTATTTTTTTGTTATTTTGATTAGTGCCATTATTGTCAGGGTGAGATGGTGTATCTCATTGTAGTTTTGATTTGCATCTCTCTGAGGTTGGGCAATCCACTTCCATAGTGACAATGCATAGTGACAATGCCTTGGAAACCCGAGGAGGGTATGCTATGAGTTGGGTGTGACTCGACGGCATACAACCACCACCACCACCAATGGCTGATGGTTGTGAACATTTTTCCATGTGCTTGTTAGTCTCCTGAATGTCTTTGTCAGTGAAGTGTCTGTTCATATCCCTTACATATTTTTAAATTGGATTGTTTGTTTTTGTTGTTGAGGTGTTGATGTTTTCTATAAATTTTAGATTAGACCGTTATTCGATCTGTCATAGCCAAACATTTTTCCAATCTACAAGTTCTCTTTTTACTATTTTGGAAAAGTCTTTTAAAGAGTATATGTGTTCAATTTTAAGGAGGTCTTATTTAATTAAATCATCTTCTGTTGTTTGTACATTTTTTAGTTATGTTTGGTATTCTACTTATACTATATATTAGGGTCCCTAACATTGTACCTATTTTTTCCTCCATGATCTTCAAAGTTTTAGGTTTTATATTTAGGTCTTTGATCCATATTGAGTTAGTTTTCATCTATGGAGTGAGGTATGGGTCTTATTTCATTTTTTTATAGATAGACCTCCAGTTTTGCCAGCACCATTTGTTAAAAAGACTGTTTCTTCTCCGTTTAATGGACTTTGGCCCTTTGTTGAAGTTCATAGGTGGATGTATTTATGTCTTGGTTCTCAATTCTGTTTCATTGGTCTATGTATCTATTGCTGTACCAGTAGCAGGCTTTTTGATTACTATTACTATATAGTAGATTCTGACATCAGATAATATAAGACTTCTTATTTTGTTTTTCATAGGGCACACTGAATTCAAGTATAATAGAAAAGTGCCTTGTGAAATAATGGCTTCTTTCTATAAAGGAGCACTGGTGGCATAGTGCCTAAGGCATTTGACTGCTAACCAGAAGGTAGGTGGTTCAAACCTACCAGCCACTCCTTGGAAGGAAGACTGGGCAATCTACTTCCATAAAGATTTACCACCTTGGAAACCCAAAGGGGGTTGCTGTGAGTTGGAATCAACTCAATGGCAGTGAGCTTGGTTTGGTTTTGTGTATTTTATTTCAGTTATTTTTCATGTTAGTGCAATAATCTTTAGATTTTTTTTTTTTTTTTAGAAACAGACTCAATTACAGATGAAACCTACTTTGCAGATGGCAACTATTTAACCTATGAATCCAATGTCATTGAGTTAATTCTGACTCATTGCAACCCTACAGGGTACAATAGAACTGCTCCATAGCAGTTTCCAAGGCTATGATCTTTATGGAAGCAGACTGTCACATCTTTATCCCACAGACAAGACTGGTGGATTATAACCATTGACCTTTTGGTTAGCAGCCAAGTACTCAACCACTGCACTACCAGTGTTTCCTCTGGCAACTATTTAGTTAATAAAAAACTAAAACAAGAAGCTGTTTAAAAGTCCAAATGATAATTTCCATTCTCCTATAATAATAATATGGCTAACTTTTATTAGAATGTACCATGAGCCAGTTACTACTGTAAACACTTTACACATACTATTTGTAAAACAACTGTGTGAGGAAGGTATTATTACTTCCATTTTAGATAAGGAAGCTAAGTCAAAGAGAGATTAGGTAACTTTGAATTCAGGCTGTGCTGAATACTAAGTTTATGCTTTTAACCACTACTCATCTATAACAAGCCCTTGAATATTGCTATTCTTAGAAAGCACCTGGATGGAACTATCTTTCCATTCATCTTTCTGGAGCTACAAGACATTCTGATGGAACTGGTGTGTTTGTTATGGAGGTGGGGGTTGAAATCTCATAAACATTTTTGTTCATAATGCTTGAAAATATTAAAACACATTTTTCCAACAAAGTTTTATATTAAAACTGGTTGTCCTGGGTTTATAAGGTGTTTCTTTAGATTTTTTACTCTCAATCTCCAATAGTATTGGACAATTCCAATAGAAATTTTAAAAGTATGAATTTAATGTAAAGTGGCTTGGACAAACAAACAAACAAAAAAACAACCAAAAAATCTAATTATTTTTTCTACATTGTGGTCTTTTACTACAAATTTATTAAAGTAAGAGATGTACTTCTTTGCTTTCCTCCCTTTCAATGTTTATAATGGAAGGAATACCCAGTAAGAACTGTGAAATATATAGGATTCATAACTCAGATTTTCCCCCATCCTAAAATGGAGATGTTTTATTAAATGCTTTAAGGTAGAAATCATGGTATAGTCTATAAATATCTGCTGATAATTCTTTGTTCCTCTTCATCTTTTTCATCTAAACAGTATTATTTCTCTGTTTAGAAAATAAAACATGACAATGGTTGTGGCTTAGAAGGGTGTGAGGTAAGTAAAGTCAGTTTCTTTCAGTAAATTCCAAATGGGTGGTCTATGGCTATTAACAGAGAAGATATTAATTTTATTGGGAAAATAAATTCTTATTTAGCTTTGTAATGAATATCAATAGTGGTCCCTGAGGTGCCATTTGGCTTTAACACTTCTTCCAATGTAGTATGGAAAAGAATGACAATAAACTCAAACAATTTTTAGCAAACATTGTCAAAATCCATCACAAACTAGAGCAAATGTAATACCTTAGCCAATAAAAAGAGGCATTTAAAAACCCCTTCTGTTATTTCACTCACTAAAATTCACTTGTTTAACTAAGTAAATATGTGGCAATAGGTCAATTATTTATCCCTCTTGAATTTACTTCTGGTATCAACCTAGACTATGAGCAGTTTCCATCTAGAGCCTGAAGGTGAGCTGAAGTAATCTGAAACCAATGGTCTTCCCTTATCCTCCCATAGCTAAGTACAAAGATTTAGTAGCTGAGATTATGTCAACAAATTAAGTGATCCAGGGTACAACCCAATCTTACATCCAAAGATGAGAAGGATAGGGAAGATGTAATGTTTGGTACTACTGCTTCTTGTTATTGTTTACTGTGGAAAAATGAAAATTAAGTTCTTTCATATTAAGAAGGATCTGTGAATATATCCAATGTTTGCTGTAAGAATAACCAAGTAAGTAATTTCCTGAAAAATTATGGGGAAAACTTTTGCAAGGTAACAAGAGTCAGTATTAATGATTACCTCCTCAATATCTACGTTTTATCTCAAGGATCCTGGATTTATCCTCCCACAAATTAACTTAGATCACTCACATTTTTAAGTATTTCCATTGGATGTAGAAGTACTTAAAATAATCTTTCATGAATTGAATCTCTTAAATAAGAACAGCATTAAACTGATTGATAAAGATCTTTTCATTTCATAAACATACTTAAGTGGGCACAAAGAATTATTTCAAAGGCAGTATGTGGAAAAGATTATTGGACAACTTATATGATAAAGAGACAATCAAAAAGTCAGCTATAGAAGTAGATGATGGGCACAGATCTTGCCAATTTTTCTAAAAGCAGCAATTTTCTAGTGAAAAAAGAAACTCTGTTTTATATAAAAATTTTTAGCAGAACATTATAGCTTATGTAAAAATCACATAGAGGCTAAAAGTATTCAGAACAATAAATGACTTCAGGTAAAAAAACAAAGATTTTCTACTGAAAACATTATCTTAATTGCTAAGAAAAAATCCAGAACAGGAGAAGGAAAACACAGTCCTCCCTAAGAACTGAATGAATGTTACCAAGTAAATAGCCTGAAAAGTCGTAAAGTATAGAAAACTGGTTATATTTTAAGTTTTTGTTGTTTGTGTTTGTTTATTTATCTATAAGCTGAGCACAAAGCTATGCACCTAATGAGTACAGCGTGGTACAGGAAAAAGAACCCGGCTTTTGGAATTAAGGCCTGGATTCAAATTCCAGCTCTACCATTTTCTAGTATATGACCTTAAGACAAACATACCTGATCTCAGTTTTAATATCTGAAACAATTCCCATCTTGGGGGACTGCTAGAAAATTAAACAAGACATCTGTCATCTCCTATTGTAAAACAAGGAGCTCTGGTGGTGTAGCGGGTAAGGCATTTGGCTGCTAACCAAAAGGTTTGAACCGACCAGCCCACTCAGCAGAAAAAAGGTGGAGTGGTCTGCTTCCGTAAAGATTTACAGCTTTCGAAACCCAATGGAAGTTGCTATGAGTCAGAATTGCCTCATTGCCAGTGAGTTTGAGTTTATTCTTAAGGTTTTCAGTGGCCAATTTTTCCAGAGGTAGACCACCACATCCTTCTTCCTAGTCTGTCTTAGTCTTGAAGAAGATCAAGGACTACAACCTTCAGTACAGATTATACATCAGCATTCAAATTCTAAAACCAAACTCACTGCTGTCGAGTTGGATCTGACTCATAGCAACCCCTCCTTGGGTTTCCAAGGTGGTATCACTATGGAAGTTGTTGTTGTTGTTGTTGTTATGTGCCGTCGAGTCGATCCCGACTCATAGCGACCCCTCCTTGGGTTTCCGAGGCAGTATCACTACGGAAGTAGGATTGCCCAACCTTCCTTCTGAGGAGTGGCTGGTGGGTTTGAACCGCCAGCCTTCTGGTTAGCAGTCAAGTGCTTTAGACACTATGCTACCAGAGCTCCTCACTATGGAAGTAGATTGCCCAATCTTCCTCCTGAGGAGTGGCTGGTGGGTTTGAACCTCCAATCTTCTGGTTAGCAGTCAAATCCCAACATAAAGAAAACAAAAATTCTCACAATTGGACCAAAAAGTAACATCATAATGAATGGAGAAAAGATTGAAGTTGTTAAGGATTTAATTTCACTCAGATCTACAATCAATGCCCATGGAAGCAGTAGTCAAGAAATCAAAGACGTATTGCATCAGCCAAGTCTGCTGCAAAAAGATCTCTTTAAAGAGTTATAGAGCAAAGATGTCACTTTGAAGACTAAGGTGCACTTCACCCAAGCCTTAGTATTTTCAATCGCCTCATATGCATGTGAAAGCTGGGCAATGATTAAGGAAGACCAAAGAATTGATGCATTTGAATTATGGGGCTGGCAAAGAATACTGAATGTACCATGGTCTGCCAGAAAAATGAACAAATTTGTCTTGGAAGTACAGCTGGAATGCTCCTTAGAAGTGAGGATGATGACACTTTATCTCTCATACTTTAGTCATGTTATCAGGAGGGACCAGTCCCTGGAGAAGAACATCATGGTTGGTAAAGCAGAGGTTCAGTGAAAGAGAGGAAGACCTTCAACAAGATGGACTGACACAGTGGCTACAAGAATGGGCTCAAAAAACAGCAGTCATTGTGTATGGTGCAGGACTGGGCAGTATTTTTGTTCTGTTGTGCATAGGTTTGCTATAAGTTGGAAATGACTCGATAGCACTTACCAACACCACTACCAACAACACTGTAATACCAAGCCCAAAGAATCCAGAATGTTAACTAATCTACATTTTAAAAAACAATGATTTGTATCTCTATCAAAGCCTCATATAGAGCTTCAAAAGACCTACTAAAAAGGCTTAGATGAAGACTTTTCTTTCTCAGTTCCTCATAATGGCATACCCACTTCCAAATTATATTTGTAGGCATTGTTGTTTGTTATTGTTGGTTGCCATCTAGTCGGCTCCTACTCATAATGATCTTATGTATAACAGAATGAAATACTGCCTGGTCCTGTGCCATGTTCATGATGGTTGGTATGTTTGAGTCCATTGCTGTGGCTATTTGTTGGCATTACTCATCTTCAAAACAAATTCTGAAATATTTGTCTTACCTTTACCTTTGCTTTGAATTTTCTATCTACCACCCATCTATCAAGAGCTCTGATGGCACAGTACTTAAGGCATGTTACTGCTAACCAGAAAGCTGATGGTTCAAACCCACCAGTCACTCCTCGGAAGGAAGGTTGGGCAATCTACTTCTGTAGAGATACCGCCTTGGAAACCCAAGGAGGGGTCGCTAAGAATTGGATCCGACTTGACGGCAGTGAATTGTAGTTGTTATCCATTTGTCAGTCTGTTATACTGGAGCTTGAAGGTCACTATGATGTTGGAAGTTATGCCACCAGTATTCAAATACCAGCAGGGTCACTCATGGTGGACAGATTTCAGCTGAGATCCCACACCAAGATAGAGTAAGAAGAAAGGCTTGGTGACCTATTTCTAAAAATTAGGCAATGAAAACACTATGGATAACAACAGAATATTGTCCAATATAGTGCTGGCAGAGGACCCCCTAGGTTGGAAGGCAGTCAAAATACACAGGAGCTGCAACAATGGACTCGAGCATACTAACAACTGTGAAGATGGTACGGCACTGGGCAATGCTTTGTTCTGTTGTACATGGGGTCGCCATGAGCTGAGTCAACAGCAACTAATAACAAATATTCTTACTATTTCTCACTAGATGGGTATTTAGTTAGAGCCTTTTATTCATCACAAAGGAAAGACTGATGTAAATGGTGAGACAGAAACTAAAAGACTGAGGAAATCTATGAAATTCAGAAGAAAATAAGTAATAGACACAGCAACCTCATAGTGTTAAAAGCACAGACTTTGAAATAAGACAGACCTAGAGTCACATGTAAGGAAGGAACTCTGGTGGTGCAGTGGCTAAGGCATTTGGCTGCTAACCAAAAGGTCAGAAGTTCAAACCTACCAGCAGGTTTGTGGGAGAAAGATGAGGCAGTATGCTTCTGCAAAGATTCACAGCCTTGGAAAACCTACAGGGTTGCTATGAGTTGGAATCTACTCGATGGTAGTGGGTTTGGTTTTGGTAGGTTCACATGTGGGCCCAACTAATTACTACCTTTGTGATCTTTGGGACATCAACATCTTTGAGCATGAATTTCTTCTGTAAAATGAGGACAATTTCACCTCAAAGAACAGTAATAAGGATTATATAAAATCTTTAGTATAATATATAATATATAATAAAATCTCAGTAAATGGTCTCTATTAATATCACACAGATTAAATATGTTGTTAGTTGCTGTCCAGTTGGCTCCGACTCATCGTAAACTTATATAAAACAGAATGAAATGTCCAGTCCTGTGTCATCTTCATAATCATTGCTATATTTGAATCCATTGTGGGGCTATTATGTCAATTCACTGAGAATTTCCCTCATTTTTGTTGACCTATTCTTTATCAAACATGATGTTCTTTTCTAGTGACTGATCTTTTCTGATGGCATGTCCAAGGTACACTAGTCGAGATCTCGCCATCCTTGATTTTAATGAACATTTTATTTATTTCTTTGAAGATCGATTTGTTCGTTCCTCTGACAGTCCACAGTATATTCAATTACTCTTTGCCAACACAGTTTGAACACATCAATTCTTCTTCTGTTTTCCTTTCTCACTATTCAAGTTTCACATGTGTATGAGGTTTAGAGACTTACCTCAGTCATCAAAATGACATCATTGCTTTTTAGAACTTTAAAGAGATCATTTGCAGCAGCTTTGCCCACTGTAATATATTGTTCGATTTCTTGACTGCTGCTTCCATGGACATTGATTGTTGATCCAAGTAGAATGAAATCCTTGACAAATGCAATTATTTTCTCCGTTGATCATGCTTTTGATTATTGGTCCAGTTGTGAAGATTTCTGTTTTCTTTATGTTCAGATGTAATCGATACTGAAGGCTGCAGTCTTTGACCTTCATCAGTAAATGCTTCAAGTTGTTTTCATTTTTGGTGAACAAGGTTGTGTGATCTGCATATTGTAGGTTGTTAATGAGTCTTCCTCTAATCCTGATGTCATGTTCATTTTCATATATTCTGGTTTCTCAAAGTATTTGTTCAGCATGCATACTGATTAAGTAATATGAAAGAATACAAGCCTGTAACACACTTTTCCAATTATGAACCATGCAGCATCAGCTTGTTCTGTCTTAATGAGTGCCTCTTTATCCAGGTACAGGCTCTATGTGCGCACGATTAAGTGATCTGGAATTCTAACTCTATGTAATGTTATCCATAATTTGCTATGACCCACACAGTCGAATGCCTTCATGTAGTCATAGGTAATCATCTTTCTGGTATTCTCTGCTTTTGGCCAAGATTAATCTGACAACAGCAATGATATCCCTCATTTCATGTCCTCTTCTGAATCCTCCTTGAACTTCTAGAAGATTCCTGTCAATGCATAGCTGCAGCTGATTTTGAATTACTTTCCATAAATTTTGCCAGCATGTGATATTAGTGATATTGTTCGATAATTTCTGCATTCTGCTTGATCGTCTTTCTTTGGAATGGGCACAAATATGGATCTCTTCCATCTTCCAGTCAGTTGGCCAGGTAGCTGTCTTTTAAATTTCTTGATATAGATGAGTAGACAGCCAGTGTTGTATTTGTTTGTTGAAGCATCTCCATCAATGCCTGGAACCTTGTTTTTCAGATTAATGTCTTGCAAAATTAGTACTTAGCCCTGCAATATCTTATCTATGACACAGCATGAATGGAATGAGAGTGATGGTGGTAGGAAAAAGTTTTTTTCTATTCTTTAGTGAATAAAAATATCTTTGATGAGATCTGACTTGTTAAAATACTCTTATCTTTTGTGATGTTTCATAAATAACAAGAATGATGATGGAGCAACACACCACCATGTTCTAGGCTGGGTTGTATTGGTATTTAAATGTTGAGGGGTAAGTGTATACTTTTAATTACCTCCAAAGTATATTCCAAATATGTCTGTACCTTTCATTTAATTGTTATCTCCCTAGATGAAGCTCTCATTATCTCTCATCAGGACTACTACAATAACCTCCTCACTAGTTCCCTGCTTCTATTCTTACTACCCTCCAAGCCATTATCTATCACTAGCTAGAATGACATTTTAAAAATATGAATCAGATTATGCTCCTCCCTAATTATAACCCCTCAGAATAAAACCCAAACTCCTTTATCATAGCCTTTGTGGTACCTAGCCTCCAAGATGGCCTCCATCACCCCCATTTCCTGGTGTCCACACTCTTCTGTAGCCTCTCTTCCATACTGTACCAAAGCTGCTCTGTGTGACCAATAGCATACACCAGAAATTATGGTGTGTTATTTCAAAATTAGATTAGTAAGGCTGCAGCATCTACTTTGGGCACTATCTCACTCCCTTGGATCATTCTCGCCAAAGGAAGCAAGCTAGCATGTTATGAGCAGCCTGTGGTGACACCATGTGGAGAGCAAGCCAAGCCTCTGGTCAACAGCCAGCAAGGAACTGAGGCCTGTCAACATTCCCACGAGCAAGCTAAGAAGTAAATTCTCCAGCTCCAGTAGAGCCTTAAGATGACTGCAACTCCAGCCAACACCATGGCTGCAATTTTAGGAGAGCCCTTAAGGCAGAACCACCCAGCTAAGCCACTTCCAGATTCTTGACCCAGAGAAACTATGTGAGATGTTTGTGGTTTTTCAGCTGTTATGTTTTGGAATAATTTGTTACATAGCAATAGATAGCTAATACAGCCTACAAAAGACCAGATGACCTATTGTCTACTTCTCCAATCTTATTCACATCATTCTCTTCCTGCTTATTATGCTCCAGTTACATAGGCCTTCTTTTGACTCCTACAAAGGATTGAGCTTTTTTCCCCTTACTACATGAAATGCTCATACTCCCAATATCTGAGTGGATGGTTGCTCTTCATCCTTCAATGATTCCCCAACACATGACTACCCTTTTCTAACATATATCCTGTCTTCTTCACCTGGCATCCTATTTACTTCATAGCACTAATTACAACTGTAATTTGCTTTGCATGCATTAGAATGTATGCTCCAAGACAGCAGGGACTGTATCTATTATATTATTCATTGTATTCCCTATATTAGTCAGGGCATGGCACAGAGCAGGACCTAACTAAACACTTACTGAATAAATAACAAATTAAAACTTTTTTTTTTTTTTTGTAAAAACAAAACAAACAAAGAACTCACTTCAGATATTACACTACAGTAATAGAGGCCAGACATTCCCATAGTAAGCTTCAGTAGGAAGGTTCTTGTTTGTTAGTGGGAATATAATTTTATAATGATAACAAGAGAGAGTGTATAGTATACTTACTTGATTTTGGCGACAACAAGCAAATCATTGAACAGGAAAAGATGGCGCTCCTGCCTCTGCAGGCCTCTTTTGAGTTCTACCCAGCCATCAATCAATAGAGTCCTACTGGAGCACGCAAATGATGACAGAAATGCACATGTGTCCACACTAGCAGATGGACTCTCCCTGTTAACAGATCAAACACCATGGATCAGTTAGTCATATGATTAAATATAGCATTTAGTTTTTATAAAATTATAGCTGATAGTTGGTCAAGAAATATAAAACTCAAGTACAATTTTTTAAATGCAATGGTACACCTTCCTAGTCTATTTTCCATACAGTAGTCTTTTTCCCTTTAACACTTTATTATGAAATTTTTCAAACATAAAGCAAGGTTGAGATAATTTTATAATCAACACCTGTATATTCCAACTAGATTCTGCCATTAATAATTTACTGTTATTTACTTTATCATATGCCTTTCCAACTTTCTACCATTCCATTTATTAATCCATTTTATTTTGGTACACTTCAGTGTAAATTTCAGACAATACTACACATCCCCTAACTAGTACTTCAATGTGCATATAATTAACTGAAGGTCAAAATTTATTCATAAATTTTCTTTTGATATAAAATTTACATACATGAAATTCATACTTCTTAGGTGTATATTCACGGACTTTTTTTAAAAAAATGTTTATTGTGATTTGGGTGAAAATTTACATAGCAAATTGACTTTCCATACAGCAGCTCACATACACATTGTCTCATGACATTGACTACAATTACCACATTGCAACAACTTCCCTCCCAGTTTCTCCCCATAGTTACCTGTTCCCTGTGTCCTTCCCTCCCATGCACTCCTGCCCCCCCCCCCGAGCTATCTCCCTGTGCATTCACTGCCTTTCTATTCTATGCTTGATCTCTCCAAGGAGTGTATCTACCTAATGTAAATGTTCAGCTCATATGCCTGTCTTTTGTTTGGCTGGAAGCCACAGGAGTGGGTTCAATTCCAGAAAAGAAGGACATCTAGGGGCCATAGTTTCAGTGGTTCCATCAGGCTCTATCAGACTAGCAAACTTGGTCCTTTTTTTTTTTTTTTAATACAATTTTGAGTTTTGTTCCCCATTATTCTCCTGCTCTATCCAGGATCTCCTACACAGATCCTCCTCCTAGTGTTGACAGTGGTAGCTGGGCACCATCTAGTTCTTCTGTTTTCATAGTCATATAGGCTGAGGATCACATGGTGTACCAGTCGCTTGGACTAATTGTTTCCATGCATCTTTGATTTCTTCATTCTTCTTTGCCCTGGCCGAGTAGAGACCCATTGCTGCATCTAGATGGCCACCTGCAAGCTTTTAAGATCCCAGTTGCTACTCGCCAAAGTAGGATGTGGAATAATGTTTTAGTGTAGGATGTGGAATAATATTTTTGTGTAGTATGTTATGCTAGTTGAGCTTGATGTCCCCTGAGACTATGGTCCTGAGCTCATGGGTCCAACTACTCACTGCCTCTGGGTAGCTGGCTTTGCCCAAGAAGTGACTACAACCTTGTCTCTTGTCAGCTCTATTATATTCCTGGGAATTCTTACAGAACATACAAGTACACTTGTAGAAACACTGTCTGCCAATCTTATACATGGTCTTGGGCATACTCCCCCCTGCATAGACATACCTAATTGTTCAGCCTGTCCATCCATCTATCCATATATCAATGTTTGCCATCACTGACAACACAGTACTGTATGTGCAAAAGGGTTCATTTTTGTTGTTCATCCCATGCACTTCTCTACATCTTTCTCTGCCTCAGTGCCACTAAGTTGATCACTCACATTTGGTACGTTGCCCCTCCCTTCACCCAAATCAATACTTGTCTCTACCTATCCAACAGTGTTCCCTCCCCTCTCCTCCCACCCATGGTAACTAACAAAGAAAATGTCTTGCCATATATAAAACTTTCCTTGACTATTTACAATAACAGACTAATACAGTATTTGTCATTCTGTGATTGACTTATTGTACTCAGCATAAAGTCCTCCCAGTTTATCCACGTTATGCAGTGTTTCTCAGATTCTTTAGGGTTGCACAGTATTCCACTGTGTGTATGTATCATAGTTTGGTTATCCATTCTTCTGTTGATGGGCACCTAGGTTGTTTCCATCTTTTTACTATTGTAATAGCACTGCGATGAACATGGGTGTGCATATATCTGTTCTTGTCCTGGATCTCACTTCTTTTGGATATATACCTAGTAATGGAATGTGTGGGTAAAATGGTATTTCTAATTCCAACTTTTTAAGGAGGTGTATATTCATGGACTTTTATCAAATGTATTCACCTGTGTAGTCTACAAGCCCATCAAAATTCCATCTTGCCCCTTTCTAGTTAATCCCCTTCTCATCACTCCAAAGGCAATCAGTCTTCTGATTTTTTCCTATTGAATATTAGTTTTATCTCTTCTAGAATTTCGTATAAATGAAATCACACTACATACTCTTTTATGTAATGTATCTGCTATCAGTATGTTTTTAGGGTTCATTCATGTTATGTATCTCAGTAATCTGTTCATTTATGTTGCTGAGTAGTATTCCACTGCATAAATTATTTGTTTATTTATTCTCCTATTATAAGTGTTGTTCCCCCCCCCCCTTGTGCTATTAATGATAAAGCTGCAATTTAACATGGTTGTGTTGTTCTTTTTGTGACCTACCATTTCATTTCTCTTGGGTAAATACCTTAGTGTGGAATTGCTGGGTCACAGAATAGCTGTATGTTCAATTTTAGAAAAAACTGTGAGCTATTTTTTCCAAGATTTGTACCATTTTACATTCCCACCAACACTGTATGAGAATTCCAGTTGTTCTACAACCATGTCAACATTTGGTATTGTCAGTCTTTTGAATTTTAGTCATTCTAGTGGATATATGAGAGCTCTGGTAGCATAGTGCCTAAGGC
>NW_006921623.1:14302061-14313209 GCF_000298275.1 Orycteropus afer afer | reverse complement strand
TTCAAACCCACCAGCCACTCCTCGGAAGGAAGATGGGCAATCTACTTCCATAGTGATACTGCCTTGGAAACCCAAGGAGGGGTTGCTATGAGTCGGGTCTGACTCGACAGCACATAACAACATAACAACAGTGGATATATAGTAGCATCTCATTAAGATTTGAATTTGCATTTCCTCAGAAGGAGGGTTGGGCATCTACTTCCATAGTGATACCACCTTAGATACCCAAGGAGGGGTCGCTATGAGTCGAATCTGAGTTAATGGCAGTGAGTTGGTTTTTTTGGTTTGAAGACTAATGATGCCGAACACTTTTTTAAATTGTGCTATTTGGCCATTTGTGTATCTTTATTTGTGATCCTGCTATTGAAATCTTTTGCCCACTGGAAAAAAAAAAATATGTTGTCCTTTTATTATTTAGTTGCAGGAATTTACATCTATATCTTGGTATCAGACTTTTGTAAGGTATGTGTTTTGCAAGTATTTTCTCCCAGTCTGTTGCTTGCCTGTACACTTTCTTAACTATGTTTTCTGATGACAAGTTTTAAATTTTGATGAAGTTTATCTTTTTTTTTCTTATATGGTGTTTATTTGCTGTCACCTGTCTTAAATCTTTGCCTCCTCTCAAGTGATGAAGATATTCTTCTACATTTTCCAGTAAAATCTTTATGGTTTTAGTTTTTTATATTTAAACTTATGATACATCTTAAATTAATTTTGAATTATGGTATAAAGTAGGGGCTGAGGCTGGTGTTCGTTTTTCTTTTTCCTATATTGTTGGTAGGTGCTGTCAAGTTGGCTCCAACTCATAGCAACCCTATGCACAATAGAACTTACTTCAGCTCCATTTGCACAAAAAACTTTCTGTTTCTCAATTGACTGATTTGGCACCTGTATTGAAAATCACATGCCTTTAAAGCATGGTCTATTTCTGGGCTTTCTACTCAGTTCCTCTGATCTAGTTTTTGAATATTATGCATTGGTGGCACAATGGTTAAGGGCTTGTCTGCTAACCAAAAGGTCAGCGTTTCAACCCACCAGCAGCTCTATGGGAGAAAAGAATTGGCAATCTGCTCCCATACAGACAACAGCCTAGGAAATCCCATGGTGCACTTCTACCCTATCATATAGATGTGGTTATCAGTTAGAATCAAATCGATGGCACACAACAACAGTAACAACAATGCTAGAACTACACTATCTTATTCTACCTTTATAGTAAATCATGAAATTAAGGCACTTGACTGCTAACCAGAAGGCTGGTGGTTCAAACCCACCAGCCACTCCTTGGAAGGAAGGTTGAGCAATCTACTTCGGTAGTGATACTGCCTCGGAAACCCAAGGAGGGGTCGCTATGAGTCGGGTTGACTCGATGGCACATAACAACAACAACAACAACAACAACAAACATGAAATTAGGTAATATAAATCCATCAACTTTATTTTTCTTTTTCAAGATTGCTTTGTGTAATCAAGATCCTTTGTATTTCCATATAAATTTTAGAGACTGATCTACTTCCATCGAGATACCACCTCGGAAACCCAAAGAGGAGTCACTATGAGTCAAAACCAACTCAATGGCAGTAAGTTGAGTTGTAACAAAATAAAGAAAAGCCTATGGGGACAAGCTTTATTTTAAGTTATGAATTTAAACATACTCATTCTCACTTATCGACATGGTTAGATTCTAAAGACCAGATTGTTATGAAAAAATCAGCTTTATGTGAAAATGGAAGGTGACCACATCAGATCACAAAATGGAGGATGACTACATCATTACATGATTGCCAAATTACATCACTGCATATGCCAAATTATATCATTACATAACTTTCAAACCACTGAGACTCATGGCCCAGCCATGTTGACAAATAACCTTAGGCATCACAGCCAACATTACTCTTAGCTAGAACCTTGGCATCCATTACTGTCAGACATATATCATTAATGTGTAACATAGTCAGATAGCAGATTTTTTACTATTGTCATAAATGTGAAATATTGGATAACAAGATAGTTGATAAGTGAGGAGTAGGTGTAATTTAATTTAAACTTTTTTGAAGTTACCAGTAGACTAGGTAGCATGGAGAAATCAGGCAGATAGCTGTAACTGGGAAGAGCTGTCAGAAGTAGAGATATGGATTTGGTAATAATACACAGAGAGCTGCATAAATAACACTATGGGAATGGATAGAATTGCTCTGGGAAGAAAACAGTCAAAAACACTCTCTGAGAAAAGCTGTAGTAAGATGAGGTGAAGAAAGAAAAAAACCAATGAACAAAATGGGGACTGGTTAATGAAATAGTAAGAAAAGAAGAATGAAAGAGCGATAGTTGAGCTGAAACTAGTAGAAGGTATAACAAATTGAAAACTGAGAAGATGTCTAGGAAACAAGATTAAAAAAATAGTTCCATGAAATGGTGAAGGTAGAATTAAAATGGCCTGGGTTTGAAGAGTGAATGAATGAGGAGGATGAACCCTAGTTATTTTTTTGAGCCTAACACTAGATGAGGAACTCTATGGCACAGTGGTTAAGCACTCAGCTGCCAACTGAAAGGTTGGGAGTTCAAACATACCAGCCACTCCAGGGAAGAAAGATGTGGCAGTCTGCTTCTGTAATGATTACAGCCTATGAAACCCTATGGGGCAGTTCATAGGGTTGCTATGAGCTGAAACTGACTCAGCAGCAATGGGTTTTGATTTATGGTTTTTAAACACTAGATGGTGACTTTGTTGTTGGTGGTTGGCCACAAATTGATTCTGACTTATGACACCCTCGTGTGTAGAGCAGAACTGCTCCACAGGGTTCGTAGTAACTCCTACAGGAGTACATACAGCTGGTAAGGGAAGAAAAGTAGGAAGAGAAAAGAACTAAACAGCCCTGAAAGTAGGAATTATCCGTCTATTTGCAGATTTGAATGCTGATCTTCAGAGTAGTTAAAATATACTGCTATTAAGTAAAAGAGTTTACAACCATTTATGGTTTCAAAATATGTACTTTTCACAAGCCAATGTAGCCTTTCAAAAGAACAAAGACTCTTGTTACTGATTCAGATTCTCCTCCACCCAAGGTGACTGAGCTTAATAAAATTACTGATAATTTAAGGGCTTATGGACAGAGCTGGGGCTGATGGTTTAAATAGGAAACTTTTTTTAAAAAAACATATTTTATTGAAATATAATTTATGTACAGTGAAATACACAAATGGGTCAATGCTTTTTTTTTTTTTTTTTTGCAGCGTTCCTGCCCCTCACCTTCCACCCCTGGTAACCAACAAAGAAAGCTTCCTTCCATATATAAACCTTTCCTTGACTTTTTACAGTAATGAATTACTACTATATTTGTTCTTCTGTGATTGACTTATTTCACTCAGCAGAATGTCCTCCAAGTTCATCCATAATATAGAATCTGTGATGTTTTCCAGATTCTACATTATTCTTTAATGTTGCATAGTATTCCATTGTGTGTACGTACCATAGTTTGGTTACCCATTCTTCTGCTCATGGGCACCTAGGTTGTTTCTTTCTTTTTGCTATTGTACATAGTGCTGTGATGGACATGGGTGTGCATATATCTGTTCTTGTCCTCGCTCTCACTCCTTTAGGATACATACCTAGTAATGGGATTGCTAGGTTAAATGGTACTTTTCGTGATGTTGCTGACTTCTTTGTTCCATATAATTTTCTGTGCTGAGCTCATCTTATGAATCATGCTATCACCTCCTTTGTTGCTATTGTTCTAGGATTTGCTAAATACATGTGTTTATCCTCTTTTTAATTTTAATGTGAAGGTTTGTCATTCTTCTTTGTTACTCTGTGATTTATAATATTCTTCCCAAGTTTAGAATAGTCCATTCTATCTTGCAGTTGTCTTGACTTCCCTATCATTTAGAAGTTCTGTAACTACACAATTTTTTCTCTCTTTTTAGTTTGTAGTTGTCCTCATTTGTCAATTGATGTCTCTGGTTCCCTGTTTACAATCTTGTAGACTTATTGACTTTGGATATTTCCATAACTGGGTTGGTTTCTGGGTTATGTCATCATGTGTGTTAATGATCAGTTGTTGTTCGCTGTTGTTGGTTCTCCATCTAAAGGACTCCCTTTAGCATCTCTTGTAACGTTGGTCTGGTTTTAACAAATTCCCTTAATTTCTACTTATCTGGAAATGTCCTAATTTCACCATCACATTTTAGGGACAATTTTGCTGGGTATATAATTCTTCGTTGGAAATTTTTTTCTTTTAAGGTTTTATATATACCATCCCAGTGCCTTCCTGCCTGATGGTTTCTGCCAAGAAATCTGAGCTTAGTTTTATTGGCTGCCACTTGTAGGCAACTTTTCATTTTTCCTGTGGTGCTTTCAGGATTTTTTCTTTGTCTTTGGTTTTGGTGAGTTTGATGATGATATGTCTTGGTGGTTTTCTTTTGGGGGTCTATCCTATTTGAAGTTCGTTGGACCTCTTGAATGGATATATTCTCATCTTTCATCATACAAGAGAAATTCTCTTCCAACAAATCTTTGACAATTTTTTCTGTGGTTTTATTTGTCTCTTCCTGTTCTGGAATCCCGATTACATGTAGGTTATTCCTTTTGATGGTATCCCACGTGAACCTTAGGCTTTCTTCATTTTGTTTTTATTTTTTTTTTTTCTGATTGACCCCTTTCCAAAGAAGTATTGAGGTATTTGTCTTCAATCTCACTAATTCTGTCTTCCATTGATTCAATTCTACTCCTTTGCCTGTTCCATGTGTTATCTATTTCTGAAAATTTAGTGTTAATCTTCTGAATTTCTATCTGTAGATTTTGTATCATTTCTAATGTTTCATTTATTTTGTCATTTTGTTCTTGTATTGTCTTTTGAAATTGTTCTAGGGTTTTCTCTGTTTTCCTTAAGTTTGTCAGTGTTTTCCTTGATCTGTCTCTCAATTCATTGAAAGTACCTATATTCTTATCAGGGAATTCCAATGCTGCATCTTCCTCAGGGATGTGTTCTGGTTCTGTATCCTGGTCCTTTGTTTCTCTTGCATTATCTTGCTTCTTTGTGTGGACTGTGATGCTCTGTTGTCTCTGAGACGTTGTGATGTTTTTGGGTTTATATTTAATTTTTTATATTTATATTTAATTGGAGTGATTTGCCCTAGATTTTCATTTTCTTTGGATGGTATCTAAGTAAGCAGGGCACTGTGCTCCTCTATTTGCTAGCTGGCAGCACTTATATACTCACCACCTTTCTCCTTTTCTTTGTTTCCTTTGTTGGCAGCTTCTCATATGTTCCTGTTGTCCTTGGCAAATGGAGCCTATTCTCAGGTCCCTGGAATCTGAATGAGAATGCTGTCACTTTAAATATCCAAAATGGCCACCTCTTGCAAATATTCAAAATGGCTGTGCCGTCAGTCACTTTAAATATCCCAAATGGCCACTGCTTGTAAACAATCAAAATGGCTGCTCCTTCCAGACAGCCTAAAGTCCACAGCTCAGGTTGTCTCCCTCCTTGCTGTTTCCTTTCCTAGTCATCAGCCGCCAGCACAATCGTCCCTGCAGCCCTTGGCAACCAGGTCAATTCTTAGGTCCCAACACCACTTGGAAATATTCAGGCTGTTGGTGCCATCAGAGTAGCTGACAGTCCACAGTTCCGTCCATCTCCATACTATTTTCATTCAGGCTTTTCCACTAGTTGGTGCCTAACCCACTTCTGTATACTTCCTTTCAAAGTTCAGGGCTCCAGGATTATCTTCTGTATCTCTGTCAATTAGTTTCTCATTGTTGAAGAGGGTCTGTGGGGCTTCTCTGCCTATTCCACCATCTTACCAGAAGTCCGAAATCTGAAACTTTTAAGTAGTCTGATAACACCAAGTTATTTTACTGCCTCAGTTATTGCATCTGTAAAATCAGGTAGTTGGATTATAATATCTTGAAAATTCTTTTATAATTTGTATATGAGGCTAACTGTAACAACACATACCTAAAAGGTGGAAATAAGATTACTGATGAGGGGGTAATAGATAATGGATGACCAGTTATCTCTTTAAGAGCAACCTTATACTAAAGTATAAGTATATTTTCTGGGGCAGTGGTGGTTCAGCAGTAGAATTCTTGCCCTCCATGCAGGAGACCTGGGTTTGATTCCTGAACGACGCACTTCATGCTTGGCAACCACTATCTGTCACTGAAGGCCTGCATGTTGCTATGATGCTGAGCAGGTTACAGTGGAGCTTCCACACTAAGATGGAGTACAAAAAAAGGCCTGGGAATCCACTTTTGAAAGTCAGGCAGTGAAAACCTTGGTGATCATAATGGTCTAATCCCATTGTGCATGTGGTTGTCATGAGTTTGCAGCAGACTTGATGGCAGTTAACAAGAATATTTGAGAGTCACCTCAGAGAAACATGCTAGAGTTGAAATAAAACAAAAACCAAGCAACAGTAGCAACCATAGTAACAACAAAAACTAAAGGAATATCTTTATTGGTCTGAGACAAAAGAAGCTCAAACGAGAATTTGTCAGGGTCTCCATCACAGTATAGGGTATAAGAGGCCATGTCCTGTCACTCAAGCATCCGTTTCACATGGCAGCTGTAATAAATGGCATTTCTGACTTATTTACATTTCTTGAGTTTGAATAGTATGGGTCTGATCTCTGGGTATACAAAAAAGGCTAAACAACATATACTATTCCATTGTGCATGTGGTTGCACTGAGGTAATGCCTGAGGGTCAGCCATGTCTTCTATTACACTGGGTCTCAAAGTGTGTTCTGCCAACCAGCAATATCAGGTCAACTGGTAATCTCTCAGAAGTGCAAATCCATAGGTCTCACCTCAGATTATTGAATCAGAAAAATTTGGAGGACACAGCTCAATAATTTGTATTTTAACATATCATTCATATGATTCTGATATACAGTGAAGTTGAAGAATCATTACTCTATAATAATATATTCTGGCTCTAATATTGTGAGCTTCTATAATAGTTTTTGTATTGAAATACAATAGCATATACTTCTACTTTAGCCAAGGTGATTTCCTATGAGTTATTCCATAAACACCCTATGGTTTTAGAGCTTCAGTTACTTCTTGGAATAAATGGATTCTGTTTGCCTAATTACTAATTAGGAGCCATAGTGATGTAGTGGTTAAAGCCCTTAGCTGATAAGCAAAAAAGGTCAGCGGTCGAACACACCAGCTGCTCTGCGGGAGAAAGATGTGGCAGTCTGCTTCTGTAAAGATTCACAGCCTTGGAAACCCTCTGAGGGCAGTTCCACTCAGGCCTTTCGGGTTGCTATGAGTCAGAATTGACTTGACTACAGTAGGGAGTGCATAATTACTAATTAAGCACATAGTGTATATAACTTAAGGAGCTCTGGTTGCATAGTGGCTAAAGCATTAGCCTGGTAACCAAGAGTTGGCAGTTCAAAGCCACCAGCTGATCCACGGAAGAAAGACGAGGCAGTCTGCTTCTGTAAAGATTTATAGCCTTGTGAACCCTATGGGGCAGTTCTACTCTGCCCTAAAGGGTCACAATGAGTTTGAATCAACTTGATGGTAGTCGGTTTGGTTTGGTTTGGTTATTATAACTTACAGAGATACTGTCAATGAATAATAAAGGAAGCAAATCATCAAAGCTGTTTTAAAGAACTGAGAAAGGAAGCTTCTATTCTTGATATATAAGGATCTCTGGTGGTACAATGCCTAAGGCATTTGACTGCTAACCAAAAGGCTGGCAGTTCAAAACCCACCAGCTGCTCCATTCAAGGAAGATGGGGCAATCTATTTCTACAAAGATTTACTGCCTTGGAAACCCAAGGGAGGTCACTATAAGTCAGAATCAATTCAATGGTAGTGAGGTTTTTTTTTTTTTTTTTTTTTTTCAGTAGTACAGTTAAGCTCTTGGCTGCTAACCGAAAGGTTGGCAGTTTGAACTTACAAGATACTCCAGGGGAGAAAGATGTGGCCGTCTGCTCTTGTAAAGAACAGACTTGGAAATCCTATGGGGCAGTTCTATTCTGTCATCTGAATTGTACCTAACTCAATGGCAACAAGTTTATTTTTGGTTTTATGTTTGATATTAAAAACCTGGGTTAAGCAGAGGGAAAAGGAAAGGCTCATGCTTACTATTGTGGTAGTTAAGACTGTGTGCCAACTTGGCTGAGCCCGGTTGAGTGGCTGGGCAGCTGGTGGTAGTTATTCCCCATGATGAGACTGGCAATCAACTCCATGGTGGGATCTACCACAAGCAGCTGAGTAGCTGCTTTAGGGATGTGGTCTGCTCCCCATATATAAGAAGCAGCTTTTGGAATGGTCTCTATGGCATGCTTGAACCCTGCATGTAGCCATGTCATCGTTCAGCAAACCTGCTGGGACTTGGGACTTTCAATGGACTAGAATTAGTGGCCTGCTGGGTTGTTTGGTAACATTGGGACTGTGCCTTTTTTACTTGTCAACCTTGGGCTTGGCAGCCTCAGCAGCCAGCAGCTGTCTGAGTGAAAAAAACACCTTACCTTCAGTGGGCCGGGAGCAGGAGGCAAAGATGAAGCCCATGGTCACAGAGCTTTCACACAGCCCCTAGAGCCTGGCACTTTGAACTTGGACTTAAAGCCTCCAAACCATAAGAGAATAAACTCCTGTTTGTTAAAGTCATCCCATTTGTGGTATTTTCTGTTAGAGTAGCGCAGAGGTAACCAATACACCATTATAGAAAAAAAAATATTTTTACCTCAAATTCTTTTTTGGGGGTGGGGGATGAGGCAATAATGACATCTTTTTAGCATACAGTGATTTTCAAAGTTCTAAAAAACAAGGATGAAATGGCACTTGTTAAAACTGAATAAGGTCAAGATTAGTGAGCAATGAATGCATAAAAGAACGGCTAAAATTGCGTTTTACATAGCTTCAGTTTTTTATTGCAAGATAAGAAAACTGTGCTAGGGGAAAACCATCTTTTACCTTTTAGTTTTAAGTATTCAATAAATATTGCTATTTTGAGTATAATGATTGCCCAAAAGAATGGTCTAAACAAGAGATCCTCACACTATTACTTAAACGGCTAGATAGTAAATATTTTAAGATTTGCAGGCCATACAGTCTTTGTCACAAATACTCAATTCTTCTCTTGTACCATAAAAGCAGTGATAACCCAAAACCAAAACTACTGCCATCAAGTCAATTACAACTCATATTAGAACAGATCAGAACTGCCCCAGAGGGTTCTAAAGCTATAAACCTTAATAGAAGCACACTGTGCCTCCATCCTTCTCCTACAGAGGGGTTGGTGGATTCAAACCGTCCAAATCCCATTATCCCTTTGGTTAACAGCCAAAGCGTGCCTGGAAAAGCAGTAACAGAGAATACATAAAGAAATAGGTGTGGCTGTACTCTAATAAAACTTCATTTGCAATAATAGGCAGACTTCCTGGGCCACAGTTTGCTGACGCCTGGTTTAAATAATACTTCTAAAATTTTAAACTCTTATAAATAAAGGCTAAAGAAATGAGGGAATTTAAAATTTTTAAAACCCAAACCAAACTCACTGCCATAGAGTTGATTTCAACTCACAGCAACCCTCTCTGGGTTTCCGAGGCAGTAAATCTTTATGGAAGTACATTGCCCAGTCTTCCCTCTGCAGAATGGCTGGTGGGTTTGAACTGCCAACCTTCTGGTTAGCAATCAAATGCCTCACTACACCACCAGAGCTACTTTTAAATGTTTTAGGCTACTTTTAAAAACATGGAAGGAAGGCTGGGCAATCCATTTCCGTAGTGATACTGCCTTGGAAACCCAAGGAGTGGTCGCTATGAGTTGGGTCCAACTCGATGGCACAAAACAACAACAACAACAACTTTTAAAAATGGCTTGCATTTTACAAAGACATCCAAATTGGTAAGGAAAAAAGTCAAACTATCCCTATTTGCTGATGATAGTATTCTATACCTAGAAAACCCAAGAGACTCAGTCAAAAATCTACTGGAACTAATTTAGAGATCTAGCACTGTGGCAGGATACAAGATCAACATCCACAAATCAGTTGGATTCCTCTACACCACAAAGATATTGCTGAAAAAGAAATAAGGAAATCGATACCATTTACGATAGCTACCAGAAAAAAGGTTGGGCAATCCTACTTCCATAGTGATACTGCCTCGGAAACCCAAGGAGGGGTTGCTATGAGTCGGGGCCGACTCGAGGGCACTAACAACAACAACAACAACAACCAGAAAAATAAAATACTTGGGAATAAATCTTACCAGGCACACAAAAGACCTGTATAAAGAAAACTATAAAAGACTACTTCAAGAAACCATAAGAGATCTACATAAATGGAAGAACATACCATGCTCGTG
Organism: Orycteropus afer afer; assembly: GCF_000298275.1. Lineage (NCBI taxonomy): Eukaryota > Metazoa > Chordata > Mammalia > Tubulidentata > Orycteropodidae > Orycteropus > Orycteropus afer. The sequence continues at coordinate 14,302,877 of NW_006921623.1, read as the reverse complement.
GACAGGAAGATTGAACATTGTGAAAATGTCAATTCTACCCAAAGCAATCTATGCATTCAATACAATCCCAATCCAGATCCCATCAACATTCTTTAAGGATGTGGAAAAACCAATCACTAACTTTATATGGAAAGGAAAGAGACCTCGCATAAGGTAAGCACTATTGAAGAAGAAGAACAAAGTAGGAGGTCTCACACTGCCAGATCTCAAAATCTACTATACAGCCACAGTAGTCAAAACTGCCTGGTAAAGGTATAATGACAGACACATAGACCAATGGAATAGAATCGAGAACCCAGAAGTATATCCATTGACCTATGGTCACTTGAACTTTGACAAATGACTGAAATCCATTAAATGGGGAAGAGAACGTTTGTTTAATGAATGGTGCTGGCAAAACTGGATACCCATTTCAAGAAAAATGAAACAAGATCTGTACTTCACACCATACACAAAAACAAACTCCAGATGGATAAAACACTTAAATATGAAACCTAAAACTATAAAGTTCCTCAAAGAAAAACTAGCGGCAAAGGGGCCTGAATATATGGCATAAATAGACTATCAAGCATAACTCAAAGTGCAAAAACAGCAGAAGAGAAACTAGATGAATGGGACCTTCTAAAAATTAAATTTTTATGTGTTTCTAAAGACTTCTCCAAAAGAGTCAAAAGAGAACCAACAGATTGGGAAAAAGTATTCAGCAATGACATATTTGATAAGGGACTTACCTTAGAATTTATAGAAAACTCCAACACCTCAATAACAAAAAGACAAATAATCCAGTTAAAAAATGGGCAGAAGACATGAACAGAC
>NW_006921623.1:14290284-14300596 GCF_000298275.1 Orycteropus afer afer | reverse complement strand
CTGGTGGAACCACTGAGACTATGGCCCCTAGCTGCCCTTCAGGTCTGGGATTGAACCCATACCTGTGGCTTCCAGCCAAACAAAAGACAGGCATGTGAGGTGAACATTTACACTAGGTAGATACACTTCTTGGAGAGAACAATCATGGGAGATTAGAAGGGCTGTGTATGCACAGGTCTGGAGACAGCTCAAGGGACAGAAGTGCGTGGAGGGTTGGTCATCGGGAAGAGGTGGTAACTATTGGGAGGAAGTAGGACAGGAGCTGTTGCATTGTGGTAAACTGTAGTCAATGTCATAAGACAGAGTGTATGTGAACTGCTGTATGGAAGGTGCATTTGCTCTGTAAACTTTCACTCAAATCACAATTAAAAAAAATGGCTTGAATTTTAAAGCAATTCCAAAGAATGTTCAATTCATACATAATAATTCATTTGTCATCTCACAGAGATAGATTTGATGGTGGTGTAGGGGAGAATCCACAATGAAATTAATATATATTTCTTTTTATGTGTGGATATATCAATGTATATGTCTATAGCCTGTCATTTTGAAGATCTACTTATGAGCATCCACCACTTGTCTGTCTGTCTGTCTGTTGTATTGTGATGATTACTTATTGTGAAATACCAGCAAGATCACTCATGGTGGACAGTACTCAGCAGAGCTTCCAGACTAAGAAAGACTAGGAAGAAGGCGCTGGTAATCTACTTCTGGAAAAACTGGCCAATGAAACCCTTACAGATAGTAGTGGAACATTGTCTGCTACAGTGCTGGAAGATGAGCCCCTCTTAGTAGGAAGGCACTCAAAATATGACATGGGAAGAGCTGTGTCTTCAAAACGGAGTCCACCTTAATGATCTGGGTAGAGTAAAGCTTTCAGGAACCTTTATTTGCTGATGTGGCACAACTCAAAATGAGATAAAACAGCTGCGAACATCCATAAGTAATTAGAACATGGAATATAAGATGTATGAATCTAGGAACACTGAAATTTATCAAAACTGAAATGGAATAAAGATTGATATTGTAGGCATTAGTGGGCTGAAATGGACTGGTACTGGCTATTTTGAATCAGACAATCATATGATCCACTATGTCAGGAATGACAGAAAACCAAAAAGGAAGAACATGCTCAGCATTTCTCAAGCTGAAAGAAGTGAAGAAAAAAAATCAAGCCCTGAGTTGTAACACTGAAGGACTCTCTGGGTAAAATACTGAACAGTACAGGAAGCATAAAAAGTACATGGAAGGAATATACAGATTCAAAAAGAATTGGTCGTGTTCAACCATTTCAGGAGGTAGCATATGATCAAGTACTGATGGTACTGAAGGAAGAGATCCATTTTGTACTGAAGGCACTGGTGAAAAACAAGGCTCTAGGAATTGATGGAATACCAATTGAGATGTTTCAACAAATGGATGTAACACTGGAAGCACTCAATCATCTATGCTAAGAAATCTGGAAGATAGCTACCTGGTCAACTGACTAAGAGATCCATGTTTGTGCCTATTCCACAGATAGGTGATCCAACAGAAGGAGGAAATTATACCACCTCGGAAACCCAAGGAGGGGTTGCTATAAGTCAGAACCAACTAGGTGGCAGTGAGTTTGATTTTTGGTTTTGGTTATTATTGATATTGGATGCAAGTGAAATTTTGCTGAAAATAATTCAAAAATGGTTGCATCATTAAATTGACAGGGAACTGCCAGAAATTCAAGCCAGATTCAGAAAAGGATGTGGAATGAGGGATTATCATTGCTAAAGTAAGAAAGATGGATCTTGGCTGAAAGCAGAGAATACCAGAAAGATGTTTACCTGTGTTTTATTGACTATGCAAAGGCATTTCACTGTGTGAATCATAACAAATTATGGATAACATTGCAAACAATGGGGATTCCAGAACACATAATTGTGCTAATTTGGAACCTGTATAGAGACCAGGAGGCAGTCATTCAAACAGAACAAGGGGATCCTGCATGGTTTGAAATTAAGAAAAGTGTGTGTCAGGGTTGTATTCTTTCACCATTCTTATTCAATCTGTGTGCTGAGCAAATAATCCGAGAAGCTGGACTATGTGAAGAACACCGGGCATCAGGATTGGAGGAAGTCTCATTAGCAACTTGAAATATGCAGATGATACAACCTTGCTTGCTTCAGTTAAGAGGACTTGAAGCACTTACTGATGAAGATCAAAGACTACAGCCTTCATATGGATTACACCTCAACAAAAAGAAAACAAAAATCTGTACAATTGGACCAATAAGCAACATTATGATAAACAGAGAAAAGGTTGAAGATGTCAGGGATTTCATTTTACATGGATCCACAATCACCAACACTTTTAAGCATGGCAAGAGATGCCTCAAGACTTTAGCAAGCTAAGCAGTGGGTTTTTTTTTTTTTAATTCATGTAGGATTCCAGAATAAAAATAAACATTTCAGCACTCAATTTCAAAAGAAAAAAATCTCTCATAGAAGGAAATAAAAACACAAATAACCTTTGTGTTTTTAAAAACTACAGTTTCAATCTGTGTTTCCTACTTGAAAAATATATTTCTTAATTATGTGACTCTGAAGTGTTTGTTTTTATTCCGAGTGTAGTGTAGATGTGTTTATTTTAGTCTCTTAAGAGTACGGAAATGGGAGGCGGGTAAGATTATAACCTTATATCTAGCCTCTTAATATAGCCTGATTAGGATTCACAAGTTAAAATTAACAAAGGTCTAAAATGATCTAGCAATGCAAGCAGATTCAAGAATTAACTGCTGCCTGCTTCATAGGTATTTACATTCCATTTTCAAATAGGTATATGCAGCCATTTTTGAAAGGCAAAAAAATTTTTAGGAGCTTAATCATCTTAAAAAAAGTACATAATAGCTTTCATGAAATTTGGCTACAATAATCTCTTTCAATATATAGGACTAGGGCTCAGTCTAAAAGTGAGTCCAATTTTAGGTACATTTTTAAGGTGCTGTTGCTTCATCTTAAATCTGATAAGAAAATAAACTGAAATTCAGAATAGATCTTGTGTATGGCTATATTCATGAGTAGTAATCAATCAGAGATTATGATGACACACACAAAGCAGAACTGTGGTAACTTCAGAGCCTAGAACAGTAACTAGTACACGATCACTGCTCAGTAATCACCAAATAACTGAATAAGATTTACCTTCCAGTCTAAAGCCCATTCCAAATGACATCTCTTTTATGAAAACTTACCCTCAACTGAGTTCTTCTTTGACATTGCTTATATGATACCTAACCAAAATCCTGACTCATAGTGCCCTCTATATGGTTTCCAAGCCTGGATGTCTGTCCGGAAACAGACTGACTCTGCTTTCTCCCACAGAATGGGTGATGGGATCAAACTACCAACGTTTTGGTTAGCAGCCTATTGCCTTAACCACAGGGCCACCAGAGCTCATATTCAAGGTCTAGTATATACATTTACCTTATCTTGTTATGCCACGTAAGAAGTCTCTATACAGGCTGTGTAAATAGTATCCCTGATGAGTCTTAGAAAATAAATTAGTCTAGATGTAATTTATAACAACAACAAAAAAGATGACTATTGAAATGCAGCTAGAAAAATCATTATCAACATCAAAATCTTTATCTGGTAATAAAAATCTATCTATTAAATAGACTTTATGTTTAACATGGGAGCTCTGGTGGCATAGTGCCTAAGGCATTTGACTGCTAACCAGAAGGCTGGTGGTTCAAACCCACCAGCCTCCGTGGAAGGAAGGTTGGGGAATCTATTTCCGTAGCGACACCACATTGGAAACCTAAGGAGGGGTCGCTACGAGTCGGGTCCCACTCAACATCAGTGAGTTTGGCTTTTTTTCTTTTTGGATGTTTAACATATTGAGGAACTGCTAGAACAGGCAAAGAGGGAGAGAGAGCACAGGCAGGAAGTGGCAGCCATCCGACAGCGGGAACAGGTAAGAGGGAGAGCCCCCAGGCAGGAAGCTAAGGAAGACGAAACTGTCTACTAGTTTGCCATACTGTTGTGGCTTGTGTGTTGCTGTGAGGCTGGAGGCTGTGCCATCAGTGTTTCAAATGAACAGAACAAGGGACACTGCATGGTTTAAAATCAAGAAGGGAGTGTGTCAGGGTTGCATCCTTTCACCATAGTTATTCAATCTGTATGCTGAGCAAATAATCAAGAAGCTGGACTATAGGAGGAAGAATCATTAACAACCTGTGATACTCTGATGACACAACTTTGCTTGCTGAAAGTGAGGATCACTTGGAACACTTACTGATGAAGACTGAAGACTGAAGACTACAGTCTGCAGTATGGATTGTAACTCAATATAAAGAAAACAAAAATCCTCACAACTGGACCAATAAGCAGCATCATGATAAAAGGAGAAAAGACTGAAGTTGTCAAAGACGTCATATTACTTGGTTCTATAATTGATGCCAATGGAAACAGCAGTCAAGATATCAGTCAGTGTATTGCACCAGGTAAATCTGCTGCAAAGGATCTCTTTCAGAAGACTAAGGTGTACCTGATATAAGACATGGTATTTTCAATGACCTCATAGGCCTGTGAGAGCTGGACAATGAATAAGGAAGACCAAAAAAGAGTTGATACTTTTGAGTTGTGGTACTGGCGAAGAATGCTGGAAGTGCCATGAACTGCTAAAAGAATTAACAAATCTGTCCTGGAAGTAGTGCAGCCAGAATGCTCCTCGGAAGTAAGAATGGCCAGACTTTGTCTCATCTACTTTAGTCATGTTGTAAGAAAGGATCATTCCCTGGAGAAGGATATCATGCTTGGTAAAGTGGAGGATCAATGAAAAAGGGGTAGGCCCTCAACAAGATGGATTCACAACAGTGGCTACAACGATGGGCTCAGGTATAGCAAGGATCGTGGAACTGGCACAGGGCCAGGCAGTTTTTTGTTCTGCTGTATACAGGGTCTCTATGAGTCACCAGCCACTCCTCAGAAGGAAGATGGGGCAATCTACTTCCGTAGTGATACTGCCTCAGAAACCCAAGGAGGGGTTGCTATGAGTCGGGTCTGACTCGACGGCACGTAACAACAACATTAAATATTCATGACTACCCACCACCACTCCTTGGAAGGAAGACTGGGCAGTCTACTTCTGTAGAGATATTGCTCAGAAACCCAAGGTGGAGTCACTATGAGTTGGAATCAACTTGGCGGCAGTGAGGTTTCTTTTCTTTTTATTAAAAAGTTACATATTCAGGAAATCTAATTGAAAGCAATTATCAGCCTTATTGATGGGATAAAAAAATGGAAATATACAAACACATTGAAAAATCATCATTATGATAAAGTAAAAATGTCAAATTACCTAAGAAAATTGTACACAGAGATTATAATATGATGCAGTTGTATGTAATATGTACTCCATTTCCACTTCCAAATCAGCACTAATGATTAAATGGTGAGTCATGTAGCTTATATACAGGGAGGATTCTGACTTAAAATAGTAAGAGCAGAGTCTAGTGATAATGTTAATACCAGGTTGAAAATATACTAACACAGCATAAAAATTTGGAAGGACAGATGGATGGATATAGATGGAACAATGGCTGGATCGATGAATAGAGTGTGCTAGGGCTTAAAGAAAAGGAGCCCTGGTGGTGAAATGATTAACTGCTAGACTACTAACTGAAAGGGCAGTGGTCCAACCCCACCAGAATTTCTGAAGGACAGATAATCTGGTAGTCTGCTCCCCTAGAGATTATGTCTAGGAAATCCTATGAGGCAGTTCTACTCTGTCTTATAGGGTCACTATGAGTCAAACTGAATTGATGACATACAACAATAACAATAACAGGGTTTAAAAGAGTCCCTAACAAACTGTTAACCACTCTACTCCTAGCCCAAAGGTTGGAAGTTCAAACACACCCAGAGATGCCTGGGAAGATAGGCCTGGTGATCTGCTTTCCAAAGATCACAGCCTTGAAAACCCTATGGATCAGTTCTGCTCTGCACAGAAGGTGCCACCGAGTTGGAGTCAACTCAATGGTAGCAAACAACAATACAGAGCTTAAAGTAAGAAATATGCAAAGGAGAACTTTTAAAGTGTTATTAAAGTGGTGACTGGAAGTGGACCCATACAGGATATTATGAAATCAACAATTTTTCATCAACATTGAAGCTGCTAATACTTAAAAGAGCAAAGAAAATATAAATATTAAATAAGACAGAAAAAGCACCAAGAAGGGGAAACACTAAAGAGAAGGCCATTGGGATTTACAAATTGTTGCTCAAAATAGTCCTTGTTTTCTTTTCCTTTAAAAAAAAAAAAAAAAAACACAATGGAAGGAGGGAGCAAAAGACAGAGACAATGAAAACCAGAATTATACTAACAGCGAGATCCATACACAAGGAGAAATTATTTCCAAAGGAAAGAAGGGAGTAGACTATATAATTCTTCATGGCCTTGACACAGAAGCTGTTCAAAATCATCTATTAGAATTCACTTAGTCAAAGGCCTATTACAAGACATTATAAGGAGACAACAAGATCTTTGAGCATTGTCTCTGAGGACTTAAAAAAGACAAATTTTATACAAATTAATACAATGATACAAATCCACTTTCAAAAGAAAAACCCAAGTTATAGAATTTCAAACACTTCAGCAAAAAATGGCAAACCTTCAAGAATAGCTCCATTTCATTATGAAAGAATGAGCAGCAATAGAAAGATCCTCATTAACAAGTGGAGAAGCTTGCAAACCAAATTAGTCACTTTTGTGTGGCCTGTTGACTTAAAAATTTTCTCTATCTTCATTATCAACTAAGTGAAATTGGTTTGGGTCATTTTCTTGAATCACGTATTAATAAGAATGTCGACCATATTCAACCTACTCAAGGAAATTCATATGCGTAATTACTACAATGTCATGTAGTAAAATGGCATTTTTTTAGTAATTCAATGATGAAGCAAGTTATCAGTCTGACTGGGAAATCTAGCAGTTTGTTTCAGCTAACACACACACACACACACACACACACACATATATATAGGAGCTCTGGTAGCATAGTGGATAAGGCACTTGACTGCTAACCAGAAGGCTGGCAGTTCAAACCCGCCAACCACTCCTCAGAAGGAAGAGGGGGCAATCTACTTCCGTAGTGATACTGCCTCGGAAACCCAAGGAGGGGTCGCTATGAGTCGGGTCCGACTCGATGGCACACAACAACAACAACAATATATATATATATATAGGATATACTGAAAAGAACAAACTGAATATCCCTAATTAATGTTAGGGAGCTCTGGTAGCATAGTGGCTAAGGCACTTGACTGCTAACCAGAAGGCTGGCAGTTCAAACCCACCAGCCTCTCCTCGGAAGGAAGATGGGGCAATCTACTTCTGTAGTGATACTGCCTCGGAAACCCAAGGTTGCTATGAGTCAGGTCCGACTTGACAGCACATAACAACAAACAACAACAACAATTAATGTTAAGTCCTAGCGACAGTTTCTGGATCTGCTAAAGTCAAAAAAAATCATCTTATAACTTTAAAGTAGGAAGTTAAACAAATATCATACGACACCTTCAGATTAGAAAGTTGTCAAGGGAGTGCACTCAAGGCCTTGACTTAACTAAGTTATTTACTAATTCCAGCTAATTTTTATGTCAAAATATAAATAAGCACATTGATACACATGTGTTGATTTGATTAGTTGATTTATAATAAACAGAAAAGGTTCAGTTTTGACAGGGACCTTTGCCTACTATGCTTCCAAAATACCAACACAAAATGCATTTCAGGATAAAGACAACCACATATTAAATATATGCTTTATCATATTTTTTTTTTAAAGAAAATCATAGTAATGAATTGGTTGAACTCTTTGAAAAAAAACCTCCGAGGCTTTTGAAATAATAATGAATAATAACAAAATTTTGAGCACATTCTTGCATTGTTGCTGTTGTTATGTGCCATCAAGTCATCTCCGACTCATAGCGACCCCTCCTTGGGTTTCTGGGGTGGTATCTCTAAGGAAGATTGTCCAAACTTCCTTTCAAGGAGTGGCTGGTGGGTTTGAACCACCAACCTTCTGGTTAGCAGTCAAGTGCCTTAGGCACTTAATTTCAAATGAAGAAATCATTTGGTAAATGAAAGAAAATAAAATTTTTAGTGGAATGCTAGAAAGTCAAATACTAAAGGAATATTTTAAATCAATGTGTTGATTTTTCTATATTGAGATGGCTAAACTATTTGATCCACCACTCATCTCTCGTTTGTCAGTTTGTCATACTGTGGTGACTGACTATTGCTGTGAAGCTATGGCACCAGTATTTCAAAGACCAGGAGGGTCACCTGTGAACAGGTTTCAGTGGAGCTAAAAAGACTGAAGTTGTCAGAGATTTCATTTTACTTGGATCCACCATCAACATGCATGGAATCAAAGTCAAGTAATCAGACATCTTATTGCACTGGGTAAATCTTCTGTGAAAGACCTCTTTAAAGTGTTTAAGAGCTAAGATGTCACTTTGAAGACTAAAGTGTACCTGACCCAAGCTGAGAGGTATCTTCACCTCATTTGTATATGAAAGCTGGACAATGAACAAGGAAGACCAAAGAAGAGTTGATGCTTCTGAATTGTGGTGTTGGCACAGAATACTGAGAATACTATGGACTGCCAGAAGAATGAACAAATCTGCCTTGGAAAAAATACAGCCAGAATGCTCCTTAGAAGCAAGAATGGCCAGACTTAGTCTCCCATAATTCAGTCCCATATTGTCAGAAGAGACGAGTTCCTGGAGTAGTAAAGTAGAGGGTCAGTGAAAAAGAGGAAGACTACCAACAAGATGGGCTGACACAGTGGCTAAGATGTGCTCAAGCAAAGCAGTGATTTGAGGATGGTGCAGGAGTGGGCAGTGTTTCATTCTATTGTGCACAGGGTCATTATGAGTTGGAGCTGACTCGACGGCACCTAATAACAACAACAAACTTTGATGAAAATTTGACTTTAATTTTTAAAATGCCAAATCATATTTAATTTTTGTAAGTAATAAATTCAGTTTCATACTAATGTTATCCTACAGTGCATTAAGTCTCAAGGAACCGAGACTATAGCAGCCAATGATGTAGCCAGAGGCTATGCAAAATATTTCACCTTTTAGTCTGAGTGAGAGAGGAAGGGAGGATGGTTTGAACAGAAGAGTGATAGGATCTATCTGTTGAACAGACAAGGAGGAGGCAAGAGTGGAAGCATGTAATAAATACTCACTTGAAGAAATTTTTAGAAGAAATTATAGCAATGAGTTTCCTAACATTCCTTAACTAAAAACTTACTGGAAATGTTTGAAATGAAGTATCTTAGGAGAAAGACGATAATGGTTTATAAGATGGTAATAGCTGTTGAAGTGGTATGAAATAGTTCTATTTTGGATATATTTCAAAGGTAGAAGCTAAAAGGATTTGAGGACAGATTTCTTTTTGGCCTGAGGAACTGGGTTGGAGGTAAAGATGAAAAAAATTATTTTTAGATATGTTAAGTTTGAAATGGAGTCCCTGGGTGGTAAACATTTAACACATTTGGCTGCTAAATGAAAGACTGGTGGTTCAAGTCTACCCAGAAGGCCCTTGGAAGAAAGACTTGGCAATCTACTTCTGAAAAATTAGCCATTGCAAACCCTACGAAGCACAATTGTACTCTGACACACATGGGATCACCATGAGCCATAATCAACCCTATGGCAAGTGATAGTTAAGTTTGAAATACCTATAAGATATACAAACAGTAGGCAGCTAGTTGTATGAGTCTAGGACTCAGGAGAGAATGACAAGTTAGGTGTACATATTTAGGAGTCATAATGACATTATTTTAAAAGCTATGAAACTGATGAGGTCATCTAACGAGTTAGTGCAGAGGTGCAGCTACATAATATGGCTCTTCTAGCCATGTTGTTAGGTGCCATCGAGTCGTTTCCGACTCATAGTGACCCCATGCACAGCAGAACAAAACACTGCCCGATCCCGCGCCAGTTCCACAATCCCTGCTATACTTGAGCCCATCATCGCAGTCACCGTGTCAATCCATGTCGTTGAACGCCATCCTCTCTTTCGTCGACCCTCCACCTTACCAAGCATGACATCCTTCTCCAGGGAATGGTCCCTTCTGACAACATGACCAAAGTAGATAAGACGAAGTCTGGCCATTCTCGCTTCCAAGGAGCATTTTGGGTGCACTTCCTCCAGGACAGATCTGTTTGTTCTCTTAGCAGTCCATGGTACTTTCAGCATTCTTCGCCAGCACCACAACTCAAAAGCATCAACTCTTCTTTGGTCTTCCTTATTCATTGTC
>NW_006921623.1:14279353-14290039 GCF_000298275.1 Orycteropus afer afer | reverse complement strand
CAGTTGTGAGGATTTTTGTTTTCTTTATATTGAGATGTAATCCATACTGCAGACTGTATTCTTCAACCTTCATCAGTAAGTGCCTCAAGTCATCCTCACTGCTAGCCATGGTCTTTGTGATTCCTACCAGATGACCAGGAATGTGTCACTGCAAATGTGAGGTGCTTGTGACTCACCAAGGATTGGACAGCTTGCTAATAATGTAAATAAGATACAAAGACCTGTGGATGTGGGACTGTCCAAATAAGGTGTGCAGGAACCTAGTGTGAAGTTTGCTCAGTTTTGCCATCTGGCAGGCTTAAAATGAGCTATCCCCGAGGCAGAATGGGGAATTTCATTACCATCAAGAAAGAAGAATGAAGAGAGGGGTATATCCTTTGAATCCAAGATCGCTGCACTGAATTTCCTTGACCCAAGAGACAGAGAGCTGTAAAAATTTGCTGAGATGGCAAGAGATGGCAAGAAGCAGAAGCAGAGAAACTGTAGCAGCAACCTTGGCAGCAAAGACTGGCATGAGACAGTGAGGTGGGTTTCCTGACCCTTGGAGCAAGACAACTGAAGGCCTTCAGGCAGGAGGCTTGCTAGCAGAGTTGGGTACATCTCTGGGCACCTATGTGCACAGCGCACAGCTAAATGAGCTTTGTAACACTTGCCCAGGCAGGGCAGAGGCCAAGAGGCCATAGTGGAGAGGTGAAGGTCAGAGAGAAGTGTGCCTGAGGCATGGCTGAGAAGATGCTGTCCTGATCAAGCAGCTGCATCCTGAGTCATTTCTGATCCTGAATTGTAACCTATTACTTCTCTACGAAACCCCCTAATCATCGTGCTCATTGTCTGTAAGCTCTGTATGACCACTGCAACAAATTAATGAACACAAAGGAGAAGGAGAGAGAGCTGTAGGAGGAACGGTTGGTCTAAGAATTGGTAAAAAGGTTGCAGAGTGGTGGCATGTTTGACCTCCACCTCACAGGAATCAGCCTTGGACTGCTGACGTTGATGGTGATCTCTCCTCTCTTCATGAAGTTAGAGGAGATGAGGCGACACCCTTACGCCCTTTTTGCAAGAGGAGAATAAGTTCAAGAATTGAGTTCTGGGACATACCATCATTTAGAAGTTGGGAAAAGGAGAAACTAGAACGCTAAAGTAGAAGGAGCTGGCTGTCGGTAAACAGAAGCAAAAGACCAGGGGAAAGTGGGAAAGATGAGGGTGGCAAAATGCTGCAGAAAGGTCAAGGAAGATAATTTGACCATTGGATTTAGCATTATGGAGATCAGCAGTGACCTCAACAAGAACAATTCTGGAGAAGTGGTGGGAGGCAGACCTGTTTGGAGTAGATTTAAAAGAAAAGTGAAGACGGAATACAAGGAGTTTTGATGTAGGGGAAATAAACAGAACAGTAGCTGGGGGAGGATTAGGGCTAAAATACATCTTGGCTTTATTATTGTTATTATATTTTTAATAACACAGCATTTCCCAATTGAACATTTTTCATGTATATAATTCAATGACATCAATCATTTTGTTTTGTTTTAATGTATATTTTCAGCAAACACAAGTAAAAATGGTGTATGTAGTAGTTAAGGTTGTGTGTCAACTTGGCTGGGCCTGGTTTTGAGTGGCTGGGCAGTTGGATGTAATTATTCTCCATTGTGAGACTTGACAGTGGAATCTACTGTAAGCAGCTGAGTAGCTGCCTTAGGATTGTGGTCTGCTTTTAGTATATATGAAGAAGCTTTGAGAAAGCTCTCTAACTTTTTGGCATGCCTGGACCCTGCATGCAGCCAAGTCTTCTTTCAGCGGCCTGCCATACTGCCTGCCAATCTTTAGACTGTTTCTGGACTTAAACTAGTGGCCTGCCATGTTGCTTGATAATCTTGGGACTGTGTCATTTTACTTGTCAACCTTGGGTTTGTCAGTCTCAGAAGCCAGCAGCCCGAGTTAAGAGACGGCTCTAGTTCCAGTGGGCCAGGAGCAAGAGGCAGAGCTGAAGCAGAATGGTGGCATGAAGTGGAAGGTGAAGTTGAGGGGCCTTCACCTAGCCACTAGAGATTGAACTCTAACTTCTAGCATTCTGAACTTTAAGAGTGTAAATCCCTGTTTGTTAAAGGCATCCATTTGTGGTATTTCTGTTATAGCAGCACTAGAGAACCAATACAGTATATAACAAACCCCCATATATTATCCAGATTTGACAATTGTCAAGATCTTGTCACATGTACTTCATCTATCCCTTCTATCTTGATGTTAGATTTGTGGGAAACAGAAGTTCCAAGGATTTTAGGTAAGTGATTGAGCATTACAATATGAGCTGATGGCAGCTTAGGGACTAAAGAGGGAAACAAGAAGGATGTACAGCACAAAATATGGGACATTTGACCTTGGTTTCCTCATCAGTGAGGATGTTAAAACATACAATATACATCATAATGACATGTAATTGTTGTTATTAGGTGCTGTCGAGTCGGTTCTGACACATAGTGACCCTGTGCACAACAGAACAAAACATTGCCTGTCTTGCACCATCCTCACAATCCTTGCTATACCTGAGCCCATCATTGCAGCCACTGTGTCAATCCTTCTCACTGAGAGTTTTCCCCTTTTTCTCTGACCCTCCACTTTACCAAGCATGATATACTTCTCAAAGGAATGGTCCCTTCTGACTGCATGACCAAAGTAGGTGAGACAAAGTAAGGACATTCTCTCTTCCAAGTAGCATTCTGGCTGCACTTCTTCCAGGAGATTTGTTTGTTCTTCTGGTAGTCCATGGTACTTTCAGTATTCTTTCCCAATACCACAAATCAAAAGCATGGACTCTTCTTCAGTATTCCTTATTCACTGCCCAGCTTTCACATGCACATGAGGTGACTGAATATACCATGGCTTGGGTGAGGTGCACCTCAGTCTTCAAAGAGACATCTTTGCTCTTCAGCATTTCAAAAAGGTCTTTTGCAGCAGATTTATCCAGTGAAATAGGATGTCTGATTTCCTGACTGGTGCTTCCATTGGTGTTGATTGTGGCATCAAGTAATATGAAATCTTTGACAACTTCAATCTTTTCTTCATTTATCATGATGCTGCTTATTGGTCCAGTTGTAAGGATTTTTGTTTTCTTTATGTTGAGGTGTAATCCATAATGTGGACTGTAGTCTTCAATTTTCATCAGTAAGTGCTTCAAGTCATCTTTGCTTTTGGCAAGGAAGGTTGTGTCATCTGCGTATCACAGGTTGTTAATGAGTCTTCCTCCAATCCTGATGCCACGTTCTTCTTCATATAGTTCACCTTCTTGGATTATTTGCTCAGCATACAGATTGAATAAATATGGTGAAAGGATACAACCCTGATGTACACCCTTGCTAATTTTAAACCATGCATTATTGCCTTTTTCTGTTCGAATGACAGCCTCCTAGTCTATGTACAGGCTCCTCGTGAGCACAATTAGGTGTTCTGGAATTCCCATTCTTCTCAATGATATCCATAATTTACTTAATCCACACAATTTAAGGCTTTTGCATAGTCAATAAAATACAAGTAAACATCTTTCTGGTATTCTTTGTTTTCAGCCAAGATCTATCTGACATAAGCTGTGATATCCCTTGTTCCATGTCCTCTTCCAAATCCAGCTTGCAGTTCTGGAAGTTCCCTGTCAATATCCTGCTACAACTGTTTTTGAATTATCTTCAGCAAAATTTTACTTGCATTGATATTAATAATATTGTTTGATAATTTCCAGATTCTGTTGGATTACCTTTCTTTGGAATGAGTTCAAATATAGACCTCTTCCAGTTAGTTGCCCAGGTAGGTGTCCTCTAAATTTCTTGGCATAGACGAGTAAGTGCCTATAGCATGGCATTTGTTTGTTGAAACATCTCAATGGGTATTCTGTCAATTCCTGGTGCCTTGTTTTTTGCCAATACCTTCAGTGCAGCTTTGACTTCTTCCTTCAATACCATTGGTTCTTGATCATATACCACCTCTGGAAATAGATGAACATCGACCACTTCTTTTTTGTACAGTGACTCTGTGTATTCCTTCCATCTTCTTTTGATGTTTCTTGCATCATTCAGTATTTTGCCCATAGAATCTTTCAATAGTGCAACTTGGGGCTTGAATTTTTTCTTCCCTTCTTTCAGCTTGAGAAATACCGAGTGTGTTCTTCCCTTTAGGTTTTCTAATGCCAGGTCTTTGTACATTTCATTATAATAATTGACTTTGTCTTCTTGAACTTCTCTGTTCAGCTCTTTTATGTTGTCATTTCTTCTATTTCCTTTAGCTGCTTCCCTTTCAAAAGCAAGTTTCAGAGTCTCTCTGACACCCATTTTAGTCTTTTCTTTCTTTCCTGTCTTTTAAATGACCTTTTGTTTTCTTCATGTATGATGTTCTTGATGTCATCCCACAATTCCTCTGGTTTTTGATCATTTGTGTTCAATGCATCAAATCTATTCTTCAGATAGTCTCTAAATTCAGGTGGGATATCATCAAGGTCATGTTTTGGCTCTTGTGGACTTACTTTAATTTTCTTCAGCTTCAACTTGAAGTTGCATATGAGCAGTTGATGGTCTGTTCCACAGTCAGCTCCTGGTCTTGTTTTGGCTGAAGATATTGAGCTTTTCCATTGTCTTTCCACAGATGTAGTCAATCTGATGCCTGTGTATTCCATCTGGTGAGGTCCATTTGTATGTCCATCATTTATGTTGTTGAAACAAGGTTATTTGCAATGAATAAGTCGTTGGTCTTGCAAAATTTTATCATGCTATCGCCAGCGTCATTTCTATCACCTAGGCCATATTTTCCAGCTACTGGAAAGTCTTCTTTACTTCCAATTTTCACATTCCAATCACTAGTTATAATCTAATAATCAATAATCTTTATTTCAAAAAATCAATAATAATAACAGCCATTATTCATTGTAATGGTCAAAAAATCAGAGCCATTATAATGACATATATATTTTTAATGGCATAAAAATATCATTTTTGCTAACTGGTGTTAACTATTCTACTGGTAAAAATGAATCCAAAGTATACACTGTGGTAAAAGCACAATATGTTTTGCAAAGTATATGGACCAAGACTTGGTTTGAATACCTGGTCTACCATTTACTGTAAGCATGCTCTTGCCCAAGTTACTTAAAATCTTTGTGCTTTACTCCTTATCTTTAAAATGGGTATAATAATCCACAGATAGTAGCGATCATGTGTACAGAGAAGTTGGTCAATGTTTTCACATAGGCACTTAATGAAAGGTAGTATCAATGTGAGTACAAAGGGATAAACTCACATGCCCAACTCTATAGCCAGAAATTTTTTCAAATAAGTAAACCACTGATGTTAGCTTACAAAAAAAAATTCTCATTTGCCTCATTCTCATAAAAGTACCCCAAAATTCAGTTACTGAGGTTTCCAGATAACCTGATTGTTTATTTTATTGTAGTAAAACTAACTTATTCTAGGTAGAATAAAAATAGTAATAGAGTCCTGTGTTGCTTAATGTCCACAATACATTCTGTGAAATAGGATATTATATGATTTTAATGTTGTGTGAACACCATATCATAGCCTGGTCCTGCTTTTTTTTTTTTTCAAAAGCATCTTGAACAAGCTTTGTGTCTTAGTAGTGATTATCAGTGTGCTGAGAGAGATTCACTTTTGTGGTTTATTCCTCAATCCATGTCATTAGTAATTTCTCAATATTTGATATAGGCCCCTTTCACATTTTTGCTAGCCTTGTAGCTTTCAGTGGAGCCAGTGCTTTAATGGCTCGGAGAATTTTTCTTTGTTTTTGAGGACCATTGTGATCATTGCTGCACATGTCTAAATTGCGAATAATAGCATCCACTGATTTTCCACCTTCCTGTTGCTTAATAACCTTTTGTTTCACTTCCAAATCAACACCTCTCCTTTTCCTCTTTCTGCTGCTATCACTAGTACCAGTTTTGCTTCATTTGAGAGTGATGATGCACTTCATGGTAATATTTTTCTTGAAAGAAAATTAAACATAGAGATAATGCTACGACATCAAGAGATGTGCAGTATATGAGACTGGATGTTGCTGCCTGCAAGTTGAAGCATACACTGTTATACAGTAAACGTTCTAGATAGAAAATATAGTACAGTGCATAAATAAACCAATAACACAGGCATTTATTATGACTATTAAGACATACGGAGCTCTGGTAGCATAGTGGGTAAGGCACTTGACTGCTAACCAGAAGGCTGGCGGTTCAAATCCACCAGCCACTCCTCGGAAGGCAGATGGGGCAATCTACTTCTGTAGTGATACTGCCTCGGAAATCCAAGGAGGGCTCGCTATGAGTCAGGTCCGACTCGATGGCACTTAACAACAACAACAACAACATTAAGACATAAGGAGCCGTGGTGGTGTAGTGCCTAAGGCATTTAATTGCTAACCAGAAGGCTGGTGGTTCAAACTCACCAGCTACTCCTCGGAAGGAAGATTAAGACATAAATATTATAAGTTATACATGTAATGTACCATTATAAGCCTGGTAGTCCCATTGCTTTGTATACAAGAGAGACATGAGATACATGTGTTGCGTGCGGGGAGCTGTTGCTAGGTCTGGTTCTCTGATGGGGATTTTTGAACTTTATTGTAACCTATGGAACCACGGATGTATATGCAGTCAGGTGTTGCCTGAATGGACATTATACAGAATATGACTGTATATTTTTAAATATGACATAGTATTTTTAGAAAAACCTTCTTTGATAAAAAGTACTTCATGGAAGCTGTTTCCGTTACTTTGTGCTGCTCTAACAGAAAATACCACAAATGTATGGCTTTAACAAACAGAGATTATTCTCTTACTGTTTAAGAGGCTAGAAGTTCAAGTTCAAAGCTCTAGGGGCTGGGTGAAAACCCCTCAATCTTGGGCTTCAGCTCTGCCTCTTGTTCCTGGCCCACTGAAGCTGAAGGCTTTTCTTAACTCAGGCAGCTGCTAGCTGCTGAGGCCAGCAAACCCAAGGTCAACAAGTAAAAAGGGACAGTCCCCAAATCACCAGTTCAAGTCCAGAAAAAGTCTCAGTATCGTCAGGCATGGCAGGCTGCCAAATGAAGACTCAGCTACATGCAGGGTCCAAGCGTACCAAAAAGCTGCAGAGATTTTCTCAACGCTTCTCCTTATATACTGGAAGCAGACCACATCCCTAAGGCAGCTATTCAGCTGTTCCAGTAGATTCTACTGTGGAGGTGACTACTAATCTCATCATGGGGAGATGCCCAGCCATGCAAAACCAGGCCCAGCCAAGTCAACACGTAACCTTGACTACCATAGACGTCTGTGATGGGTAATCTAATCTTGGCATTAATTTTTTGAAACATTAGTATCTAACTAACATACTTTTTTATTAAAAAGATAATAAAACCAAACTTTAAAGCCTTTAGATAGAACACATGCAATACTTTCAACAATTGTGCTCAACAATTTTAAATAGTAAAGAGAAACTTAATTTTTCTATTTATCTACTGCATAAGAAACTGTCTGTTGTCCAATTATTAATCATTTTCTCCTGGAGCTGTCACCATTAGTACAAATATCTGAATGAAATATAACAGATAGTACTTTAAAAGTTTGATATTTTAAATAGCTCTTTCTACCCTGCAGAACTTTAACATCTTTCATTTTATTTCACTATCACCAAAACAAGAAACAAACCTTTAAGCTGACTAGGCACATTGATTGCCATCATATGTATTAAACACTTATTTTATATAAATATTTGTTTTGAATGCCTTCCATTTGGTGCTGAAAGGGATTCAAAGAAAAACAGACCACAATTTGCCTTTAAGGACTCAACAGCATAATGAGATGTGAAAAAAGCAATACAAGATAAGCTCAAGCCTGGTATAAGTCTCACAGAAGAGGGCTACAAGTCAAATGTAAAGGGAGTTTGGGAGTCAGAGTCCTTCCAGAAAACTAGCCAGTGAGGGGGTGAAGAAGAGGGATGCACAAGAAGGAAGAGACGTTATTAGAAAAGGCTTCAGAGGAGTCAAGTATTTGATCCAGACAAATGAGAGAAACTGCAGTATAAAAAGATCAAGTGATTTGCTGAAGGTCATAAAGCTACTCATGCAAAGTCATACCTGGGACATTGGCTTCCTGGTACGCAAAGCACAAAGACTTTGGATTAAGCATGAAAGTTTGTACAGAAGCAGAATTTTAGGCTGTACATTTCTTCTAGTAAATGGTCTTCTCATAGTAAATGGTCTTTGTCTGGTGGAAATAGTTCACAATACAAAAAATATTTGTTAAAAGTCACTGAAGACAAGAAAACTTTCATAGTTTACATTTAAATTATCTGCATTACTTGATCTTTCTTCTCTGTAAATACAGAAACTATATGAAACCTTAAAAAGTAAAATAAAATCTCTATATCCCTAGTATATCAGCAGTATACGGCTCATAATATTAGGTGCTTGATAACTGAATGTACTTACAGCCTACAATTGTGCAACATATACTGAGTTATACAAAACATAAGTGTTTATAGAATGAATAGCTAAACAATGAAAATACTGTCTTTAGCTTTTTCTCCATGTACAAACTTAAAATGGAGAAGTCACACAATTTATCTGGATCATTCAGGAACCAAACCCATACCCAAAGCCAAAAGACACAGTGGTGTCAATCTGTGGAGGTACTGCTTTCTAGGTCTAGCAAGGTGAGGGTTGGAAAGAGAAGCTTTCTCTATTTTGTCTGGTGATTACCACTGTCCCAGTCACCCAGTGAAGCAGAGGATAAAGAAAGTAACTAACTCTTGGGAGGAGGAGGCCCTGATTATATGCTCTCATCTCCTTATTTTATGATTGCAATTGCATCTTTATACCACGACACTCTATTTCTGAAATTCTTTTCCACCAGTGCTCCTAAATAAAAAGAGGAGGGGAGGGGAATTCCACAAAGATGAATATTTGACTTCACACAACTTAGTTCATAGTGACAGGGCTGTTTTTCAAGTGATCAAAGCATTCTGAAAAGTGAGAAAAAGCTAAAAGCTATTAGAAATAACTTAAGCCAACTGTCTCTCTGGGTCAAGTTAACAAATTCTAATTCAGACTCAGCCTTCTCAAAGACATGGGCTATGTGTACATGTACAAAAGCATGTTCTAAGATGCCCAATGTGTTTTTTGAACTCTAACCTCCAGCACAAGGGCAAATCTTTCAATTTTACTCCTTATGAAATACAAAGCTTGGCATATACTCAACAAATGTTTGCTGAACAGAACAGAAACAAGAAACACTAAGTACTCACTCACTGGACAGCAGTCTTGGGAGCCATCACATTAAAAATTCTTTCATCATTCTCAATATATTCCCTTATGTTCAAATTGTTAAGAAATTAATCATAATGATCACAAACTAATATTAAATAACACATTTCTTTCTCTATTTTACACAGTATTCAAAAGATGTCAGTATAATGGAATACTTATAAATAACTGATGATGCATGTTAAAATGTGAAACCCACATATTAAAAGCTAGACAAAATAAAAATTGACAGCTCAACTAAAACCAAACCATATTTTAAGTCATTTTCCACATAGCTAAAATGACATCATTCCCTTAACAAAGCAAAAAGCACGCAATGCATCTGTGTTGATGGAGCTGAGCAAACACACATGTGGCCTGATTTATTTCCAGACTATGAAAATTTTAATGCACTGCTACAAGGTGCTTCCCTCGACCATTTAGTATAAGTGCTAAAGCAAAACGCCCCATCATAGAGATCTCACTGGAATGAGAAGTTAGCGGGAAAGTACTCTACCATTTCTACCATTCCCAATAAAATTATATTGGAAATAACTTCCAGAAGTTTCTGAATCTAGGAAAAGATATAAGAAAAGATTTCCAAGCAGAACAAACTATTACATTCCAGTTGAAATTTCATTCTCCTCACTCTTGAGAAAAAAATTTCTTTACTGATCTCAACTTCAGTTATCTACAGGGATACTTACTATTTCACAAAAACAGAGTAGATGAGTACGTTTGAGCTGCCTAGACTCTATTCTCCTTTTTCTTACCAGGAAGCTGATAAGTAGACAGCTTATTGAAACAAAAGAAAAGGACAGGGAAGGCAGCACTAATAACAAAGTTCAACAAGACAGAAAGTAACAAAAGCTGGGGGAAGATGTGGAGAGACCGGGACTCTCATATACTGCTGGTGGGATGGTAAAATAATACGACCACTGTGTAAATCAGTATGGTGATTCCTTAAAAATTTAGAAATAGAAATACCATTTGATCCACCAATCCTGTTACTAGGTATATATCCTAAAGAAGTGAGAGCCAGGACAAGTACAGATATATGCACAGCCATGTTCATCTCAGCACTATACACAATAGCAAAGAGATGGAAATAACGTAAGTGCCTGTCAACAGAAGAATGGATATGCAAACTATGGTACATACACACAATGGAATACTATGCAACACTAAAGAATAAAGTAGAATCTGCAAAACTCCACATAATATGGATGAACTTGGAGGACTTTATGCTGAGTGAAATAAGTCAATCATGGAAGGACAAATATAGTATTAGTTCATTAATATAAAAAGTCAAAGAAAGAGGCGGGGCAAGATGGCGGACTAGGCACAAGGATTGCACAGACCCTCTTCAACAAAGAAAAGGGAAACCAATTAACACAGACACAGAAGATAATCTTGGACCCC
>NW_006921623.1:14255833-14264060 GCF_000298275.1 Orycteropus afer afer | reverse complement strand
TTGGTCAATTTCAGACTGCAGAAGTTGATAAAAATCTTCAATTTCCTCATCTTTGGCTTTAGTGGTTGGTGCATAAATTTGAATAATAGTCATATTAACGGGTCTTCCTTGTAGGCGTATAGATATTGTCCTATCATTGACAGCATTGTACTTCAGGACCGATCTTGAAACATCTTTTGTGATGAATGCCACACCATTCCTCTTCAAATTGTCATTCCCGACATAGTAGATCACATGGTTGTCTGATTCAAAATGGCCAAAACCAGTCCATTTCAGCTCACTAATGCCGAAGATATCAATCTTTATGCGTTCCATTTCATTTTTGACAACTTCCAATTTTCCTAGATTCATACTTCGTACATTCCATGTTTCGATGATTAATGGATGTCTGCAGTTGTTTCTCTTCAATTTGAGTGGTGCCACATCATCAAATGGAGGTCTCGAAAGCTTTACCTTACCCATAGGAGTAAGGCTGGGTTTACTCAGATGATGCAGCTCTTTCCCAGTCCTATTTTAAGAGCCTTCTAACCTAACCGGACTATTCATAAAGTTGCACGGTAATGTATCAAACAGTGTTTCTTTGCTATTCATAAGGTCTTCCCTGGCCAATTCTTTGAGAAGTGGACGGCCTCCTCCTTCTTCCTAGTCTTCTCAGTTTGTAAGCTGGGCTGATACCTGTGCATCATGTGCATCCCTCTGGGTTTAAAACACCAGTGGCTCAGCCTCAAAACTCATATCAACACGTCACCATGGTAGGACAAAGCGATAGACAAGTTTGTCTCCCTGTTGGAAACCTCTCTTACCACCCTTATTATTATAGAAAATGTTATAAAGAATCCTAAATTCAGTGGATATGATACTTAATTCTAACTTTATCAATTAATTAGTAGCAGTAAAATCTGCATGAAGGAAATGGCAGATGTATATGTGAATTACAGTTAGGGTTAATGTATTCTGTATTATTACATTAATATAAACTCCCAAGAGGCAAGGATTTTGTGTTTTGTTGACTGCTGTATTCCCAATGCTTGGCCATAGGAGATACTCAATAGATATTTGCTTAATAAATTCTGATGATGAATGTTTATCTTGTATTGGACTTGTAAAGTCCCTAAATAGACAGTCATGGTCTCTTCTGAAGGTGGCATATATTGATTGTCAGCATTAGTGACTTAAGAAGAGGCAAGCCTTTGAAATGGATGAGAGTGCCTACTTCTGACCTCTCACTCTGTGATCAGGCACCTAAGAAAAGAGGTTGGCACTGAGATGACCAGGGGAAAGTTAGGAAAGAACAAGTCCTAATTTATAAATGATATTTCCCAAGAGTGTGTTATTTTCCTGAGTATCTTTGTTGGGATGTTAATAGGTATCTCAGCTCAGAGAGGCATTTCCTGACTATCTCACTCTCTAATTACACTGTTTTATCTTCTCATACTAGATGCCACTTTCTAATACTCTAATTTGTATGTTTTGCTATTCACAGCCCCTTAGCAAATAAATGCCATGAAAGCAGAGACCTTCTCCTATATACCCATTGCCTAAAAATGTATCTGATACATAGCTGACTCTTAAATATTTGTTGAATAAATTAACAATTGCCAGGCACTTTTCTAAGCAATGAATAAGACACATTATTACTCCTTCTAGAGTTCACATTCTGTGAAGATATATAATATCAGGAAAAAGGAACCTGAATGAAACATCAGATTAAAGCAGTGCCTTTATTCTTTTATTTTCCAGAATGTTAAATATGCTAATATGTACAGTGAAAAATCAATAAAAAATATTTCTTTCCCCACAGCAGAACATCTAACTGGCATAACGGTTCCCACTTACATTGATCTTGCATTGGGAAACCAGCCCCATGTCTTGCTTAGGTTGTCCCATCGAGCTTGCCTTGGCAGTGATGCTAGGACTAAAGGAAGATTCCCGTATGTCTGTACTGGGGCCAGAGTGTTAAACAGCCACTATGGTAGACCCAGAAATGAGAGACAATCGCAATTAGACTATGGAAGCCAAGGGGCAAGAGACTAAGTTGAGAGTTCCTGCCATCTTCCCCCCTTGGTTTTATTTATCCAGCTTGAGATTCTCTTAGTTCCTTACTAGTTTGGGGGCATTCACTATATCTTCAAATATTTATTATGCCCCATTTTCTCTATCTTCTCCTTTTGGGGCTCTAATTACATGTATGTGAGACTGATACTGTTCCCACAGTTCTTGAATAGTTTACTTTTTTTCTTTGTGTTCCATTTTGGCAGATTTCTATTGACATATTTATAATGGACTTATTTCTATTGACTAAATTTTTTCTTCAGTTGTATACTGTGGTCGTTATGTTTGTGTGTCAACTTGGCTGGGCCTGGTTGAGTAGCTGGGCAGCTGGTTGTAGTTATTACCCGTGATGAGACTGGCAATCAATTCCATGGTGGGATCTACCACAGCAGCTGAGTAGCTGCTTTAGGGATGTGGTCTGTTTCCTGTATATAAACAGCAGCTTTGGGAATGGTTTCTAGTTTATGGTCTGCTTGAACTCTGCATGTAGCCGTGTCATTGTTCAGCAGCCTCCCATGCTCTACTGACCTTGGGACTTTCAATGGACTTGAATTAATGGCTTGCCATGTGGTTTGGTAACATTGGGACTGTGCCATTTTATTTGTCAACCTTGGGCTTCTGAGCCTTAGCAGCCAGCAGCTGTCTGAGTGAAGAAATGCCTCTAGCTTCAGTGGGCCAAAAGCTGGAGGCAGAGGTGAAGCCCAAGGCTGAAGGGCTTTCACCCATCCCTTAGAGCCTCGCACTTTGAACTTGGACTTAAAGCCTCCAAACTGTAAGAGAATAAACTCCTGTTTAAGGCTATCCCATTTGTGGTATATTCTTGTCAGAGTGGCACTAGGTAACCAGAACATGTGCAGTCTGCCTTTTGAAGGAATTCTTCATCTTTGACATCATGTGTTTATCTTTAACTATTCCATTTGACTTTGTTTTTTCCAAATTTCATTTATTTTGTTGTTGTTGAGGATATACATAGCAAAATATACACCAACTCAACAGTTTTTACATGTACAACTTAGTGACATTTATTACATTCTTCAAGTTGTGTAACCATTCTCACTTTCCTTTTGTGAGTTGTTCTTCCCTCATTTACATAAACTCACTGCCCATTAAGGTTCTTATCTAATCTTTTGAGTTGCTGTTGCCAATTTGATCCCATAAAGATAGTTCTTAAAAGGGTATAATACTCAAGGCAGACCTATTTTACCAGTTAAGCTAAACTACTATTCAGTTTTAAGATGACTTCAGGAGATATTTTTGGTTTAAACTTTAAAGATTATCCCAAGGCAATAGTCTGAGGGGTTCATCTACCCTCCATGGTTCCAGAAAGTCTAGAGTCTACGAAAATCTGAAATTCATTTGTACATTTCTCCTCTTTGGATCAGATCTTCTTATGGACTCTTTGGTCAAAATATTCAGTAATGGCAGCTCGGCATCATCCAGCTCTTTTCGTTTCATGGCAAAGGAGGCAGGTGTTCATGGAGGCAATTAACCACAGTTCCACTGACTCTTTTTTCATAGTCTCCATCTCCCACCTGAAACTCCCCATATGTTCATGCAAGTTGTCTACCTTTTTTTTAGATCCTTTACATATTAATCTTGTCTAAATAGTTTCAACATGTAGATCATCTCTGAATCTGATTTCAGTAGTGGGTTATTTCTTTTTTACATCTCTTTTTATTTTATTGAATATTAGACACTGTGATAGAACATTATAGACTCAGTATTTACTTGTGGGAATGGACATACCTCTTCTTCTATTAGGCTGTTAGCAAGAGAAACAAAAACCAAACCAAATTCACTGCCATCGAATCTATCCCAACTCACAGCAACCCCTCCTTGGGTTTCTGAGGCGATATCTCTACAGAAGTAGATTGTCTAATCTTTCTTCTGAGGAGTGGCTGGTGGGCTTGAACTGCTTACCTTCAGGTTAGGCATCAAATGCCTTAGGCACTATGCCACCATGGCTCAATTTTGTCCGTAGTTAGTCTGGCTTTGGGTTTCATTGTTGCTATCTTTAACCTCAGAGCACCACAGGTTTCAAATTCTTCTAGTGGTGGTTTGCTGTGATCTCGTGCTTAGCATGAGGCCTAAGATGCCAGAGGGTTTTTTTCTCAGTGGTTCTGTTCCACTCTCAACTTTTAGCAGTCCCTCAGTGCCTATGCTACAGAAGGGGTCTCTCTCCAGCTCTTGCTCCTCCCCCAACAGCTGTTGTTCAGTTGCCATCCAGTTGATTCCTATTCATGGCGACCCCCAAAAGTAGACTCGTTAATTGTTACTTGGCATTAGGCTCTTGATGGGGCCTTGTGGATTCTCAGTTCTCTGATCTGTCTCAATCTTAGCTTGTGTACCTGGGCCTCTGAGGTGGGAATCTTCTCATATTTCTGCCCTGCTCACACCTCCACGGTAGTAAACCTCTGCCTTGGATCTGTAGCAGCTCTTGTGCAGAAAGGTTTCTGACTTTTCCCTCATCAGCAGTAGGCCTCTGCTATATACTAGTGGAGTATCTGCCATTCCCACGTGGACAAACAACTTTTACTTCTACTCCTTCTCCAGAAGTGGTGGATATCTTTCTGAGTTCTGTGAGTGAAGGAGATAGTTCATCAGCCCTTTTATAGAGGCAGTCAATTTTTGCTTCCACTGCATCTACCCCTCCCAGAAAAGCAATGAAATTTCACTTGGGCCCTGGGAGTGAGAGATTTTGCTACCCTCTTTCAGCAGCTTAAAGTTTGTGCTTAGTATGAAAGAAGATTCTGAGAAAGATGACAGTGTTTCATGCTTTTCTCCTCCTTGAAGCAGCCAATCAACTTGTGTGTGCCTGTGCCAATGGGGGCAGCTCTCTCAATCCCTTGACTTAGCCTAATTTTTCTTGTGAGAAATCAGTAGAGGCCTTGGAAAAAATGCAACAAGTGAATGTAAATTTTCCTTTGTGTCTGAGACTCCCAGTTATTTTAAACTGATACTCTAGCCCACATTCGGCCTTTAAGAAACTCATTAAGATTTCTTCTTACCCAGTTTGATGCCAGACATCTCTTCCTCCCATGCTCTTCCAAAGATATAACAGTTTGTCCTATTTTTCCTCAGAGGGCTTATCACTCTTTGGAACTTAGTTTACTGGTTTGCCTTGTGAACTCAGTTCACTAATGGGTCCAAGAAAAGTTATAATTTTTAAGAGTATCTGGCCTTTCCATAACTCGTCTGTCAGTTTGTCATACTGTTGTGGCTTGCATGTTGCTATGAGGCTGGAGGCTACACCACCAGTATTTCCAATACCTGCAGGGTCACCCATGATGGGCAGGTTTCAGTGGAGCTTCCAGACTAAAGACAGTCTTGGAAGAAGGATAGGGTTATCCACTTCTCAAAGAATTGGCCAGGGAAAACCTTATGAATAGCAGTGAAACTCTCTCTGATAATGTTATTGGAAAACTTTATGAATAGCCCTGAAACACTGGCCAATATAGTGCCAGAAAAATGAGCCCCTTAGGTCAGAAGGCACTCAAAATATGACTAGGGAAGAGCTGCCACCTCAGAGTAGAGTCAACATTAATGATGTGGATGGAGTAAAGCTTTCAGGACT
The DNA here is from genome assembly GCF_000298275.1 of Orycteropus afer afer. Classification (NCBI taxonomy): domain Eukaryota; kingdom Metazoa; phylum Chordata; class Mammalia; order Tubulidentata; family Orycteropodidae; genus Orycteropus; species Orycteropus afer. The sequence goes on along the minus strand of NW_006921623.1, from coordinate 14,258,434 downwards.
GCTATTTGCTGATGCAGCATGACTCGAAATGAAAAGAAACAAATGCAAACATCTACTAATAATCAGAGCATGATGTATGAAGTATGAATGTAGGAAAATTGGAAGTTGTGAAATGAAATTGAACATATAAAGATCAATCTCCTGGGCATTAGTGAGCTGAAATGGATTGGTTTTGGCCATTTTGAATCAGACAACCATATGGTCATCTGATTCAAAATGGCCAAAACCAATCCATTTCAGCTCACTAATGCCCAGGATATTGCTCTGCCTCCAGCTCCCAGACCACTGAAGCTAGAGGCATCTCTCCACTCAGGCAGCTGCTAGCTACTGAGGTTGACAAAACCAAGGTCGACAAGTGAAAAGGCACAATCCGGATGTTACCAAACCACACGGTAGGCCATTAATTTAAGTCCATTTTAAGGAACTTCCAGAAATGCAAGTTGGATTCAGAAGAGAAGATGAAATGAGGGATATCACTGCTGATGTCAGATGGAACTTGGCTAAAAGCAAAGAATACCAGAAGATGTTTACTTCTGTTTTACTGACTATGAAAAGCATTTGATTATGTGGATCTTAACAAATTATGGATACCACTAAGAATGGGAATTCCAGAACACTTAATTGTGCTCATGAGGAACCTATACATAGACCAGGAGGCTGTCGTTCAAACACAACAAGGAGATACTGCATGGTTTAAAATCAGGAAGGGAGTGCATCAGAGCTGTACCTTTTACCCATATTCATTCAATCTGTATGCTGAGCAAAATCTGAGAAGGTGGACTACATGAAGAAAAGTGTGGCATCAGGATTGGGGGAAAATTCATTAGCAACCTCAGATATGCAAATAACACAACTTTGCTTGCTGAAAGTAAAGATGACTTGGAGCACTTACTGATGGATATTAAAGACTACAGTCTGCTGTATGGATTACACCTTGACATAAAGAAAACGAAAATCCACACCACTGTACCAATAAGCAGCATCATGATAAATGGAGAAAAGATTGAAATTGTCAAAGATTTCATACTACTTGGTTCCACAATCGACACCAATGGAAGCAGCAGTCAAGACATCAGACGATATATTGTACTGGGGAAAGGACCGCTTTAAAGTGAAGAGCAAAGATGTCTCTTTGAAGACTAAGGTGCGCCTAAGCCAAGCCATGGTATTTTCAATTATCTCATATGCATGTGAAAGCTGGACAATGAATAAGGAAGACTGAAAAAGAGTGGATGCTTTTGAGTTGTGATGCTGGCAAAGAACACTGCAAGTACCAGTGCCAGAAGAACTAACAAATCTGTCCTGGAAGAAGTACAGCCAGAATGCTCTTTGGAAGCGAGAATGGCCAGACTTCGTCTCACTTTGGTTGTGTCAGAAGCAACCATTTCCTAGAGAAGGATATCACACTTGGTAAAGTGGAGGGTCATCAAAAAAGGGAAAGGCCCTCAACAAGATGGACTGACACAGTGGCTGCAATGGTATGGGCTTAGGTATAGAAAGGATTGTGAGGCTAGCACAAGACCAAGCAGTGTTTTGTTCTGTTGTACGTAGGGTCATTATGAGTGAGTGCCGACTCGATGGCACCTAACAACAACAACTACAATCTTGTCTTTACTTTTTGGGAGGATAGGAATGCTGGTTTCTTGTGTTTTTATTTTATTAAGGAAAGTGCAGTTTCAGCCATTTAATACTTTCCCAATCCTTGGTCCTTTTAAGATGTGTTAAATTTTTTTAAATGAAATCATTTCCAGTTCTAAGTTTTAAGATTCCAAGAAAATCATACAAGGGAGACACAAGTATAAGCTGGAGTTATGGGGAAAGGAGAGGAAGAAACTAAATCTGGCCTTGAAGTAGTCACTGGCCACTGAGTGGAACAGACACCAAAGGAAATGATTATGTTACAAATGTGTGGTGAGAGAGATATAACATACCTTACATGAAAATTCATGATGGGAATCTAGTGGGAAGTAAGGAGAGCTTAGAGAAGGGAGACAGCACATCTGGCCAGGGGAAGTATCACAAGGCATAAATTAAACTAAGCCTTGAAGTAGTTGTCTATATAGGGAAACAGAAGGGGAATATATTCAAGCAAATAAATCAAAGAAGTGTCTGGGGCTGAAGGTGTAGGGAAGAAGTACCAAGAGATGAGGACTAAGAGCATACATTTTAGAGTCAGATAGATTGAGTCTGAAACCTGGCCTGCCACTTCAAGAGTGTGTGACTACTGTGGACAAATTAGCTAAGCCTTTTAAACTGCATTCTACCAGTCTGTCAAATGAAAACATTAATGCCAACCTCTCAAGAGTTGTGAGAACAAAATACATAAAACCCTTGTTCCACACCCTACATTGGTGAATAGCGGCGACTGGGGTCTTAAAAGCTTTCAAGCAGCCACCTAAGATGCAGCTAATGGTCTCCTAGTGTTGGAAGTGAAGAAGAATGCAAAAAAAAAAAACAAGGGCATTTGGAACCAATCAGCCATACGACATGAGGGCCCTCGAGACCAGAAGAACTAGATGGTGCCAGGCTACCAATGCCAACCACTCAGGAAAGGATCAAATCTGGAGATCCTGGATAGAGTGGGAGGAAAAACATGGAACA
>NW_006921623.1:14245524-14254908 GCF_000298275.1 Orycteropus afer afer | reverse complement strand
TCTTCTTCCTTCAGATATTTCAGTTCCCACTGCCTCCTTGGCACAAAACACAAGGACACATATTTAAAAGTAACTCAGGAGAAAGATCCTCCTACTGGGAAACAGCAAGTAACAATTTTTGCTTGGCAAGTAGGAAAACCTACTAATTTCAACTGCTTCACTGCTTCTGTGTGGGAGGGAAAGTAGATAAAAATGTTATAGGATGTAAAACCATTCTTATTTACAGGGCAGTTAAATTCAGGATTATATAATACAAATATAGTGAATCACTGATACATCATTCAGTCACAACCCCATTTCTGTACCGGGGACTAAGGTTTAGTCTGTGTGTCCATCTAAGACATAGGTTGTTGTTTGTTTGCTTTTTGCCTCAGACTTTTTGAAGAGACAAGGCCTAAATTCTGGATTTGTTTATAGAATTCCTAATATATTAGTAATCCATTTCTGTGTAACAAATTATCCCAAACTCAGTGGGTCCTGGTCTCTGCCATCAAGTCAGATCCAACTCATAGCAATCCCTCCTTGGGTTTCTGAGGCAATATTCACTATGGAAGTAGATTGCCTAACCTTCCTTCCGAGGAGTGGCTGGTTAGCAGTCAAATGCCTTAGTTACTACACCACCTTAAAATAACAAACACTTGTTACTTCACAGAGTCTCTGAGGGTGGGAAGCAGTTTAGCTGGATGGGTCTGGCTCAGGATCTCTCATGAGGGTGTAGTCAAGATGCTGGCTGAAACTGTAGTAATCTGAAGGCCTGACTGGACTGCAGGATCCACTTTCAAGAAGGCTTGATTACATGGCTGCTGGCAGGAGGCCTTTTTATGCCATGTGAGTCTCTCCATAGGGTTGCTAACAACATGGTAGCTAACTTCCCCGAGATTTAAAAATTCAAAAGAGAAAAATACACACATCCACACACTGACCAAGTCTTTTATGACATAATTTTGGAAGTGGCATGCTATCATTTCTTTCATATTCTCTTGGTCACAAAGAGTAATACTGAAACAGTGTGGGAGAGGAATACACAAAAGTGTGAATACCAGTAGGTGGGGATCACTGCAGGTCATCTTGGAGGTTGGCCACCACAGACCACATTCTAGGTTTTTCCGAATTCAGGATGCTGGCTTTAGGGGAAAGCTTTCTCTCTCTGTCAGCTCTGGGGGAAGGTCTTGTCTTTTTTCAGCTTCTGTTCCTGGGTTGCTTGGAGATCTTCATGTATAATGGCATCTATCCAATCCATCTGTGCTTCCCCTTACTTCTCTTTTCTATGTCAAAGTGATATAAAACACCCTAGCAATATGGCCTCATTAACATAACAAACACTCTATTCTCAAATGGGATTATATCCACAAATACAGAGGTTAGTATTCCAACACAAGGGAGGGCTGGTGGTGTAGTGGGTAAGGCAACTGGCTGCAAACCAGAAGGGTAGTTGTTCAAACCCACCAGCTGCTCCATGGGAGGAAGATGAGACAATCTATTTCCATAAAGATGTGTAACCTTTGAAACCCAATGGGGGTCCTATGAGTTGGAATTGATTCGATAACAGTAGGTTATTCGACACATATTTTGGGGAGACACAATTTAATATATAACAGAGATGAAATATAAAGGGCAAATGTCAACAATTATAGATAGGATCTAGGTAGTGATTATGTGAGTGTGCATTAACTTGTTTCTTTGAAAAACTTTAAAGTTTTTCCTAATTGAAATGTCAGAAAACAATTTAACATCCCCTCAAATTACAGCTGTTAGGAGCTCTGGTAGCATAGTGGCTAAAGCACTTGACTGCTAACCAGAAGCCTGGTGGTTCAAACCCACCAGCCACTCCTCGGAAGGAAGGTTGGGCAATCCTACTTCCATAGTGATACCGCCTCGGAAACCCAAGGAGGGGTCGCTATGAGTGGGGGCCGACTCGATGGCACATAACAACACAACAACTAATTGTCATTAGAATTAAATATACATATATATATATATATATATATATATATATATATATATATATATATATATATATTCCAGCCCAATGAGAACTGAGTCTGGGTGTATATACTACAGATTTTGATATTCAGTTTAAAAGTTTGCAAAATTCTAAAACAAATATATCAGAGGACCATTGTTGAATCAGTAGTTCTTAAAAGTTACCACATCTGCCAATGTTTGCTGGAGGTTAAAAAATAGGAAGTTGTTACTAATTCCTTCATCTTTTTCTCTTGTCTTCATCTGCTCTTCCTTTTAATAAAAAAGAGACTATTACTAAGTCTAAGAGGAATTAGTTCATTTCAGTGTCCAGGTGCACAAACATAACCATAAGCTCATTTTTATATAATAAATGAAGAACTTACATGTTTATCCAAACCACAAGGAAAAAACACATACTGGAAAAAAACACAGCAAGAGGACAAGGGATTCACATCTAAAAGTTAATTGAAAAAGATCCTTTAAAATGAATAAGTTAAATTCTCAAGTTTAGTAAAATTTTACTTATTATACTAATACTGATATAAAAATATTATCTGTGTTCAACTGCCCAGTTTAAGAAAAATTATGTGACACTTTGATCATTAATACATCCAAATTATACTTTAAAAAAACTGACATGGTTGAAATAATTCAACACTTATTTTCATGTAAAGAACAGTCTATATTAGCCTATATTTCTACATCGTACTGTTTTTGGATCATGCATTCCCTATAATGTTTTAGTAGAACAGTAAATATAGCTTGCATTTATTTATTAAATATATAATTGAAAATATGTTTTACTTCACACCAGTAGACATTTAAATTAAAACTATCCTGATGCATTATATCATGAGACCATGACAGAAATAGGTACTCTTCTACATCACTAATAAGAATGAGCATGGTATAAGCCTTGTGAAGGGAAAATGTGGCAATATCTAGCAAGATTATATGTATATCTTACTCTTTGACCCAGCAATCTCACTTTTGAATCAACCCAGAAAAGATACAAAAAAGACTGTATCTATTATATATCTATACCTATTAAATATACACTATTCTGTTTTAATAGGTTCAACTTAAACTATGTACATAAGGTTATTTACTATAGGATCATTTATAATAAAAAACTGGAAAAAATCATCAGTAAGGCACTGGATAAAGGAACTGGGCTATAGCTAAGCAATGGATTATCATGAAAGGAGCTCTGGTGGCACAGTACCTAAAGCATTTAACTGCTAACTAGAAGGTTGGCAGTTCAAACCCACCAACTGCTCTGCAGAAGGAAGATGAGGCAATCTACTTCTGTAAAGATTTACTGCCTTGGAAACTCAATGGAGGTCACTATGAGTCAGAATTGACTTGACGGCAGTGGGTTTGGGTTTTCAGACAGAAAGGGCTGTATACTAGTATGGAAGGAGCTCTGGTGGTGGAGTGCCTAAGGCATTTGACTGCTTCAAACCTACCAGCCACTTGGCAGAAGGCAGACTGGTCAATCAACTTCCATGAAGATGTACCACCTCAGAAACCCAAAGGGGGTCACTATGAGTCGGAATCAACTCAATGGCAGTGAGTTTCATTTGGTTTTGGTTATACTAGTATGGAGTGATCCTAGAGATTATATGGATATTGTTAGGTGGAAAAGTGCATAGTGCCACTTATCTAAGAAAGCAGGATTTCTTTCTTTTTTTCTTCAAAGTTACCAAAGGCAAAGGGAAAAATACAAGGCAGAGGAGAGAGAAATAGAAGCTACTCTGTTTTAATAAGTTCAGCTTAAACTATGTACATATTTATATAATTATAATACCAAATAAATAAATAAAGCAAAATTTATATTCAGTTATTGGCATAATCACATTGGCATAATCACACACAGAACAACTATTCAAAGTGAGTTTAAAAAATACCAACCAGTAAATCCACAATATAGCATTACCACTAACACCAAACACCAGGCTACAGATAAAACATATAAACATCTGAGAAGATCAGATGGGGGTCAGTGAACAGGAGTATACTCTAGGTCAAGGACAGATTCAGCTGAGGCTAATCTTGCACAGATACCAGTGATACAAAATACCTGCAATCCTTACAGAAACAACAGAAGACAGACATAGAGTAATGCCTCACAGACAGCCAGACACTGTGGGAGAGAGATCCAATGGATCTACTGACTCAGGACCATAGTACTAGGGGACACCAGACTCAATTGGCACAACAAAATACATAAAAGTCTTGTTCCTCATCCTACATTGGTGAGTATTGACTGGGGTCTTAAAAGCTTTCAAGCAGCCATCTAAGAAGCAGCTAATGGTCTCCTATCATCAGAAGTGAAGAATAGTGCAAAAAAACAAGGGCATTTGGAAGCAATAAGCCCTAGGACACGATGGCCCTCAAGACCAGAAGAACTAGATGGTGCCCAGCTACCAATGCCAACTACTCAGGAAACAATCAAAACTGGAGACCCTGGATAAAGTGGGAGAAAGAATGTGGAACAAAATCCAAAAACTCAATAATGATCAGAATTACTGGTCAGATGGAGTCTGGTGAGACCTCCAATACTATGGGCCCTGGGATACATTCTGGGCCTGAAATAAAACTCACTCCCAGGGCCTGGCTCTCAGCCCAATAGTAAATAAGATGTACACATAGACCACTCAACGCAGGGTGACACACCCATATACTCTATGGAAATGTATCCCTTGGAGCAATCAATCACTGCGCACCAGAGGGGCAACATTAGCCCAAAGGAAATGCAGGACATACAAGAGTACATAACTATGAGGTGCACGGGGGTTATGTTACTGGGCAGGGAGGGGAGGAGACTAGGTTAGGGTTGGGCATGGTAAATCGGGAGTGAAAGTAAATGTACATGTAATGTTGAATGTAAAACAAACTCTGCTCTGTAAACTTGCACCTAAAGCACTATATATATATATATATATATATGAAAAGGAAAAAAGTTCCCCTTTCCATAAAAATAATAATAATAATAATAATAATAATAAATCTCTCTGCCATGGAGTTGGATCCAACTCATGGTGACCCCCCCTCCTTGGGTTTCTGGGGCGATATCTCTACAGAAGTACATTGCCCAGCCTTCCTCCCGAGGAGTGGCTGGTGGGTTTGAACTGCCAGCCTTCTGATTAACAATTAAAAAGCAGCTCTGGTGGCGTAGTGCTGAAGGCATTTGACAGCTAACCAGAAGGATGGTGGTTCAGACCCACCACCCACTCCTTGGAGGGAGGATTAGGTAGTCTACTTCCATGGAGATACTGCCTCAGAAACCCAGGGAGGGGTCGCTATGAGTGGAATTAACTCCACGGCAGTGTTTGTTTATTATATTTTGTTTTTTTCTATTAAAAAGAAAAATCGTAGTCAAAAGTATTTTGGAAATACGGAAATCAATATCCTTTCTCTTGAATATTCATGATGCCAATTAACATATTAATAAAGAAACTTACTCCTTTCCACCCTCATTTAACCTTGTGCTCCTCAAACCCATTGGTTCATAGAACTCATCATGAATGAAATCTCATCAACATCCCATATAATTAGCCAACCCAAGGTTGGGCAATCTACTTCCCTAGTGATACTGCCTCAGAAACCCAAGGAGGGGTCACTATGAGTCGGGTCTGACTCAATGGCACACTACCACCATCACCACCACCACCACCACCACCACCACCAAACACAGATTGGGAAATGCTGTCTTGCAAGTCAGCATATGTTTTTCATATGTCTTTCATATTGGGAATAGGTTATAAAACTTAATATGAAAAGAGTAGCTGGATTTTCACTCTACATCTGCTTTGTACTCAGTGACTCTTTATGTGAACTAGGCCACAGATTTCATGCTGGAGGCTTCCAGGTCAGTTGGCTTCCTGAAGGAGAGAGAGAGGAATAATACCTAAGGAGTTGCACTGATTTCCCGAAGGTCAGGCACAAAAACAAGGGGACCTGGAGAAGATCAAGGCTTTGTAGAACTTGAAGCTTGTGCAATTTGTATTTGTGTGTGTGTGTGGCAGGGGAAGTGAGTTTAAAAAACAGTAAGAATACTATTGGGATATATTATAAAGGTAAATACAATTACCCCAAAAAACTTCACTATTTTCAATAGTCATACAGAGATGGCAGTATTGATACTGTTTTTCTGAAATTGTTGTGTATGTAGTGAAGGATAACATAATTATGTGATATTCTACTTCCTCTTCCCAGTATCCCAGAAAGTGGTATTCCTGCATAAAAGGAAGAAAATACCAATGTTTACACATACAAAATTAAGTGAAAAACCTATAGTTCTGAATTGAAAATTATACAAATCCAGTCACTATATAGCTTATCTCACATACCTCATATGCATGAATAAGGACAATGAATAAGGAAGACTGAAGAAGAATTGATGCTTTTGAGTTGTGGTGTTGGTGAAGAGTGCTCAAAGTACTGTGGACTGCTAAAAGAACTAACAAATCTGTCCTGGAAGAAGTGCAGCCAGAATGGTACTTGTAAGTGAGAATAGCCAGACTACGTCTCATCGACTTTGCTCATGTTGTCAGAAGGGACCATTCTCTGGAGAAGGATGTAACGCTTGGTAGAGTGGAGGGTTAATGAAAGAGGGGAAGGTCTTCAGCAAGATGGACTGACACAGTGACTGCAGTGATGGGCTCAGGTATAGTAGGGATCATGAGGCTGGCACAGGATCAGGCAGTGTTTTGTTCTGTTGTACATAACACACTATGCGTTGGAGCCCGATGGCACATAACAACAAATAACAATATAGTTTATCTTTAAAGAAAATATATTTTTCTCATGATGTCCACTGAAAAGACCAAAGATGATGACCAGCTTAGTAGCAATGAATGCCTCTGGTGCCCAGATTATAGTATTTAAGCACCATTCCCACTCCAATACTCCTTGGAGAAATACTGATTCCAGGTCTGTGGCAGGAAGTATATATACATGATGAACCAAAACCATCTTATACTAAATAACACACTTCCAAACAATCCATGGATCAAAGAAAAAGTCAAAAGAGAAGTTAGAAAGTATTTTGAACTGGATGAAAATGAAAATACTACACATCAGAATTTGTGGTACACTGTTAAAGTAGTGGGAGCTCTGGCAGCATAGTGACTAAGGCATTTGACTGCTAACCAAAAGGGTGGCAGTTCAAACCTACCAGCCACTCCTCAGAAGGAAGATGGGGCAATCTACTTCCATGGTGATACTGCCTCGGAAACCCAAAGAGGGGTCGCTATGAGTCAGATCCGATTTGACGGCAGTGAGTTTGGTTTGGTTTGGTTTTGGTTAAAGTAGTATTTAGGGAGAAAGTTACACCATCTGATGTCTTTCTTAGAAAAGAAGAAAAATCTTTTTAACAATGACCTCAGCTTCTACCTTAAGAAACTAGAAAAATATCACAAATTAAACCCAAAGCAAGCAGAAAAAAAGGAAATAATCAAAATCAAAGTTTAAACCAATAAAATGGAAAACAGAAAAATAGAGAAAATCACTGAAACCAAAAGCTGGCTCTTTGAGAATAATGATACAATTGTTCAACCTCTGCTAGACTGATAAGGAAAAACAAAAAGGGAGAAGGCTTAAATTACTAACATCAGAAATGTAAAAGGTCCCGTCACTACAGATTCTACATGTTAAAAGGATAAGGAAATATTATGAAGAACTTCAGAGCTATATATTTGACAGCTGAATAGAAAAATTCCTACCTAACCTATCAAAGATATAGACTGAATAAGTATGGTGAAAGGATACAACCTTGATGTACTCCATTCCTGATTTTAAACCATGCAGTATCCCCTTGTTCTGTTTGAACGACAGCCTCCTGGTCTATGTATAGGTTCCTCATGAGCACAATTAAGTGTTCTGGAATTCCCATCTTCTCAATGATATCCATAATTTGTTATGATGAACATAATTGAATGTTTTTGCATAGTCAATAAAACAGAAGTAAACATCTTTCTGGTATTCTTTGCTTTCAGCCAAGATCCATCTGACATCAGCAATGGTATCTCTTGTTCCTCATCCTCTTCTGAATACAGCTAGCATTTCTGGATGTTTTCTGTCAATATACTGCTGCAACTGTTTCTGAATTATCTTCAGCAAGATTTTACTTGCATGTGCTATTAATGATACTGTTCAATAATTTCCACATTCTGTGGGATCACCTTTCTTCAGAATGAGAACAAATATGGATCTCTTCCAGTCAGATGGCCAGGTAGCTGTCTGCCAAATATCTTGGAATAGACAAGTGAGTGCCTCCAGTGCAGCATCCATTTGTTGAAATATATCAGTGGGTATTCTGCCAATTCCTGGAGCCTTGTTGTTCACCAATTTCTTCAGTGCAGCTTCGACTTCTTCCTTCAATACCACTGATTCTTATCATATGCTCCCTCCTAAAATAGATAGATGAACATCGACCAATTTTTTTTTTTTTTTTTTGGTACTCTGTGTATTCCTTCTATCTCCTTTTGATGTTTTCTGCATCATTCAATATACTGCCCATACAAGCTTTCAATAGTGCAACTCGAAGCTTGAATTTTTTCCTCAGTTATTTCAGCTTGAGGAATGCCAAGTGTGTTCTTCCCTTTTGGTTTTCTAACTCCAGGTCTTTGCACATTTCATTATGATAATTAACTCTGTCTTCTCAAGCTGCTCTTTGAAATCTTCTGTTCAGCTCTTTTATCTTGTCCATTCTTCCATTTGCTTTAGCTACTCTCCATTCAAGGACAAGTTTCAGAGTCTCTTCTGACATCCATTTTGGCCTTTTCTTCCTTTCCTGTCCTTTTAATGACCTTTTGCTTTCTTTATGGATGATGTTCTTGGTATCAGCCCATAATTTCTCTGCTTTTCAGTCACCGGTATTCAATGCAACAAATCTATTGTTTAGATGGTCTCTAAATTCAGAAGGGATATAATCAAGGTCATATTTTGGCTCTTGTAGCCTTGTTTTTAATTGTCTTCAGCTTCAACTTGAACTTCCATATGAGCAGTTGATGGTCTGTTCCATAATCAGCTCCTGGCCTTATTTTGGCTGAAGATATTGAGCTTCTCCATCGCCTCTTTCCACAGATGTATTTGATCTCATTCCTGTGTACTCTGTCTGGCAAAGTCCATGTGTATAGCCACTGTTTATGCTGTTGAAAAAGGTATTTGTAATGAATAAGTTGTTGGTCCTACAAAATTCTATCATGAGATCTCCACCATTATTTCTACCACCAAGGTCATATTTTTCAACTACCAGTGATTCTTTTTTTTTTTTTTTTTTAATGATTAGAAATGTATTTGAAAAGCATTCGAATTTTTGAAATACGAAGTGGCGCCTCGTAGGGGATTTACTTTAAAATACTCCTGCCCTTTGCCCTCAGGGATGTGGAGTGTAACCCACCCCCCAAGGGG
>NW_006921623.1:14223523-14245424 GCF_000298275.1 Orycteropus afer afer | reverse complement strand
TGTGATAATCAGCACATCTTGATTGCATGTTTGGTCAATTTCAGACTGCAGAAGTTGGCAAAAATTTTCAGTTTCCTCATCTTTGGCTTTGGTGGTTGGTGCATAAATTTGAATAATAGTAGTATTAACTGGTCTTCCTTGTAGGCATATGGATACCCTATCACTGACAGTATTATACTTCAGGATAGATCTCAAAAAATTCTTTGTGACAATGAATGCCACGCCATTCCTCTTCAATTTGTCATTCCTGGCATAGTAGATCACACAGTTGTTTGATTCAAAATGGCCAAAACCAATCCATTTCAGTTCACTAATGCCTAGGATATCGATCTTTATACATTGCATTTCATTTTTACAACTTCCAATTTTCCTAGATTCATACTTCATACATTCCATGTGCTGATTATTAATGGATGTTTGTAGTTGTTTCTTCTCATTTTGAGCAACCTGTATGCTGAGCAAATAATCCAAGAAGCTGGACTATATGAAGAACATGGCATCATGATTGGAGGAAGACTCATTAACAACCTGCAATATGTAGATGACAGAACTTTGCTTACTGAAAGTGAGGATGAATTGAAACACTTGCTGATGAGGATTAAAGACTACAGTCTGCAGTATGGATCACACCTCAACATAAAGAAAAAGAAAATCCTCACAACTGGGCAAATAAGCAGCATCACAGTAAATGGAGAAAAGACTGAAATTGTCAAAGATTTCATATTACTTGGTTCCACAATCAACACCAATAGAAGGAACAGTCAAGACATCAGATTATGTATTGCACTGGGGAAATCTGTTACAAAAGACCTCTTTAAAGTTCTGAAGAGTAAAGATGTCTCTTTGAAGACTAAGGTGCACCTAACCCAAGCCATGGTATTTTCTTTTTTTTTTTAATTGTGTTTTAGGTGCAGATTTATAGCGCAGAATTTGTTTTACATTCAACAATTCATGTACGTTTGGTTTCACTCCCCAATTACCATCCCCAACCCTAAACTACTCTCCTCCTCTCCTTTCCCAGTAACCCCCACCCGTAATCTTCATAGTTATGCACTCCTGTGTGTCCTGCTTTTCTTCCATGTGAATGTTGTCCCTCTGATGCCCCATAGCCCATTGCTCCAAGGGATGTATCTCTGTAGAGAATGTGGTGCATCGCCCTGGGTTAAATGGTCTGTGTGTACATCTTATTTACTATTGGACTGAGGGCCAGCCCTTGGGAGTGAGTTTTATCCCAGGCCCAAAGTATGTCCCAGGGCCATAGTCTTGGGGGTCCCACCAGTCTCCATCCAACAAGCAATTCTGGTCATTATTGTGTTTTTGAATTTTGTTCCACATTTTTCCTCCCACTCTATCCAGGATCTCCAGTTTTGATCCCTTCCCAAGTTGTTGGCATTGCTAGACAGGCACCATCTAGTTTTTCTGATCTCGAGGTCCATCATATCCTAGGGCTGACTGTTTCCAAATGCCCTTGGTTTTTTGCACTCTTCTTCACTTCCGACAATAGGAGACCATTAGTTGCATCTTAGATGGCCATTTGAAAGCTTTTAAGACCCCAGTTGCTAGTCACCAATGTAGGGCACAGAACAAGACTTTTATGTGTTTTGTTGTGCCAGCTGAGTCTGGCACATTGACTCATTAACAACTTGGGATATGCAGATGACAGAACTTTGCTTGCTGAAAGTGAGGATGAATTGAAGCACTTACTGATGAACATTAAAGACTATAATCTGCAGTATGGATCATACCTTAACATAAAAAAAAAAAGAGAAAATCCTCACAACTCGGCCAATAAGCAGCATCACCATAAAAAAAAGATTAAAGTTGTCAAAGATTTCATATTACTTGGTTCCACAATCGACACCAACAGAAGCAGTAGTCAAAACATCAGATTACGTATTGCACTGAGCAAATCTGTTACAAAAGACTCTTTAAAGTTCTGAAGAGCAAAGATGTTTCTCTGAAGACTAAGGTGGGCCTAATCCAAGCCATGGTATTTTCAGTTGCCTCATATGCATGTGAAAACTAGATAATGAATAAGGAAGATCAAAGAAGAGTTTGATGCTTTTGAGTTATGGTGTTAGCGAAGAATACTGAAAGTACCATGGACTGCCAAAAGAACTAACAAATCTGTCCTGGAAGAAGTACAGCTGGAATGTTCCTTTGAAGCGAGAATGGCCAGACTTTGTCTCACCTACTTTGGTAATGTTGTCAGAAGGGACCATTCTCTGGAGAAGGATTTCATGCTTGGTAAAGTGGCAGGGTCAACGAAAAAGGGGAAGGCCCTCAACAAGAGGGACTGACACAGTGTCTGTAATGACAGGCTCAGGTACAACAGGGATTGTGGGGCTGGCACAGGACCAGGCAGTGTTTCATTCTGTTGTGCATAGGGTCCATACAATGGATTATTGCTTGGCAATAAATAGGAATGAATCACTGATATATGCAACATGGATGAATCTCAAAAATATTCTCCTCTGCCAAAGATAGGCACAAAAGAAAAAGCAAGACAAAGAGGGCTATTTCTATTTGACAAAAGGTACAAAACACCAAAAAGAAATAACTATCCTGACTTTATGGATCTAACAGTATAGTTTCACAACATATATAGCAAAAAACTGAAAGAATAAGAAGAACTCTGCAAGTCTACAGCTGAAGCAGGAAACATTTTACACAGCTCTTTTAGCAAGTGACAGAGCAAGAGGATAAAATATTAGGAAGGGTATCAATGATTTACATAACAGGTAGCATGCTTTTCAAACATAAATGTAGTACATGTAAAACTTGACTATATATCAAGTCATAAAGAAAAACAAAACGTCAGATACCATATAACCATATTCTCTGATATAAGCCATAAAAATAGATACCAAACCAAACTCACTGCCACTGAGTCAATTCATAAATGTAGATATCAACATTAAAAATTATAGCCAAAAATGAAAACAAAACAAATATAAAATAAAATATATAACATTTTAATTTATTGCTTTACACTAGAAAATATCCAAGTTTAAGTAAATATGGAATTATATTAAGCAATGTAATTTATAGGTATTTTTAGCTTCTGTGAATTGGAGGCAAAAGTCAATGATTATAAGTGGCGGACTCATTTCAGAACGATTCTGTTATTTTCATTTAAAGTGCTGAGCTCTGATATGTCAACATGGAGCCACAACTGACAGAATCTAATGGCCACAATCATTTTATTATGATAGCAACGATGAGGTTTCTTATATCTAGCTTCTAAGGCAGAGTCTTTATCTTGAGATAGGAAATTCTCAAGTTTGAATTCATTTCATTGATGCAGTGTAGTACACCGGTTAAGACCACAAATTTTAGAGTCAGAGAGCAGTAGATTTAAATTCCAACTCCATTATTGAATAGTTATGAGAACTAAGTAAAGTACTTTAAATCTCTAAAGATTAAATTACTTTCTTTGTAAAATAGAAAAACTACCCAACAATGTATACACAAAAGGTTTAGCTTCAAAGATGGGATATGGTAAATACTCAATTTAAATTACAGCTGTTATTGGTATTACCATTCACATTGCCCTACACCTCAAAATTCACCTGCTCACAACCATTTAGACTCTCAACAAAACTTGCTCATCTTCTTGATTAGCCAACTTGTTAATATCATCACCATTTACCCTGTCTCCAAAAGCTAGAAATTTCACTCACTTCCTTACATCCAAATCATACTGATTCTCATTTATAAACATCTCTGAAACCTTCTCTTTGTACTGTTTCATAAATAAGTTCCTACCTGAGTTGTCTGTCTCATTTCCAATCAATTCTTAGGCTAAATTAAATCACATCACTAATTCTAATTTTCTCTGATGATACCCCACTTCCTAGAAATCTAAAGCCCTCATTTCCTGACACTCTTTTCTGCAAACTTTGGGCTGTGGCTTAAATTCTTATTTCTAGAATATTATACAGCCTGTTTCTTCTAGCAGAGCACTCCTATTTATCCATCAAAGCCCAGAATAGACAGTATACTTCTATGAAGCCTCCTCTCATGCTCTTAAGGCAGTTTCTTTGTTCTCCTGTTTCTATCCTAATTACAGCATTCATATTCTATTTAAAATAATTTAATTTTGACATTTTTCTTTTCTACTAGTCTGTGAGCTCCTTGAAGGAGAGTACAGAAAAGCAAGCCTTTTTTACTGCCTACCTCACAGTGGGCACTCTTGAGAGAAGGGTTTGCAAGGACCATTCATACGCTTTTCCACTGGCCTTGTGACTGAGTTACTGTTAGCATAAAAAATGCAAAGCGGTAGCACTGTGGGCTGGTGGAGGAAGCAAATGAAGAATTTAGTCCATTTCACCCTACCCCATCATTTACAGATGAGGAAAAGTTCTAGTCGCAGAAAGGATAGGTGATGCTGTAAGGGTCATATTAGATAGTGATGCAGCAAGAACTAAAATTCATCCTCTGGATTTTCTCATTACATCAGGAGCTATTCAGTAAAAGAACGAATGGAAGCGACTCACAGTACAGATGATGATGTCTTGGTTACCTAGTGCCACTATAACAGAAATACCCCAAGTGGGTTGTTGTTGTTGTTATATGCCGTCGAGTCGGCCCCCACTCATAGCAGAGCTCCTTACCACAAGTGGGCGGCTTTAACTAAATTTATTTTCTCACAGTTCAGGAGGTGAGAAGTCCGAATTCAGGGCACCAGCTCTAGGGGAAGTCTTTCTCTTTCTGATGTCTCTTGGTCCTTGTCTCATTGCCAGCTGCTGTTCCTTGGTTCCTTGACTATTTTCATGTGGCTGGCATCTATCTCCCCCAACCAGTGCTTGCTTGCTTCTGTGCCTACACTGCTCCTTTTATCTCTCACAAGTGATTAGGTTTACAACAGATCCTGCATTGATATGGCCTCATTAACATAACAAAGAACCCTATTCCCAAATGGGATTACATTCATATGTATAGAGGTTAATTTCAACACATATTTTTGGGGGACAAAATTCAATCCATTAACAGATGACATGTTAAACATGTGAGCATTTAAATCAACATACATTAAACACAGCTAGTCACTCCAGATGTGACACTTCTTTTTGGCACTGGCTGTGTTTTGGTTGGTGTTACAATCTTAGGCAGTAGTGGATTCTTACACCTCCTTTACTGCTCCAAATGAGAACTGACCTTCTTCTTGAGGGGAAAAAGTATTTACTCATTAAATTTAGCTGATATTTACCAAGCATCTGTTTTATACCCAGCACTGAAAATGTAGATTTTCAAGAATAGAATACATGGTTCCTTCACTAGAAAAGCAAATAGTCATGTTGGGAAGACAAGATCTACATCTGGAACCCAGAAAATTAGACATTATGTAATGGGGGACCACAAAGATTTATATATATTTATATCTTTATTTAACAAAAACTTGTAAGAATACATTGTGCCAGATGCATTGTCATTTAACTATTTTAACACCCCAGGGGTTTTCCCCATTTTACAGAAGAGGAAAGTGAGACCTGAAGAAGTAATTTGGCTATATTCTCACAATTGGTCAGAAGCAGGGCCAGCGTTTAAAGTATGGAAGGATGGCTCCAGAGTTCACACTTTCTTAACTATGAAGCTTCTCAGTAATAACAACAACAATTACTGTTCTGCTTCCTTCATATCAAGGAGCCCTGGTAGCATAGTGGTTAAGCACTCAGCTGCTAACAGAAAGGTTAACAGTTCAAATCCACTGGCTGCTCCAGGGAGTTCTACTCTGTCCTATAGGATCACTATTAGTCAGAATCCACTCAACGGCAACAGATTAGGCTTGAAGTTTCCTTCATATCTTCTTTTTAAGGGTTCTGAAGGAAAGTTAATCATGAAATGACAAAACCCTTCTGTGAAACCCTAGGTTTCAAGCTGTAGAGGAAAAGAGATTGTATCTAGTCCTATCCTTAGGGCAGCCTACTAACCCTGTGCATAGGAATGAGGAAGGGTTAAAAAACATTCACTAATGAGGTAGTGTTCTCCTTGTGCCAAAATGAAAGATAAAATTGAATCATAACTTCAATTAGCAAATTAGGGTATAGCTGAAATGAAGAAATTAAACAGATGTGCTGTTCTATAACTGCAGAAATAAATTAATCTGACCCAGTCAAAGCCCAATAGAATGTGGAGAGACTTAATATAATTCCCAAATATTTCCTCCTAGAATCATACCATAAGAAAATAGCACATTGTACCAGAAACAGATGCACTTGATTGTTTTTAAAGAATATAGAAAGTACTTTGAAAAGAATAATACATTGGTATGTGGGTCTGGGAAGCCTTCTACCTAATAAAACAATGAATTCCATCTTGATAAAAATTTGCCAACTTTTTCACCTTATAAAGTGATTACTGTCTCTTCTCTTTACATCTGAATTTTATAACTTTGATTAATGTTCCTTGCAAGGAAAAAAAAAGTGACTTTGCAGGTTTCTGTAAATCTTTATGTATTAAATTTCTACTTTGGTGTTCTCATCACATAACCTTGGCTCCTCTATGGATCTCTCAATTAAAACCTCACAACACACTGTGTAAAATGGTAGGAATAGGCTTGGTAACGTAGTGCCTAAGGCATCTGACTGCTAACCAGAAGGCTGGTGGTTCAAACCTGCCAGCCACGCCTTGGAAGGAAGTCTGGGGAATCTACTTTTGTAGTAGACCCCCAAGGAAGGGTCGCTATGAGTCAGGTCCGACTCCACGGCAGTGAGTTTGTTTTCATGGTTAGAGCCAACTGGCATGCAAAACAGTACAAGGAATTGTGTTTGGCACAGGTTTTTTTTCTAAGATAACATGCCAATATCATTTATTGTAATTTTGAAAAGGCCTTAAAGATTTAAAAAATACTTCTGAAATTCAAAATTTTATTTTAAAGCCTTATACCAAAAAACCCTATTTAGGCACAAGTTTTATAGAATTCCAAAAGAAGTCTAGTAATTTTTCTTTTAAATTAAGTTTTCTTTTAAATTACATCAAACTGTGACTATAACCATCTTAGAGTGTCAGCATAAAACACAATTTCATGAGGTCATCTAGATCATTCCCTTTTCCTTATCTGGAAGGTTTACACTAAACTATCACAGGCAGAGGAGGTTTTTACTCTGTCATGAAAGTACATTTTACCACAACCCTCAGTAAGTCACTACAGAGTACTCCTTTCATTTAAAAATGTTATCACCTACTCAGATTAATATTAAGATTATGATGCTAGCACTAACACAGAAAAAGAAAATGGAATGATGAGGAACTTATAACATACGATGGGGTAGGGTGGAGAAGCCTGAGTAGGATGATTTCAGGATGTGTGTGTGTGTGTTTAGTCATATACAACAACAGTGAGTTGACCTCATAGAAGTAGAAGCAGATGCCTTCCTAGTTCTCCAATGCCTTCTGCTTAGTGATCCCCCACTGTGTTATTCTCACCCAAACTGACAAATCTATGTAGGTCTAATCATAATTCACAGCTTTGGCCAGATATGAACCTTCTAGAGCTTCTTCAAGGAGCTGTGGTGGCATACTGCCTAAGGCATTGACTGCTAACCAGAAGGCTGGCGGTTCAAGCCCACCAGCCACTCCTCAGAAGGAAGGTTGGGCAATCTCCTTCTGTAGTAATACTGCTTCAGAAACCCAAATGAGGGGTCACTATGAGTCGGATCTGACAAAACCAGGTCAAGTCTCCACAGTTCAAGCCCTCATTTCCCAGAGTCATTCTAGGTATATTTAGAAATTTTGCTTAGGGAAACCTCAAGAGTTATCAGGGTTTACTAAGAATAAATCCAAAATGTTCTGTCCCACTCTTGCCTCAGGCCAGATCCAGAAATATAATTGCTTTGGAAAATGAATTTAATATTAGACTCTAGTTGGCTTCCGGACTCTGCATCTATCATCCCTTTGTTATCTCCCATCTTTTATGGTCCTCAGGGTTTCTCTACCGCAATAATGTGTACTTCTGTTGTTATTACTGCTACTACCACTAGTAGTAAGAATAAATAGTCTACATATCTATCTATCCATTTGGGTTATGTGCCAGAGACTACTTCAAGAACTTTACATATATAAGACCCATTTAGTCTTCCTTGGGAGCTCTGGTGGCATAGTGCCTAAGTCATTTGACTGCTAACCAGAAAGCTGGCAGTTCAAACCCACCAGCCACTTCTCAGAAGGAAGGTTGGGTAATCTACTTCTGTAGAGATACCACCTTGGAAACCCAAGGAGGGGTCGCTATGAGTCAGATCCGGCTCGATGGCAGTGAGTTTGGTTTTTGGTTAGTCTTCCTTACAACTTTATGAGATGAATATTAATATTATTATCCCTGGTTAAAAAAAAAAAAAAAAGCCTATTCAAGGTCACGCAGATATTAAGTGGCTGTACTCTCAATCTACTTATGAAAATGAGCCACTGAAAACTCTATGGAGCATAGCTCTGCTCTGATACATGGGGTCATCATCAATCAGCGTCAAGGACAACTGGTATTAAGAATAAAACCTGGCAATATAGCTATACAATCCGTACTCATAACCACTGCATCATCTTTATTTATTTTTTTGATTTTACCAGGACCAGGGATCTGAGTTCTAGTCCTATATCTGCCACTAATCAACTGTGTGACCTATGGAAGACTTTGATTCAATTTCCTCTACATAATCAACCAGGCTCAACAATCCATTAATAGTCATAAAATGGTGTGATGATGAACACACTCAAACATTCATTTATTTTTAATAACTATTAAATTATAATTATGTTTAATATATTTTTTATAATTATAATTATTTTTAATAACTTTGGAAAAAGAAGTCCTCAAGTCAATCCGACTCATAGCAACCCCTCCTTAGCTTGCCGAGACAGTTTCACTATGGAAGTAGATTGTCCAACCTTCGTTCCCAGCAATGGCTGGTGGGTTTGAATCACCAGCCTTCTAGTTAGCAGTCAAATGCCCTAGGCATTATGGCACCAGAGTTTCCATGATGATAAAGTAGGTGCTTTATAGTAACATACTTGACTCTGCTGCTACTTAATCTATTAGCCATTAATTACTAAGCAAGAAGTTAACTAGGGGACACTAGTAGACATCTTAAGGTGCTACCTCAAAGCCAAAATAAAATATGGATATAACTCCAGAAATACAAAATGTCAGTATAAAAGGCTATTTCTTCACTGTTTGTCCCTACACTATACATGAATATCTTACAGGTTAGTCCCTATTGTTGTTGTTGTTGTGTGCCGTCGAGTCGGCCCCGACTCATAGCGACCCCTCCTTGGGTTTCCGAGGCAGTATCACTACGGAAGTAGGATTGCCCAACCTTCCTTCCGAGGAGTGGCTGGTGGGTTTGAACCGCCAGCCTTCTGGTTAGCAGTCAAGTGCTTTAGCCACTATGCTACCAGAGCTCCTGACAGTCCCTATTATATGTTGAAAAATAGTAATGATCATTTTTGGGTATTAAAATTTTGAGTTATTAACTTGGACTTCATTAATTTTTCTTGTTTCCTTGGTATCATTGATAGAAAAGCAAAATTCTAATTATGAAACTTGGAATTATTTTTAGTAACTTTGGAAAAAGAAGTTATTTACTTTATAAAGCAATTCACTATTATGACTTCTTTAAAACAGCAAGTTCATTAATAATCAATACAAAAATGACTTATGTACTTCAGGAACATTAATTATAAAAGGTGAACAAAAGTCAAAGGTTTTCTTGAATGGTTGTTATAGTAAGATTTGATCTCTAATTAAACAACAACACAAAACAAAATTTGCAAATGGAAGAACTAATATATCTCTGTTAAAGTGATAAACAGGAAGAAAGACAAATAAAAATTCTTATCAGATATGCATAGGAAAGAGTTTGGAAGGATATACAAATGATTGATAGTAGTTACACTTGGGAATGGAGTGGGGACATTACATTTTGTTTGATATATGTCTCTATGGTTTGTTTTATAAGAAATGTGAACTACTTAAATTCATTTTTAAAACCAGTTCCATACTTTATTTCTTAAAAATCTGTCTCAGAATTCACAAGGCAAATAATGCACAAAAAGATTGCTATATAACTTGCCTTAGTGGTCTTTCACCAAGACTGCATCAGAATCAGTTATGGACAATTTTTTAAAAATATGCAGATGCCTGAGTCCCACCACTACAGAACAGTGAATTAGAAAGGTTTGGTAACCACCAGATTAGATGCCTCTAAGGTTCTTTCTGGGAGCTCTGGTAGCATAGTGCCTAAAGCAACTGACTGCTAACCAGAAGGCTGGTGATTCAAACCCACCAGCCACTCCTTGGAAGGAAGGTTAGGCAATCTACTTCCATAGTGAATATTGCCTCAGAAACCCAAGGAGGGGTTGCTATGAGTGGGATCTGACTCGACGGCAGTGAGTCTGGTTTGGTTTGAAAGGTTTTTTCCAATGCTGAGATCATATTACTTACAAATATTTTATACAAATTCAAGGTCTAACCATCCAGCAGTTAGGTCTAACCATCTAACAGTTACATCGAGTAAAAGCATTATTTCCATAAGCTAAGTGAAGGTACTGTTCCCCAGCACTACATACTAGATCATGTTACTGATCTAGAGAAACTCATGTGGAATAAACTCAAGATGCAAACAAATGCAACTTTAACTTAAATAAATATTTTTCCTATGATTATTTTAACACAAAACCTAACACTTTTTGCTACTACTGAGGTAGGACTTTGGGGACCTGACTGTAAAATAAGCACCGATTGCTGCAGCAGTGATAGGGAAGCATGGGTAGGGGGTAGGGCATGGCTACATATCACTTTACTGGCTCATCTATCCAAAACAATCATAAATGGCATTTCCCAGTAAGTCAGGTAAGTGTTAGCAATTTTTCTATCATGGCACTTCATCCATGTCCATGGTTCTTGATCCTATTAGGCCTAATACTCTTTTGTCTCATGCACACACACACACACACACATAAATGCCTTTTTTTCTATTCTGAAATGAAATTCAGGTATTTAACTAATACACACACAGAATCCCAAAAATACAAATAAAATACTTCATCGAATATAAAGTTCCAAGTACATGGCAAGTGTGTAATACAAAGATTTTCACTTACTTGGTACTGGGTCGTTTTTGCAAGGCTTTGTCCAAGATAAGAGATGGAGCACTCCTCCTCCTTTCTGCTAGTGTTTTCATTTTCTGTTAAAAAAAAGAAAAAGAAAAATGAAGATCATATGGCAAGCCAAGCAAGTAAATGCCAGTTTCCAATCCAATTCAACAAATTTTGTATTGTCTTTTCTTGTCTATCTTATAATACCATTATGGATGTAAACCATGCCATATAAAATAAGATGTTTAAGTGTCAAAAAGCGGGACACTAGATACTTTTTAAGGTCACAAAAAAGGAGTTTAAATGTCGACCAAACTGTTTGAGAGCAGCACTATCATATTATTATCAGTCACACGTAATGGTTACATTGCTTTTTACGTGTCAGGCTCTATTCTACAGGCTTGATATGTTTTGTTGTTATGTGCCGTCGAGTCGGCCCCAACTTATAGCGACCCTTCCTTGGGTTTCCGAGGCAGTATCACTACGGAAGAAGGATTGCCCAACCTTCCTTTCGAGGAATGGCTGGTGGGTTTGAACCGCCAGCCTTCTGGTTAGCAGTCAAGTGCTTTAGCCACTATGCTACCAGAGCTTGATATGGATTATCTCATTTCTAACCCCAAGTATTATCAGCATAGTACTACTATGCCCAAGCTGAGATTCAACGAAAGACAGAATTTGGAGACAAGGAAAAAAGTTAAAGCAAAGGCATAGAGTCCAGGTTCTTATAAAAGCATTTAATCAACCTTTACATTTTATTTTAAGTTAAAATATTTACATATTTGGAAATTTCTTCTTCAAAATAGATTTTTTTATATAACTTAAAAAAAAAGGAAAAACCTTTTGTCCCCCTTTACCAGGTGGTGTGTTAATATAGACTTAACTGGATAATTCAGGTACTCTGTTTCCAATGACCTAAAATTTGAGGTAAACGAGGTTTCACTCAATGTTAATTATCGAGGTAATTACTCTCTAAAATCAATCTTACATATTTACCACTTCTAGATACAGCCTGTCCTGGTCATATTGTCAGAAGGGATCATACCCTGGAGAAGGCTATCATGCTTGGTAAAGTAGAGAGTCAGTGAAAAAGGGGAAGACCCTCAATAATATGAATTGACACAGTGGCCGCTATGATGGGCTCAAGCATAGCAAGGATTGTGAGGATGGCGCAGGACCAGACAGTGTTTCGTTCTGTTGTACACAGGGTCGATATGGGTTGGAGCCGACTTGAAGGCACCTAACAACAACAACAGATACAGCCAGAACACCTGCCACAGGAAATGGCTGAATAAATTTAACATTATTGACAAATAGGCACAAGTAAAATTCAGGCTGTGTCACCAATGCAATTCATTCTTCATATCCTTTCACTCTATTCTGGCCAGTAGTCTCACCCACTTCCTGAGGACTTATGCCAGCCATACTTGTGGACTGGAGGCTTCCCATAAAAACTCACTAGCTGGCTCAGAAGAAGCCCTGGTGGCACAATGATTAAGTGCTTGGCTAAAGGCAGTCGTTCTAACCCACCAGCCACAAAATGATTTGAAGGCAACAGGTTGGGGTTTTAGTTTCTTTGTTTTCTACATGATTAATAAAGAAACTGCTTCTTAGGTGGTAAAAGAAAACCTATCTTAACATGAATAGAGGAAGAATCAACCAGTGAGCATGGAATGCTGAACTACTTGGGCTCAATTATTATCACCAAAATTCACCATCCCCGGGGATCTTTCCCAAACAATTGTCACCACTGCCCTGGCCTCAATGTTGCTGCTCCTTGCATTAGTAGTCTGGCTCACATGTAGAATCTATATGCCCAAATCTCCTTAGCACAGCTAAGGCAGTGGCTGAAAAGACTATACAACACATTAATAAAGGACAGGATGTTAAGTGGGTAAGCAATAGAGAATAACACACATTTCAATCAGGAGTTACCAACCATGAATCAATTTAGGGCAGGTGAAATGGTATAAAAATTTTTGCATAATGTGTGTTTGCTGCCTTCCTTCTTGTGAGTGAGCCCACAGCTTTCATTAGATTCCCAGAAGAGCCTGGAATCTCTTGTAGCTGCAGTTACTTCAATAAGGTTGATATAATATAGCTTTCAAACTCTATCCCAGTGTTTCCATTAGTTCCATCTCTTAGGAACATAACCGTCAGGAACCTAGCTATCTTGAGGCTAGTGTGACTGTAGGGACTACAGAAAGAAGGGATATCTGGGAGATAAGTGTTTCTGTTACATGGTCCAGGAGTCCCTCCTCCTGTGAAAAGTCTCAGTGTTAGAAGACTGAGTTGACTTTACTATGAAAAGTAACAGTTTGTTCATATGTATCAAGCTATGTTCAAGATTTTTTGCAGGATTCTGTTTTACCTTCAGGGCTGGGCTTGACTCCTACTCCCTATTCTGCTTTTCTTTATTCCAAACATGTTTCCTACTTGAAACTTTGAAATTTGCTTCAAGCTGTATTTGGGTCCTTTACCCTCTGCCTGCTTTAACCTTTAAGGTCTACCTAAGCAACCTAGCTGGGGCCGCATTCCTGTACCTATCTAAGCAGCCTTATTTCTACTGCCTATAACTTTCTCACACCATTGTCAGCAGATCCAAGCTTTTAAACCAGATCATCATTAGTACGTGATTTTTCATTTTTGATTTCCTTAGGTTTCAGGTTTATGAAGAATTTGAAAAGGTTTCAAAGACAGCCATAGAAAGAGGAAGACATAGAAAAGTACATGGGAGGTACAGACAATAAAGGTGAACCCTTTTGCATCTATAGTACTGCATTGTCAGTGATGGCAAGCATTGATCTATGGAAAGATAGATGGGTAGGCAGCCTGAACAATCAGGTATGTCTAGGCATGACCATGTATAGGGTTACCAGGCAATGTTTCTACATCTGTATTTCTATGTGCTGTTAAAACATCCAGATGTAGAATAGAGATGACAAGGGACGAGGTTGTGGTGGCTTCTTGGCCACAGTCAGCTACCTGTAGGGAATGAGTAGTTGGACCTGTGGGCTCGGAACCATGGTCACAAAGGACATCAAGCTCAGTTGGCTAACATACTACATAAAACATTTTTCTACATCCTACTTTGGTGAGCAGCAACGGGTCTTAAAAGTTTGCAAGTGGCCATCTAGATGCAACGATGGGTCTCTCCTCATCCACAGCAAAGAAGAATGAAGAAAATTAAAGACGCATGGAAACAATTAGTCGAAGGGACTGGTACACCATGGGATTCTCAGTCTATATGACCATGAGACCGGAAGAACTAAATGGTGCCTGGCTACCACTGTCAACCATTTGGAGGGGGATCAGTGCAGGAGATCCTGGATAGAGTTAGAGAACAATGTGGAACAAAACTCAAAATCATTTAAAAAAGACCAGGTTTGCTAGTCTGATAGAGCCTTGTGAGATCCCTGAGAGTATGGCCCCTAGCCACCATTCAGGTCTGGAACTGAACTCATTCCTATGGCTTCCAGCCAAACCATAGACAGGAATATGGGGTGAACATTTATATCGGGTAGATACACTCCTTGGAGGAGCTCTGGTAGCATAGTGGCTAAAGCACTTGACTGCTAACCAGAAGGCTGGCGGTTCAAACCCACCAGCCACTCCTCAGAAGGAAGGTTGGGCAATCCTACTTCCGTAGTGATACTGCCTCGGAAACCCAAGGAGGGGTCACTATGAGTCGGGGCCCACTCGACGGCACATAACAACAAACATAACAACACTCCTTGGAGCAATCAATCATGGGAGAACAGAAGGGCAGTATTTGCACAGGGAGATAGCTCCAGAGGCTGGGCAAGCATGGGAGGGAAGGAACAGGGAAGAGGTAACTATGAGAAGAAAGTGGGAAGAGAGCTGTTATATTGTGGAAAACTGCAGTCAATGTCAAAAACTAGATCTTTGACTTTCTATGTACTAACTGCTATATGGAAAATGAATTTGCTCTGTAAACTTTCACAAAAATCACAACAAAAATTTTTTAAAAAGCCATAAAAATAATTTAAAATACTAAGATACTATGAGAAAAATTAATATGATCTGAAATTCTTCATATGGAAACAGTAATTGTATCCAAAATCTAGTAATAATCTCTAAATATTTAGTTATAATATTGTTGTTGTCATGTGCCATCAAGTCGGCCCCGACTCACAGCGACCCCTCCTTGGGTTTCTGAGGCAGTATCACTATGGAAGTAGATTGCCCAACCTTCCTTCCAAGGAGTGGCTGGTGGGTTTGAACTGCCAGCCTTCTGGTTAGCAGTCAAGTGCCTTAGGCACTATGCTACCAGAGCTCCTAGTTATAATATAGAGGATAGTAAGTGTCTTCCAAGGAAGATAAGATAAAATGAAGTGGGGCTAAACTACAGAATGAGGACTCCAGGCTGATCTTAGGTACTAATTCTTTGAGAAATTTACAAAAGCTATGAACTAAATTTTGCACACAATTTCAGAGAATTCAGAAACTCCCAGGCATGTATTCCTTAGGGATTTACTGACCCCATATTAAAGTCTTCTGATAAATGGAAATCTTTCTGAGAGTAGTATCTGTTAAAATATGAGAACAGATAATCTAAGAAGAGTGACAAATTTTCTTCTGTAATGTTACTTTAAAAATAGGAGTTCTTCATGGGAACCTAATTGAGAGGATCACTGTCAGATGTATGAGGAATGAAATGCTAAACAAATCTGCCTCATTTGGCTGAACTCAGATTCAAGAGAATGCAATCAAACTACAGATAGATAGAATATTGTTTTTATTTGAGGTACCATTGTTTGTACTGAGGCTTACTCTATCACCAATGGGATATGCAATCCAAGGCATTCACTTACTTCTCTGGGCCTTCCCTTATCTATAAAATGAGAATATTTGGATTACACAATTTCCTAAATCTCTTCTACTTATGATATTCTTACATTAAGGGTCCACCAAAGGCTCACCCTGGAGATGCAAGAAAATAAACATTACATGCACCATATACTTAGGATTAACAGGATTCATTTCCCTTGTAAGTAATAAAGTTCTTAAGAACAGCCAATATAACTGGGGGCCTAATAAGTAGATTAAGGTATTAATTCTTTCAAAATACACAGATATCTTTCTTTTGCTCAAAAGTATAGGGATGCAAGGGCCAAGGATGACTTCAAAACAATCTCACTGATCTACCACAGAATCTGATCTTGGCAATAAAGACTTGGATTTTCTTTTTGCCTCGGAAACCCAAGGAGGGGTCGCTATGAGTCGGGGCCGACTCGACGGCACACAACAACAACAACAACATGAAAATGCAATACACAGAAACAGAATGACACTATTGTACTGATTCTTTTACAAATGTATAATAGTATAAACTTGTCAGGACAGGTTGTGCTTATGCTTATACTAGCTCTAACACATTTCACAGTTGTTCAATGACAGGGAAAACTGTGATTCTTTGCTTCACAGGAAACAGGAGATAAGCTGGAAACTGTGTGTTTGTTTGTTTGTTAGCTAAAAAATTACAATCCACAATGCCATTTTTCATAATGTTCAAGTCATATCTAGGTGGTCATATCTAGATGACTAAATAGTGGATGCCATTCTTAAGCTAAACATTTTTTGAAAAGTAACCTTTTTTCTATTTTTTCAAACTAATGTGTCAAACTATACATGAGACAAAAAAATCAAATGCATCTATCTTTTGGGAGTGATTTTATTGGTATTGAATCATTTACCTAGTCTTAAAAAAACCCAAAAAACTAAACAAGAATTTCATGTGAGCTAAAAAGTAAACAAACATGAAGTAGTATCAGTTATACCATCCTGACTCCCTGCTCCATTGGAAAATACGGAGAAGAGCTTGGAAGAGTTTGTAAAAGGGAATAAATTTCTTTAAGTGTTGTCTTTTCACTAACAACCATTTGTATCTGTTAAGGAAATAAAACATGAACACTAGAGAAAAACTAGATCTTTGACTTTCTATGCAGTCTCAGATGACTCAATCTCAGCTATATTCCGTACTGTAGGTCAAAAAATCTATTCTGCCCCAGAGATAGTAACAGAGGCCATAACTAAAGGCAACGATGAAGATTCAATTCAATTTTTTCTTTTACATTTCGGTAATTACACAAAAATGCAGCAACATTATCAGCTAATCTGTAAAATGCTTTCCATGTTACGTCCTTTTATCTTGTTGGATTAATCATACATTCAATATCCTTGTGCCCTAGCTCACTTCGTATATTATGCCTCAGTTACAACATTTTGTATTATTTGTCTTCTTTTTCTAGAGAGCAGAGGCTGTATCTTCAATTTTCTGCCTTCCTTCAAAATTATTTACTGACTCAAGTCTGCAGCAGGCCTATCTTTGCATTCCCAAAGCATAGTACAATGCCTGACACAAACTATAAAATCAATAAATGAAAGTCTTATAAGAATTTAAAAATCCACTCACTCTCCACACAAACATACACACCGAGAAACAAACAAGCCTTAAGAGGCTCTGCTAGAATACTGTCATTAAGGAACATGTAAGTACTTACTATGGAATTTGATGGTAAGAGTCATCCTTGTACACTTCAGACTATGTCTTTTGAACATCATGTTGACATTTATCTCAAGCCACATGGTAAACATATGCTTGATAGTAAACTAAAAAGTTAATTACACTTCAACAAATGGTGCTGAGATAACTGGATATCTATATTAGGAACCCTGGTAGCATTAGTGCCTAAGGCACTTGACTGCTAACCAGAAGGCTAGCAGTTCAAACTCACCAGCCACTCCTCAGAAGGAAGGTTGGGCAATCTACTTCCGTAGTGATACTGCCTTGGAAGCCCAAGGAGGAGTTGCTACGAGTCAGGTCTGACTCAGTGGCACATAAGAACAACAACATATGTAAAAGAATAAAAATGGGCCCCTACTTCATACCATATACAAAAATAAACTCAACTGTTTTTTAAAATAATAGCCAAAATTATAAGCATCTCAGATAAAAACAGAGGTATAAATCTCTGTGACCTTGGATTAGGTAATGGTTTCTTAGACAAGACACCAAAAAACACAAGCAACAAAAGAAAAACAGATAAATTGGACATCATCAGAATTAAAAACTTCTGTGCCATTAAGAGTGAAAAGACAACCCATCTAACCCGCTCAGAAGTTCCAGCCTGCACCAAGTGAGGCAACCGGGTGTTTGCCCCAAGCCAGTTATAAGACAAAGCCTTACAAGCCTGGCCCATATCTGAATTTGTCCTCAAAATCAAAAGCTGATTAGATTTCAGAGAATGTATTAACAAAAATTTTTCCTGGATAATTAAATGATATTGAACCCCAAACACAAAGGAATTTTCCCCTATCTGCTGGATGGGTATAAAGATTATTATTAATCCATACTTTTCCTTAATGTTTCCATTTCCCTTTTTTGGAAAGAGAGTTGGTTGTTTTGTTGTTACTATAGTTACTGTTTATAAAAATCTGTTGTCAGCTGTGTCATTTAAAAATATTTGCTTGATCTGGGTCCAAAAAAAAAAAAAAAAAAACCCAAAGAATGGGAGAAAATTTCTGCAAATCAATATTTGCTAAGGGACTTGTATTATATTATGTGCCGCTGAGTTGGACCCGATTCATAGCGACCCCTCCTTGGGTTTCCGAGGCAGTATCACTACGGAAGTAGATTGCTCCATCTTCCTTCCAAGGAGTGGCTGGTGGGTTTGAACCGCCAGCCTTCTGGTTAGCAGTCAAGTGCCTTAGGCACTATGCTAGCAGAGCTCCTATATATATATGTGTGTGTGTGTGTTTGAGAAACTATTACAACTGACTAATTTTTTAAAAAAAGGAGGGAGGGGCAAAGGACCTGAGTAGACAGTTCTCCAAAGAATATATACAAATGACCAATGAGCACATGAAAAGATACTCAATGTTGTTAGGCAATAGGGAAATGCACATCAAAACCAGAGTTTTAAGATAGTATTTCACAGGCACTAAGATGGCAATAATAAAAAAGACAGATAATAACAAGTGTTGGTGAGAATGTAGAAAAAATGGATTCCTATATACAGTTGGTGGAAATGTAAAATGGTACAGCTGCTTTGGGAAATGGTTTGGCAATTTCTCAAATGGTTAAACATAGAGTTAACATACCAGCAATTCCACTACTATAGGCCCATACTCAAGAGAAATGAAAACATACGTCCATACAGAAACTGGAACATGAATGTTCAAAACAACATTATTTATAATAGTCAAAGAGAAGAAGCAACTGAAATGTTAATCAATTGGACATGATTGATAAATTATGGTTTATCTATACAATGGAATATTATCTGGCAAGTAAAGAAATGAAGTACTGACACATCTACAACATGAATAAACCTTGAAAACGTTATGTTAAGTAAACAATGTCAGTCACATATTGTATGGCTCCAATTATATCAAATATCTAGAATAAGCAAATCTACAGAGACTTAAATTAGTGCTTGCCTAACCAGAAGGTTGGCAGTTCAAACCCCCAGCCATTCCTCAGAAGGAAAATTGGGCAATCTACTTCCATAGTGATAACACCTCAGAAATTCAAGGAGGGGTCGCTATGAGTCGCATCCGACTCCACGGCAATGAGTTTGGTTTTGGCTTAATGGTTTGGGGAAATGAGAGAGAGAGATTGAGAGGTGATGGTTGAGCAGTACAAAGTTTCTTTTTGTGGTAATGAAGTCGTTCTAAACTTTTCTGTGCTAATGTATGTACAACTCTGAATAAAAAGCCACTGTACACTTTAAATGGGTGATGTATGATACATGAATTTTATCTCGATAAAGCTATTTTTAAAAAGTTAATTATAAAACCACTAAACTACTGGGCTCCATCCCAGAAAACTGGTTCATAGCTAGAAGTTAGAATTTTTTCACATTATAAAAATCAACTGAAGTATAATACATGAAAATGGAAATTATTTATTTGCCTCTTATCCAATACATTTTTATACAAAATGTTTCAGTGGCTCTCCTTATGAATTCCTCAGAGATCTGACCTCTGCCCACCTGCCTATTGTGGCTTGCCCATTCATCCCCACATCTACTACTCCTCCGATGCCCCACTCTGTTTTTATATAGCAAATTCTCACCTGTGTAGTAGGTGGATGAATTAACACTCCCTATACTCAAGAGCTTAAGGTGATTACACAGTATTTCTATATGGGAAAATGAAGTTGTAAACAGGTAACTGAAGAAAAATGTTCATTTTGTTTTTCCCAACAATTCAGAAAATACATTATACATGAAAACCTAGGTAGACTCTCATTAAGGAGCTCTGGTTGTGTAGCGGGTAAAGCACTGCTAATCAAAACGTCGATGGTTCAAACCCACCAGCTGCTCCACAAATGAAAGATGAGGCAGTCTGCTTCCATAAAGATTCATAGCCTTGGAGACTCATTTGGGGTAGCTTTGAGTCGGAATTGACTCCAGGCAATGAGTTTGCTTTTGTTTTGTTTTATTTTGTTTGCTTGTTTGTTTTGAGACTCCTATTGGGATTTTAACTTCACAGTCAACCAAGACATAAAGCCAGAGTAATATTTTTGAAATCTCTGCATCACTCTGAATCTGGTCATTGTGAGTTCTAACACTGATTAAAGAAAAAGAAAATATACCACAAGACAGGGGCTGGATGAAAGATTTCAGTCAGAGATGAACTGTAATTTTTCATGATGTTTTATCCTACTTCCTTTATGAGAAAAATAATTCCAAGCATTTCAGTTGAATGTAAGTGAAATGGTGCTGAAGTTACTTTCAAACATTAAAAATAAGTATAGCATTAAAATAACTGTTTTGAGGAAAACTTTTAAAGCTAAAGACTAGAAAAAAGTATTTAACCAAATTTACAAATTAGGTTATTCAAACTCCACCATTACTGTATTTTTCACAAATAACATACCCACACATACAATGCACAGAAATGGACATAGTGTACTTACGAAAATAACATGGGGGCGGGTGACCGGTGACATTGTGTGCTTGGCAACAAATGTATATAGCATGCACTATTTGTGTAAAAACATGGTAATTCTTTTGTCAATACAAGTTTGTGGTCAATAAACTTGTTTCTTGCTTTTGCTACAAGTCTACAGCATTTACTTCTGGAGACATACCCCCACCAAAGAATAATTATACTTGAAAAGATACTGGTTCTTCAAGGGAACAAAAGAATCATTTTTAACACTGCACCTTGCTTCTAGGTCTTCTTATCACAACCAGGTTTTGACTGCTGGATAAGCTGAAGGTTCCTGCTATTGTCAGTTTGCTCTGTGATGAGTGTGATTTTCTGTTTACTCAGTCATCATATCCAGACTTAGTTTGAATGTTTAGGTAAAACAATGTTATCACAATACAGATTAGTCTAAAGGGACATTACTTCCTTTCTTCTGAGGTTAAGAAAGAAACTCTGATTTTTGGTTTCCATGAGATAATTATCACTTTGAAATATAACAGTAAGAATATGAAAAGCTATATAATGTAAAAGAATGGGTACTAGGCTAGGAGATATTGGACCTTATTTCCAGTCGCTCATTCTACCACTTAACTTCTCATATTCCTCTGTGTAAAATGGACATAATACCTGCCCTATTTATCACAAAAGGGGGCACAATGGTTAAGAGTTCAGCTGCAAACCGAAAGGTTGGTGGTTCAAACCCACCCAGTGGCTATGTGGGATAACAAGACCTGGAGGTCTGCGCCTATAAAGATTACAGATTAGTGAACTTCATGAGGCAGTTTTACTTGGTCCTACAGGGCTGTTATGAGTTGGAATCAAGTTCATGGTACACAACAATAATAACACCTACTAC
>NW_006921623.1:14204130-14223060 GCF_000298275.1 Orycteropus afer afer | reverse complement strand
TATATATATATATGCTCTGAATTCAATAGCACCATGATAATATAACATATATAATAATGCTTAAAAATGTGTAAATACAGTGCATAAATAAATACGAGGATATTAGAACTCCATTTATACATGATTATTTGTTCCTCTGCCTCCATCCCAACCTCATGCAGGATTCCGGGGTATCACTATGGACCTCAAAGTTGGCTGAACTTTCTTCTATGAAAATTCTCCAGTATCACCCTCTGTTCATGATTCCCTTTCAGGAGTAACCTCAAGTAGGCAAGGTCAATCACCAATGCGCTCTGCCTAATATTATTAGGGAGCCAGTCTTCACTATCATTTTCACATCATGCCCAATTACAAAATTATATTATTTGTACAACCATGGCATTCTATGATACATAGGCTCTCTGGCTACTCCAGTGCCCATCTGTATTATGGAAAATAAGGGGTTGAATGTTATCAACACGTCTGTAATGGTTAGGAAGTTACACTCTATCTATCACCCCTTCACTTTCCTCATGCAGAGGGCAAGAGTATTGTGGTGAAATCCAAAAACTGTAACTATCAAATGAGCGTATGAAACAGGTCCAGGTATATCTAGATTCAGACAGAATGTAACCCAGTAATTGTTATTATAGCAGCTCAGGGGTTAATGTAGGGATAGAAGAGAGAACTGAATACAGACCCTCTCCTGGGTGTAAATTAGGACCCAGGTAAAGAGGGAAAGCAAAAGGCCACAGAGCAGCAAGGTTTTCCAGATCTTTGAAATATGAGCTGACATGGGTACACATACATTCCATTTTCAGAGTTTACACATAAGTGACCAGACATCCAGAATCGGGTTTTAGTTTCAGTTGTGCCATGTGACAGCTGTCTGTCAAAATTAGGTCAAGGCTGCTCAGTGCACCACTGACATACAGTGCTGATGGGCTATTTCTGTTGTCAGCTGGATCTTTCTAATCTAAACTTGTCCCAGATAAAGAAAATAAGGCTGAAAAATAAACTGGGCTGTTTTGTCTACAAGCCTCATTATTGATGGCTGACACAAGGCAATTACCTCTGCTCCCTTTTCAGCCTTTTTATGGCTACATTTCCCCTAAGTAAACAGAAAGTAAAGATCATCTCCATCTTGGTTAACTTCAGAAAACTGCTGTAGTTGCTACTACCAAATGGAGCATTCACTCTGCTAGCCTTCTGCACACAGAAGGGACCTCTAGAGTCCCTTTCCCCTCAGTGGAAGTTTACTTTAGAGGTTTTTACCAAGATGCTTTGGGAGACATGAAGGATATGAGTCCCAAAACTCTATCAAATCACAATAATAAAACTATGTATATTTCCTCAAAGCATTGTAAATGTGAGCTTATGTATACATAAGTGTATATACACGCACATATATAACATTTTTTTTCTTTTGTATGTTTAGAAGGGTTCATCTTTGTTGTCTGCACCTCCCATGTACCTCTCTCTGTCTTCCTCTTCCTCAGTGTCACCATGTTGATCACTCACATTTGGTACATCACACGTATGTAACTTTGATGTTAAATATATTTATTTTGGTGATATTTTATGATTTAGAGGCAATTTAAATCAAAATCTAGTATATATTTTTCAGCTACTGATAACTTCTAGGAAGACAAGTTTTAAAATTACACCATCTCAGCAAATTGTATGTGGTCCTACAAGGCACAAGATGCCTCTACTTTGAAAAGAATAGCCACCAAGTCCAGAATAGAAGTTTAAGAACTGTGAAAGATTCAAATATCTAAACTATTGAAATTGGAGACCTTACTTTCTGTGTTGTTGTTGTTGTTGTTATGTGCCATCAACATGGCCACGACTCATAGCGACCCCTCCTTGGGTTTCCGAGGCAGTATCACTACAGAAGTAGGATTGCCCACCCTTCCTTCCGAGGAGTGGCTGGTGGGTTTGAACCACCAGCCTTCTGGTTAGCAGTCAAGTGCCTTAGGCACTGCCTCACTTCTTAGTCCATTTTATATGGTCTGCCTTCCGTCCTGCAGACCTTTCACCAAAGCACAACCCTGACAGGCTATGGAAAACACAGAGAATGATAAATTGTTTCATGACAATGAAGCAATTAAGAACCAAAAGCAACAACGGTACTAACTATTTAGGTATCTGTGACTTGTAAATTTTCAGTCTACAACTGCAGTTTAATTTGGGGGATACAATCTTCAAAATTAATAACTACTTTTTTGACCAATGTATAAAAAAAAAAGATTGCCCTTAACTAGCATTTTACAAAATCACAATTTATTCTGTCTTAATATATGACTTTAAAGTCACAAAACTTCATTTTTCTTTTTTCATGTTAAATACACCATTATGTTCACATCTTAAGTAAAAATAACCATGGAAGCAACAGCTTTTTCCTAGACTCAAGATTCATGATATAAAATGTTTACTGAATTGAGTTTCAGCTGGGTTTCTCAACACATACGATTTTCCACAGCTGAATCCTCTGAGGTATACGACTCAGTACACCCACACACAACTATAAAATACAGTCCTATGAGTTTGTCTGGAGAATATGCAAAGCTTTCCAACAGCAAACAAGACTGCAATGTCAGCATGGAGATAAAACTTGGCTGAAGAGATACTGAAAGACATCTATCTGCCTTATATAAAACAGCAAAAATGCCAACACAAAAAAAAATCACACACATGCCAAAATAATGATGTTGTCATTAACTGTCATAATTACTGTGTATCTACCTAACATTTCTCTAACAGCAGTGAACACAACATGCAATGACAGAGGGAGAAGGTAGAGCTTGTACTTGTCCCACCCTCCCAAAAGAAATTATACCTCTCAGAATAAAATATCCTCAAATCTGACTTTCTCAGCTGGTTGTATATAACTTAAACCCATTCTTTCTTACATTACAAATAGTAAAAAGTGCAGTTATAGCCTAGTTGGAAAAAGAAATGGAGTTGGAAGTTCTGGGTTCAAATTCCAGTTCTACTGCCTACTAGATGTAGCCCTGGCAAATTAGTTAACCTCTGAACCCTCTCTTCCTTCTTCTGTAAGAGAAAGAAGCTAAAATACATCTCATGTAATCAGTGTGTATTACATATAGCAAGGCATTTACTTAGAGAGGTTTTTTTTTTTTTTTTTTTAAATGCCCTTACTATTACATAAATTACACTCAATTCCTATCTTTTTCCTCAAGTTTCTGCTTTACAATATTTGGTACTTATGGACTCCATGGGTGACTGTTTTGATGGATAATATTCATTCATATGTATGTGACTGTTCTACTGCTAAGGAGTTCTGGTGGCACAGTGCCTAAGGCATTTGACCGCTAACCAGAAAGTTGGTAGTTCAAGCCCACAAGCCACTCTGTGGAAGGAAGATGAGGCAATCTATTTCCGTAAAGATTTACCACCTTGGAAACCCAATGGGTGTCACTATGCATTGGAATTGACTTGATGGCAGTGAGTTAGTGGGTTCTAGTATTAAATTTTAAAAACTCAAACTTCTGTTACTTTACACTTACTGTCACATGGTAAAAAGACACTAGTGGTTTCAGTAGATTTTTCAAGAGCTGCTTTCATACACTTTCTTCGTCTGAGCCCTAAAAGATATACAGGATATGGATTATTAACTCCATTTTACAGACAAAGAAACAAAGTACAGTCAGAAGTTCAGGGGTCACACTAGTGGTAACAGAAGCCTTTCCTAATTAACCTAATTCTATTTGGCTAATTCTACACTCCTCTCAGCCAAAATAATTTATACAATTTACTACGTAAATAGGTCAGAAAAGGGGTCAGTAGGATACTGGTTGGGAGCTCTGGTAGCATAGTGGCTAAGGCTACAACAAAAAGATAACAACAAGTCTGCTAACCAGAAGGCTGGCGGTTCAAACCCACCAGCCACTCCTCGGAAGGAAGGTTGGGCAATCCTACTTCCGTAGTGATACTGCCTCAGAAACCCAAAGAGGGGTCGCTATGAGTCGGGGCCAACTCGACGGCAAATAACAACAACAGGATACTGGTTTAACCATGGGCATAAGTTTTTTCTCATTGTTGAGTAGTAAAACTAAAGTTTACTCACCAAGATGTTTCATTCAAACCTCAGAACAAGACATATACATGGCCAAAGTCAGTTCTGGGGGTGTTCAAGCATGAGCTGCTATAAACAGATTTGGACCCAGGTAATGTAGAAAGAAAGGAGAGAATGAAGGGTACAATAGCAGCTGTTACATTTTAAAATGTTAAAGCTACTTTAACATTCTTTTGCTTTGACTGACTTTCTGTGCACTTAAGTCTTTCTTCCCCATCCCAACACCCATCTTAAAAGAGTTTTCAATCAGTATATGAAACTATAAGATCAGGGTGTTGCAGTGTGACACAAATGGTCCCTAACTAAAATGATTCTAATATGTATTTCCATTTCATTTCACAAAAACTGTTCTGTACAAATTTGGAGAGTCATTCAAAAGAGGCTTTCCCCAAACATCCTAATGCAGAGTGGTCTAGCTCAATATCCACATTTTTCTAAATCAGGGTCATGTTTGTTTCTCTAATAAGCGTAATCAATGGTTTTTTTAATTTTTGTTACTGTTTATGTCTTTTCCTCTCAGCCTGTACTGTCTAATAAGTAATCACCCAACATATGGCTATTTAAATTTGTATTAATTAAAATTAAACAAAAAAATGATAAATAAAATGTCAACAAAATTAAGAATTTTTGTTCTTTCAAAGACACTGTTAAGAGAATAAAAATACAAGCTACAGACTGAGAAGAAGCATTTGCAAATTTACATATCTAATAAAGAACTTGAATCCTGAATATGTAACTCTCAAAACTCAATAATAAGAAAACAACCCAATTAAAAATGGCCATAATATTTGAATAGGCATTTCACCAAAGATAGTACATGGGTGGTAAATAAGCATATGAAAATAAGCTCAACATCACCAGTTGCTGTCACATCAATTCCAATTCATGGCAACCTCATGCATTTCAAAGTAGAACTGAGCTCCACAGAGTTTTTCAATGGTTGTTACCTTTCAGAAGACCACCAGGCCTTTTTTCCAAGGAGCCTCTGGATAGTCAAACAGTCAACCTTTTGATGAACAGCCAAACGCTTAAACATTTGTGCCACCCAGAGGCTCCTTCATTAATCATGAAGTAAATGTAAAATACAAACTACAAGATACCACTTTACACGCACTAGTATGGCTACAACAAAAAGATAACAACGAGTCTTGTTGAGGATGCTGAGAAATTGGACCCTTATACACAGCTGGTGAAGATGTAAAACCACCTTGGAAAACAACTTGACAATTTCATAAAAAGTTAAACATAACACCTAAAATATGTCCCAGCTATTTTATGCCTAGGTATTTACCCAAGAGAAATGAAAGCATATGTCCATACAAAGATTTATACACTCATGCTCATAGCAGCTTTATTTGAAATAGCCCAAAACTGGAAAACCAAATACCCATTAATAGATGAATGGATAAGTAAATTGTGATCTTGATCTGTGTACATAATGGGCTAGTTCTCAGAAATGAAAAAGAATGAACTACTGCTACATGCAAAAACAGAGATGACTAAATGATTATATTGAATGAAAGAATTCATTAAAAAAGAACACATACTGTATTATTCCATTTATATAAGAGTCTTTAAAACACATATTAATCTATAGGGATAGAATACAGACCAGTGGTTGGTTGCCTAAGAATGAGAAGGGAAGGAAAGGATTAGAAAATGACATGAACAAGGGAAACTTTGTGGAATGATGGATATGTTCATCATCTTGATTGTGATGATGGTTTCACCAGTATACACATACATCAGAACTTATCAATCTGTACACTTAAAATAGGTGTAATTTATTGTATTTAATGATACCTCAATGAAGCTGTTTTAAAAAATTTTAGTTTCTGAGTTATATCAGTCATATTTCAAGTGCTTGATAGCCACATGTGGCTAGTGGCTACCAGACTGGACATTGTAGATAAAGAACAATATCATCATTGCAGAAAGTTCTACTGGACAATGCTACTCTAGACCGATGAGCCCTGCTGGCACAGTGGTTAAGCACTTGGCTGCTAACTGAAAGGTCAGCAGTTTAAACCTACTAGATGGGGCAATCTACTTCCGTAGTGATACTGCCTCGGAAACCCAAGGAGGGGTAGTATGAGTCAGGTCCGACCCGACGGCACATAACAACAACAAGCTGATCCATGGGAAAAAGATATGCCAGGTTGCTTCTGTAAGGATTCCAGCTTTGGAAACCCTATGCGGCAATTCTACTCTGTCCCAAAGAATACTACGAATAGAATTCGTAGAATACTACGAATCAGAATCAACTTGATAGCAGCAGGTTTCATTTTGGATCTAGAGCAAGGGTCAGCAAAGTATAGACCAGAAACCCATCACCTGTTTTTCCAAATAAAGTGTATCAGAACACAGCCACTCCCATTAATTTACATACTGTCTATGGCTGCTGTAGTGCTACAAAGGCAGAGTTTAGTAGTTGTGACAGAGATACTATGGCTTACAAACCTAAAACATTTACTATCTGGCCCTTTAAGAAGGTTTGTGGACCCTGCTTTAAACCATAAACTGAGATAGCGACGTATTTGTCCTGTTTACTTCCCACTTTACATTTATTGTTGTTGTTGTTGTTGTTTGCCATCGAGTCAGCCCCAACTCCTAGCGACCCATCCTTGGGTTTCCGAGGCAGTTATCACTACGGAAGTAGGATTGCCCAACCTTCCTTCCGAGGAGTGGCTGGTGGGTTTGAACCGCCAGCCTCCTGGTTATCAGTGTACCTCCTATATAGCAGGCACTGGGAGGCAGTGTTGAACAATACAAGTAAGTTCCTGTTCTCATAGCTTTCATGATCTGGTGAGGGGTGTGGGTAACAGATAAAAAGGTAAATAAGAAAATTATCAGGTAAGAAAATAATACTAAGATGACAATAAAACAGAAGGTATAGAGTATGACTGAGCCACCTACACTTAGGCAGTCAGGGTAGGCCTCTGTGAGGAACTAAGATCTGAACAATAAGAGTCAACAATACAAAGACCTGGGGTAGAAGCAGAGGGAATGGCAACACCAAGGCCCCAAAGTAGGAATGAATTTGGTATTTAATGTGTAAAAAAGAAGGTCCATGTGAGGGAGAATACACAAATAAGGGGAAAAGGGAGATGAGGTAGGAAAAGCAGACAGTGTCAAGAAAAGGAATTTGGATTTTATTTTAAATATGACGGAAAGCCACTGTAGAACTTTAAGCTAGTGAACAATGTGATCAAATTTACATTTTAAAAAATCATTCGGGGCTGCTGAATGGAGATGTCATCAGACAAAGGCAAAAAAGTTGTCTGAGAAACCAGTTAGAAAGTTTTTGCAAAGGTGCAAGTGAGAGGTGACAGTGGCTTGACTTGGACTACAGTGGCAGCAGTGAAGATGAAGTAGGGAAATTCAAGATACCTTTGGAGTTATAGTCAACAGGCCTTTCTGATGGATGAGTTGTTATGAAACAAGGAAATGAGAAAAACTGAAAATGAATCTTAGATTTCTGGCTTGAACAATGAAGAAATAGTGATATGATTTACAGATATAGGGAAATTTACAAAAATAAGAGCTACCATTTATGGAGTGCTTATTATACATCAATGATTTCTCATTTAATTTTTCCCAACAATCCCAAGAAGGTAAGTACTATTATTTCTATTTTACAAATAGGAAACTGAAGAGGTTCAATAACCTGCCCAGGACAAAAGCTAATACCAAAAAAATGGAAACCTGATCCTAGGTAATCATATTCCAAATTTTATCCCACTGTACAAAACTGCCTCCTTGACAGCAGTTCATAGGAAGGAAAAGGATTATGATCCAACAATGGCAGTACCACTGGATTAAGTAATAGACTCTCAAGATGACTACCTTGTTCTTTAAATTCTATTGCTTTAAGATCACCTTTATTTACTATTGTAGAGCGAAAGTCATCTGTATACTCTTCAAAGCACTTTCTCTCACGTTATCTTATTGATTCCCATTTCATAAATGAGGAAACTGAAACAAAAATTAAGTAATTTGCTTAAGGCAGACAAAAAAAAGTAACAAAACTACAGCTAACAGCTAAGTGAACAGATTCCGTACAGTGGTCTGTCCAATAAACTTATATCTTTAAAATTTTGATCATTCTGTCAGAAATACATTTTACATCACTACTCTAAATACACATACATATACAAAACAGATATAGAAATTATACAAAACAGTCCTTATCCTTGGTATACACTAACATTTTCTATACTATTGCATTTTTTAAAAAAAATGCTGACTTCAATTAACAATTTAAACACTGGTCCAAGCCTAGTTGTTGTCAGTTCTGATTCATGGCAACCCTGTGTGACCCCATGTATACAAAATAGAACTGCACACTCCACTGGGTTTT
Source organism: Orycteropus afer afer (assembly GCF_000298275.1). Taxonomy (NCBI): domain Eukaryota; kingdom Metazoa; phylum Chordata; class Mammalia; order Tubulidentata; family Orycteropodidae; genus Orycteropus; species Orycteropus afer. The sequence continues at coordinate 14,214,619 of NW_006921623.1, read as the reverse complement.
CAAGGCTGTGACCTTTCAGAAGCAGATCATCAGGCCTGTTCTTCTAAGGAGCCTCTAGGTAGGTTTGAACCACCAACCTTTCCGTTAGTAGTCAATTGCTTTACTGTTTTTATCACCCATGGATTGTGGACCCAATCCTTAATAATTAACATTATAACCACATGGCAGGCTTTTTTTTTTTTTTTTTTAGAAGTGTCACAACCCATCAAGACTACAGAGCACCAAAATAGCAAGATGAAACAAAAAAGACCAATCTGATGAGGATTTACCATACATGAGAAAACTGGTTCAGAAGAGTAATGGCTATAATTTGATGCACTACAGTTTGGGAATTTTTCTTATTATTACTTTCCATTGCTAATCTGGAGTTCTAAAATCAAACAGACATGCTACTAATATTTAAAATAAACAAAGGTGTACCTTCCAAAAAAATTATTATTGCTAGTAAAATATTCCTCAACTTCTCCCCCCTGCCCTCGAAGAGGCTAGATTGTAGGAAGACTGGATAGGCAAAATTTACTACTTTTAAAAAAGTAAAAGGCAAAAACTGATTCATTGCATTTTACAATGAAGGAAAGCTTCTTAAGAACAATGACTATGCTAGGTAAAAAGAACTTGGGAAAAGGGCAAGGCAACCCTTCATTTATTTCAACCCTTTATTTATTGGACAAGTACTACTGTTAAATTCTCAAGCTACTTTTTAATGCTTTTTTTCCCTTTGCCAGCATGCTTAATTACCCTTAGTAAAAAAAAGGAAGAGAACTATTTAGGAAAACAATTTTTCATTTTTCCCAACCGCTTAAGTTTAATAACAAAATACTACTTTTATGTTAACTGCATTCATTTACCTTCCTAAATGTAGTGTCTACCTAGTAAATTCTCATTTCATTTGGGAGACTTTATCACACACACACACACAAATCTTTCAGTCTCTGAAGGGGAAAAGCTACAAGGACAAATCGCAGCCTCAATACATCAAAGGCTGAGTTGGCACTACAGCCCATACATCAATCATCAAGTTCACGGGCACCCCTGGATGTCTCAGCGACACGGTCAAGGTCCTTAGGAGCTCACTACACTCCCATAAGCGTACCAGTCTCACCCTTTCAAGTGACCTCTAGCAAACCCAGGATCCTGGTGGGAAGATTTATGAAAGGCAGTAAGATTCAGAGGGTAGGGCAGCCTGAATAACCCTTTAAGGCTCCAATAATATAAATGCAATTCTTTTAGCTATTTCTTAAGGAAGGGCTAGATGTTCCCTCTAACCAACCTGTTTCCAGAAAAACTAGAAGGGCACTACCACGACACGCAACGAAAACGTCCAAATATCAGAAGATCCTGCGGAGCGGGGGAGGCAGACCTGGCTAGAAACCTCTAAATCAATTCTTACAAGAGGCGCACAGCAGAGGCCAAGAGCTCAAGACTCACGTGCACTTGCTTAGGGAACCCTTCCAAAGAAACCTGACCCCGATAGGAATCATCATGCTGCACCGTGGCTGTGTTTATTGGAATGGAACGCTACAAGTTGTTGCCCGCATCCCTCTTCCCAGTTATGACAGAGAACACACATGCTGCCCCCACAACGACACCCCAATTCCTTCCCAGCCTGGGCAGCATCTCAGAGCCAAGGCCCCTCACCCTTGGCTCTCACAACCGTCCCCCAAAACCCCTCGATCCCCACCCAGCCCAGTTCCGGGCCAAATCAAACCTCCATGTCCGTTGTGTCGACCGTTAGCGTCCCAATCAACACCGCCAACTCTGATCACCACCTCAGAGTCTCGAGATCTTTCCAGGAGCATCGCACGAGGCGAGGGACGCAGAAGACCCCCCCCCCCCAATACTGCAGAGCCGTCTTGTCGCCCGCTGCCAGGTGAGGGGGCTGAACCAAGGCGGGCGCCGCAGCCTGGCAGCCTGTCCTCAGAACGACTTACACCACCCGGCAGACCCCACCGGCCCTAATGACCTCCGAGGTGACCCTTCCAAGGCACAGTGCTCCCAGGCGACCTCGGGGGAATGGAGAGACAGAACACCTAGAGGGGTCAGATAATAACTATACCCCCGCCCCCGATCCAAGCACGCGCACCCCGATTGAGGGAGGGGCTGGGCTTCCTACCCCTTGGCGGACAGACCCGGAGAGGGAGGGTACGGACTCTGCTCGGAGGGAATGAAGACTATAGATTAAAGGAAGGAGGGAGTGTCCTGGGACCAACGCTCCGGGTCGCGAGCCTCCAGCGTTAAATCCCTTAGGCGCGAGGCTCGCGCGCAGCGGTCGCAGGCGCGGAGGGCGCGCTTTGGCTGTGGGGGTTGAGGCGGCGAAGGGAGCTGAGAAGCCCGCTCAACGTCCTCACCTTCTTGGTTCCGGAGCTTCCGGCGAGCCTAGACACTCCTGTCAGAGACGAGGAGCGCCCCGGCTGCCCCCCTAGAGTCTCCTGCTGGGGGGACATCGCTTCCATGAAGAAGACCTTCCAGCAAATCCCAGCCCAGGAGGAGGCTACACGATCATGACCTCGGGACGGCGGCTGGAGAGGCGAGGACGCGCGGAGCGGAGGCGCGGCCACCGCGCTCAGGCAGGGCTCTGAGCTCCCGGTGCGGGAAGCGGGCCTCCCGTCGGGGCCATGTACCGTTGCCTGCGCTGGGCACTGCGAGCTACGGGCGATTACTGCGGCAAGCCCCCGTCACCGCGGCGGCCCGCCCTACCTCGGGCCCGCCCCCTCCAACCCGGCTCCTGGCTCGGACCCGCCCCCGGCCGCCCTCCTCTGGGCCTCCGCCCTCCCCTCCGCGCCCCGGGCCTTGGCGCGCGGGGTCGGGAGTCTTTCTATATATATATTAGGGCACATGCGACCGACTGACCTTCTCGGTCCGCGACTCCAGAGTGGGTCCAGCGCGAAGGAGTTCACCGACCCGTGTCAGGATCGGGAGCCTCTAGTGCATGGACACACGCTTCTCCCGCCGCCCTGCCCACTCCCACCCGACCCCATCCCTTCCCGCTCCGCACCCGCAGGGAAAGAACCGCTGCAGCACAAGCATCAGCAGAGCTGTGACGACCTCGGCCTGAACAGAGGAGTTGCAATGATTCCTGCTTCATTTTCAGCGGATTGCAGAGGTTTTTCTTTCTTTTTTTTTCCTACACCCCCCCCCGCATGCCCCCACAAAGAGCCTTCTGGATAGAGTTGCACGTCGCAGAGTGTCACGGCTGTACAAATTTGGAAGCCCACAGCATCGTCTGACCTCTTGTGCAATCCCGAACGTTCCCCTGTCCCAGTAACCCTCGTTGGCTTCTGCAGTCGCCGCTCAGCAACCCCCGCATCATTTGTACCAGTGGTTCCCGCAGCGTGCAGACTGCAAACACAGGGACATTCCGAACGTGAAAGCTCAATTAAGAAAAATGCAGGCAAAGAGAGAACTCTGAAATTTGGCTTAGCTATTGAGAAGGCTACAATATGTGGAAGTGTTTATCAGATATCTGCCCTGAGAGCATAACTTCCTGTAAGCCCAAATCGTGGCTCCCCCCGCCCCACAGGCCACAGAATAATCAGGGAGGGGATTTGAAGCCGACTTGGTTGATTGGAGTGTTGCTGCACTTTGCAGGACTGGCTGACTGATGCGGATGATTCGGTAGGTGGCATTCTTTCCTTGGAGTCATAGGACTACCTAAACGGCAGATTAGACACCACTCTATGATACTAGGGTGTTGGAGGGGATTTGTTTTTGTGGTAAGAGAAAAAAATCGGCATTCCTGCTGGGTTGGGATGTTAATTAGGGCAGGTTGTAGAAGGATAAGATGTTCTGAGAATGAGATGCTGTCCAAATCACACATACACACGCACACACACACTACCACCGCTACCAAACCCTGGGATTGTTTGTTAAAGAAATAATGGGGAGAAAATATTCCAGCCATTTTAAGCCTTGTGCACACCACATTGTTTAAAGCAGTCTTACATGGCTTTATAAATTATGGTAGATACAGATATATACTTCGATCCATATGCAACAGGATTTTGCATCCACCATAGAGTTTATCATGAATTTTCCACACTGCAAATAGCTTTGCAGTTCCTTTCATTCCTTGTTGAAATCCTCCTGTTATGACTTGTTACCTCTTTTAATTTTTTCCCAATCCCCATTGCTCTGCTTCATGTAAACATTTTTTTTTTTTTACATAACAGTTCCTTCTAACATTTCATGTCATTATTTAATGTTTTATTATCTGTCTCAGAGAAATATGAGCTCCCAGGAAAGCTTTCTCTTTTTGTTCACTGTTGTATCCCTCGTGCCTAGAGCAGTGCCTGGCATGATTAATGGTTGTTACTTAAATGAATGAAGAAACAAAAAAAGGTTATGAGACAGATCTAGAAGAGCCAAGCTAAAGTTGTTTGTTTCAGAGAGCCACCAAGTACTACCAGGTGTTTTCTTTTTGACAGATGCCTCACACCTCACGTCAAAGTCCTATTTTTACTGCATATATGGAAAATTCACTTTTATTTCTTAATTAGTATGTGTTTTTAATTAAAAATCCATTCGTTTTTATTTGCATAGAAAATCCTTCCATCCTTTCCCCATAGGGACTTTTGAAGCAGATCTCACACCCTAAAGAAAATTGAGTTGGCTCTGATTATCACACTCTGGTAAGTGCCTAAGGCACTTGACTGCTAACCAGAAGGCTAGCGGTTCAAACTCACTAGCCACTCCTCAGAAGGAAGGTTGGGCAATCTCCTTCCGTAGTGATACTGCCTCGGAAACCCAAGGAGGGGTCGCTATGAATCGGGTCCGACTTGACGGCACATAACAACAACAACAACAACAACAGTGTTTTAAGAACACAAATCTGATGATGTCACTACTTAAATTTTTCCTTAGCTCCTTGTGTGTATAGGATAAATTTAAAACGCCACAGTATGATATTAAGACTGTCTATAATCTGACACCCCATGCCCACTTCTTTTCTCTTCTCATCTTTTGTCCTTCTTCACCTCTCCTCCTATTCTCAGCTGAATTGAACTGTTTGCACTTCTAAGAGGGAACATTGACACTTTCTTGACTTTGAACCTGTGTTTCCATTGCCTGAATTTTTTCTCTGTATATCTGTCAACACTATTGTGCATGGAGGTTAGTAGATGCCCAATAAACATTTGTTAAGGAAACACATCTTTAAGACTTGAATAAACAATCACCTCAGGAAAATGTTCCTATCTTCATTTCTCCTTATCTAGCTACACCCACACACCAATTACACACATGGGATTAAATGCCCCTTCTGTAGTACTAGGAGCTCTGGTAGAGTAGTGCCTAAGGCACTTGACTGCTAACTAGAAGGCTGGCAGTTCAAACCCACCGAGCCACTCCTCAGAAGTAAGGTTGGGCAATCGACTTCTGTAGTGATATCACCTTGGAAACCCAAGGAATGGTTGCTATGAGTCAGATCTAACTTGAGGGCACATAACAACAACAACAACAATCTGTAGTACTAGGAGCTCTGGTGGCGTAGTGCCTAAGGCCTTTGACTGTTAACCAGAAGATTGACAGTTCAAACCTACCAGCCACTCCTAGGAAGGAAGGTTGAACAAACTACTTCCGTAGTGGTACTGCCTCGGAAAACCAAGGACGGGTTGCTATGAGTCAGATCCAACTTGACGGCAGTGAGTTTTTAGTTTTTTCTATAGTACTAACAGATACGCCAGATACATTCTACACATTTTACACATATTAATTCACTTAAATATTCATTATAATCCTAAGAGGTAGATTCCCTAATGAACCTGTTTCACAGATGGAAAAATCAAGCCAAAAAGATGCAAAGTAACTTCCTCAAACGTCTGATAAATAGTGAAGCCAGGTTTGGAACTTGGGAAGTCTGCTCCAGAACTAGTACTCTTAACCACTTAGGTATACTGCTTCTCCCATAAAGTCTATGCTTCCTTCTCTCTATAGTACATTTTATAGTACGCTATTATCATTTGTTTTATTTGCCTGTAAGCTTCTCAAAAATTGAAGGTTGTATTTTATTTGTCTTTTGGTCTTTGTACTAGACACAACTTTTCTTTGAATGATTTTTTTTAATTACTTATTTTAAAATGAATAAAATATTAGAAACAATCATCTTTACATCCATCATTATGTCATACAGTTTAAAGAAGATTCTCTGGTGGTGAAGAAACAACCCTGGACTAGTCCTACCATTCCTTGATATAATAAAGCCAAGTTCCCTGCACTGGGAATGATATGTTGTAAAAAAGGATGATGCCAGAAGACAAAAGTGATGACAAGGCAGTTGAAAGTATGTGATGACCAATGTCTGACACAAGTAGGATGTATTCAGAATATTTTGAAACAAACCTTAAAACAAAGTGCTAAGAATAGCAAGCTTAACAGCTGGGAAATACCAATAGCAGACCTTTAGCAGAAACTAGGCTAAGAATGAAGCTAAAATATTTTGCCAACCATTAAATTGAATAACAGTGAAGAAATTTAATTATGAGAGAAGATATCCTACAACTAACCCATTCAATATATACTTATTGTGTGCCTGTCATGTGCCAGATACTATGTCAGGCACTTGGGTACAGTCAAGGAGGTATAGTCTTTCTAAACCCCAAGCTGTACACAAGAGCTAGTGACAATGCAATCCATATATGCTTTCTTTTTTTTCCAAATTTGTTGCCAACATTACATCAGAATATTTCACATAAAAATACAAACTCTCTTGAAAAACTAAGAAAACCTAACAACATTGGACTTTCCTTCTCTGTGACAACTATCAGCTAAAGCTGAGTTATAGCTTTGTTACCTCTAATGCACAAAACCACCCTGTGGGATATGTACTCTCATAGTCGTCCTTGTCCCTAGTGCTGGGAAAATGTTAACTGGTAAAGAAGTGGAAGATGAAAAGCTGACAAGAAATATAGAGAAAAGGCCAGAGAAGAAGGAGAAACATCAAGTGGTAGTTGTTTTATTTTTTAGAATAGAAGAGGAAGGAGAAATTGTTGACACCATCTTAAACTGTAAGAGGACAAACAAGTAAAGACTAGTTGAGGCTATTTTTTAAAGACACTTGTCTGAGAATGGGAATGAGAAAGGGCAGTGACCATCAGAGGAAGGTCAAATCTGTTTTCTTAACTAAAACAGGAGACAGATCTATTGAGAGTGAGGTAGGGGGGTTTAGAGAACAAAGCCAGGAGAAAGAGTGTTTCTAGAAGGAGGACGTGGTCAATAATGTCAAGAAAGATAAGAATGAAAAGTATCTATTGAATTTATCAGCCAAAAAGCCATTGGTGGCCTAATGTAGAATGCCTTGAGTGAAATGAGTAGGCTAGAGATTAAGAAGTAAAGAGGAAGTGGATAGAGTGGATGTGGATAACCCTTTTAGGAAGTATGGTTATGACGGGGGAGAGAAGGCAGTAGCTGGAGGGGATATGGGTTTGAAGGGAACACATTTGAATCTAACTATACACATGTTAGTTGCCATTGAGTTATAGCAAACCCTATGAACAAAACACTGCCTGGTCTTGCACCATCTGCACAATTGTTGCTATGCATGAGCCCATTGTTGCAGTCATTGTCAATCCATCTTGTTGAGGGTCTTCCCTCTTTTTTGCTGACCCTCTACTTTACCAAGCATGATATCTTCCTCCAGAAGCTAGTCCCTTCTGATAACATGACTAACATGCAAAAGGCAAAGTCTAGATATTCTCACCTCTAAGAGCATTCCATCTGCACTTCTTTCAAGAAATTTGTTCATTCTTCTAGCAGTCCATATTTTCAATATTCTTTGCCAACACCACAATTCAAATGCATCAATTCTTCTTTGGTTTTCTTAGTCATTGTCCAGCTTTTATATGCATATGAGGCTACTGAAAATATCTTGCCTTGGGTCAGGCACATTTTAGTTTTCAAAGTGATATCTTTGCTCTTCAAAACTTTAAAGAGGTCTTTTGCAGCAGATTTGCACAGTGTACTATATCATGTGATTTCCTGACTGCTGCTTCCATGGGTATTGATTGTGGATCCAAGTAAAATGAAATCCTTAAAAACTTCAGTCCTTTTTCCATTTATCACAATGTTGCTTATGGGTCCAGTTGTGAGGATTTTTATTTGTTTTATGTTGAGGTGCAAGCCATACTGAAGGCTCTAGTCATTGATTTTCATCAGTAAATGCTTCAAATCTTCACTTTCAGCAAGTAAGGTTGTGCCATCTGCATATCACAGGTTGTTAATGAGTCTTCCTCCAGTCCTGATGCTGTATTCTTCTTCATGTAGTCCATCTTCTCACATTATTTGCTCAGCCTACAGATTGAATAAGTGTGGTGAAAGGATACAACCCTGACACACTCCTTTCCTAATTTTAAACCACACAGTAGCCCCTTGTTCTGTTTAAATGACTGCCTTTTGGCCTATGTACAGATACCTCATGAACACAATGAAGTATCCTGGAATTCCCATTCTTTGCAATGTTATTTATAATTTGTTATGATACTCATACATGCTATACACATGAATATATTCAAATACTGAAAAAAGGAAAATCATAGGAGTGAGGCAGAGGTTGAAGACATTGAAGTTAGTGGCATGGGAATGGGATCTCCAGAGCAAAATTAGAGGTATCAGCCCAGACCAGAGCAAGAACACTGCTTCCTTTATCACAATAAGGAAGAAGGAAAAAATGGGTACAAAGGCAGGAAGCTCATCTAATGTATTCTATTTTCTGTATAAAGTAGGAGGCACTGAACACAGTTCAAGGGTAGGCACGTAGGAAATACCTGTTCAATGAATCTGTGAATCAATGAATTCTGCTGAGAATTGGGAGCAGGGGAGGGACATGGTGGTACATGTTGGAAGTTGGAAGAGAGTTGAATGATTTAAACACACTGAAGAATGGAAGTTAACAAGGACAAGGTCATGTTGAGGTGTCCACTGAACTATGTAGCCATGAATGTATAATGGACTGACTGCTCATAGTATAGTTTCTCTTTAACAAGTCTAGAAAGCAGACTGTTGGATTAATCCAGGAAGAGGGTTTGCCAAGTGAGTGTGATGAACAAAGGACAGGAGAGTTGAGAATACTAGTGAAAGAGTAGTGACGTTATCCACCATGGACTGGGTTCTTCCTCATTCATGCTCTGAAAATCACTGACACATATATTTCCTGGTTTTCTTATAAAAAAATCTTTGTTGCCTTATCTCTCTTTCCTCCACCATTGAAACACTTAGGGACTCATCCTTACCTTCTTTGTGTTCTTTTCCAGAACACATTTTGTAATCTTGCCCACATTCCTTGCATCTGATACTAATTCGGTTTGTATTAATTAGTTCTCTGTCTACATTCCAAACCTCTCTATTAAATACCCGAATGGACTCACATACCTCACAAACATGTCAAACTCAATAGGTCTAAGACTGAATCCACTAACTTTTCATCTCCTTCTCCTATCCTCACTAGTTCTTTGTAACTGCCACCATGATCTTCCCCAGTAGTTCAAAGTTAGCATCCTGATAAAAATCCTAGATTTCTTCTTTTCAAACTCATCACCCATCCCCAGTCACTCCCATACACAGAACATTCAGTTGACCACCAAGTCTTCTACACTCTTATTTTGTATATATGGGATTTATCCCTCACCTTTATTCCCATAACCACACCCACAGAAAATGTCTCAACCAGATTACTCTTAAAGAGTCTTCTTGCTTCTAGCTTCACTTTCCTCAGAACAATAACACATCTAGCATTTTTCTGAAATACCAACCTAATCATATTTTCCTCCTGCTCCTTCAAACTTTTAGTGGCTCTCCATCACCTTTCCATACGAAATACAAACTCACAGAGGTCTCCAGATCTGCCTGGCTTCATCTTAGGCATGAATTCTGGTCTTTCCCTATCCTACACCCAAGCTTTTGTCCTGGCCTTCAGTCCTACAGAATAAGGGAGACAATTTTATGAAGTCTAGCTCAGCAGCTCTGGTAACATAGTGCCTAAGGCATTTGACTGCTAACCAGAAGGCTGGTGGTTCAAACCCACCAGCCACTCTTTGGAAGAAAGGTTGGGCAATCTACTTCTGTAGTAATACTGCCTCGGAAACCCAAGGAGGGGTTACTATGAGTTGGGCCCAACTCAAGGGCACATAACAACAAGCAACAATGGGGCTGCTCTAACTAGTCTTGAAGTGACACACAGAAAGCCTGTGACACCTCTTTGTCATGTCTGTGCACGGGTGGTTCAGCTATCCAGAATAACCGGATATGAGAAATTTTGATTTTATTTAATTCTCCAGACCAGATATGGCTCTTTTCTTGTTGTGGATCTTTATGTCTCTCCCTTTGGCTAGAATCTCAATGTTAAAAGGCTTTTTTTCCTCAAAGAACATAATCTCATTCTAAGAATGGAAGTTTATGTGGTGGGGGAAAGAGGAGTTAGGGAAAGCAGAGAAGAAATGTAAGTTTAAAGGAAGAAAATTGGGAGCTGAGGCTAGAAAAAGAATTTAGGGCCAGATTATGA
>NW_006921623.1:14202964-14203889 GCF_000298275.1 Orycteropus afer afer | reverse complement strand
ATGTGGCTCAGAGAAATTAAGCTATTTTCTAAGATCAAACAAATAGTAAATGGTAGAGACAGAATTTGAACCAGATCTGATTGAGTCCAAAGCCCACATGCTTAAGATATTAATAATATTATGGTATTATTAATAATTGCTATGAGGCATGGTAACACACAGGTTTGAGATTCAAAACTGTGTTAAGCACTTTATATACTACAATAATCTTCACTATAATCATAATGGCTTGTATTTTATGCCCATTATAGAAATGAAGAGCCTAGTGCTCAGACATACTAAGCTACTTTTATCAAAGGTCTTATAGCTACTGAGTACTAGAGAGGGAAGCAAACTCAGGATACTAAGACCCATGCTTTTAACCACTATACTTGCTAGTAAAGTTTCGTTTTTATTCCTTATAGTTAAAGAGCATCAAAGACTGTGTTGCTGTCTGTTCTCATGCAAAATAAAACTAGTAGACCTACATGACCCTAACTCTTCTATTTAGTCCACGGTCAGCTTGCTTGCTACTCAGAGTCTTAGTTTAATTTTTAAAATGTATTTTACAAAGCAAGTTGATCTTTTAACAAGAGAAGTCTCCTCCAGCAAAAATGATAAATTTCTTTTTTCCATCAAAGTTTAGGTTGTTCTTTGAGCCACACCAAATTAATTAATCATCCTTTGTTGTCTACCACATGCCTCATGTTTTTGCCCATTTTTCAAGGGTAAACATAATCTATGACATTTTTTTCCCCCACAAATCTCTTTATATTTCTTTTCTTTTATCGTCTTAGTTTTCATAGACATTTCATTTGACTGCATGCTTGTCAGTTCTGTCTACATGTTTATGTTACAATTCTCTCTAGAGATTTGTGGAAATAGGCCCTTTTAACTATACTTCACTGCTTTATCTGCTGCAAAGTTGATCTTTTTTTTTTTTTTT
>NW_006921623.1:14160586-14202054 GCF_000298275.1 Orycteropus afer afer | reverse complement strand
CCTAATAGTTCAGCCTATCCACCCATATCCACCCATATACCCATGTTTGCCTTCACTGACAATGCAGTACTGTATGTGCAAAAGGGTTCATATTTGTTGTTTGTACCTCCCATGTACCTCTCTATGTCTTTCTCATCCTCAATGCTGCCATATTGGTCACACACATTTGATACATTGCCCTTCTCTTCACCCAAATCAATACTTATCTCTATCTATCTAACAGCGTTCCCTTCCTTCCCCTCCCACCCCTGGTAACCAACAACGAAAAATTCCCTCTATAGATAAACCTTTCCTTAACTTTTACAATAACAGACTAACACAATATTTGTCCTTTTGTGATTGACTTATTTCACTGAGCATAATATCCTCCAAGTTCATCCACATTATGTGGTATTTTGCAGATTCTACATTACTCTTTAGCGTTGCATAGTATTCCATTGTGAGTATGTACCATAGTTTGGTTCTCCATTCCTCAGTTGATGGATACCTAGGTTGTTTCCATCTTTTGGCTATTGTAAATAATGCTGCGATGAACATGGGTGTGCATGTATCTGTTCTTTTCATGGCTCTGACTTCTTTAGGGTATATACCTAGTAATAGAATAGTTGGGTCAAATGGTATTTCTAATTCCACAAAGTTGATCGTTGTTGATGCTGCTGTGGTAGAGTTAGGGCACTGAGTCCCACAAGTACATTCAGTAAATTGTACAAGATCCCTCAGCTAATAATGTACTTTTACACATATAATGTGTGTGTGATATACATTTTTGCATACAGCACAATCCTTCCATGTTATTTTCATAAGTGTGCTCACTATACACCAGTATGTTTCTACATGTTGATGACTTCAATATCACCTTTTTTTCTGCTCAATGGATTTAATGCTAGTCTTCATCGTGGTACCTGTTGATGTGTGGAGGTTTGGTTTCCAACAGCAGACTCTAACCAGCCTACCCTTGAGTTTCTAAAGCAGCCCCTCTCCTGGCAGGATTCATTCTCTGCTCTGCAAACCATTCTCTCCAGTGCAGGATGAAATTGGTTTTTCCACCTGGAAAACAGCCCTCACCAAGGCAGCCAGTGCCATCCCAGTGGGTATGTAGGTCTGTGCTGGAGAGGCTAGTCAGATGGGCAAGGCCAATTTACCACAGCCACTTGCATTCCACCCTGCCATCTAGCTGGCTGGTCTTCATACATGGGCTATTTGAATCTTCCTTCTGCATGGATACCATGAAGCAAGTGTGAGAGCTGTGGGTTCCGAAGGGTCACACATACCTCTCTTGGACAAGAAGAATCCAATTAGCTGCCTGGGAGAACCACAAGGCTGGGGCAGTGAGCTTCTGCACCCACATCATCCTGCCTCCTGGCTTCATGTGGGGCCACCACCGTGGGACTTGGTCATGTAGTGGGAGTGGCCCTTTCCTGTCATGGAACCAGTCTGTGCTCGAGCTGGTGCAGCCCTGCATGCAGCCTTCTGCCCAAACCTCTTCCCATCTCCAGTATGATGCACCAAGGCATAGATCAGCTGCAAGGAACCCTACCACTCTCAGGCCTGGCTGCAAACTGACCCAGAGTAAACACACAGTTTCAGTTGTTTATTTTCTGATTACCAGGATACTACCAAAGGAGCTCTGGTGGCATGGTGCCTAAGGCATTTGACTGGTAACCAGAAGGTTAGTGGTTCAAACCCACCAGCTACTCTGTGGAAGCTGAGGCAATCTACTTCTGTAAAGATTTGTCACCACATTAGAAACCCAATGGGGGTCACTATGAGTCAGAATTGACTCAATGGCACTTGGTTTTTGGTTTTTAGGGTACTGCTAAACTTGATCCATGACTTCCTGACCATAGATTTTATCTTTATTGTACAAATAAAATGTAACATTTTGGACCATTGAATCAGGGTGAATGAGGTGGAAATGTCATGAGACATGTGCAGTATATGCATGGGCATGCTATGCCAGAACTCTTTTTTTCTTTTTACATAATTTCTTCATTTCCACCCATTATATTTGTGTGCCTGTTATTTATGTAGGCATGCCATTTGCAGAAAAATACAGTAAGTAGTGAAGCAGCATTCTAGTTCTGACTTCAAAAGTATGAAAGTTAAATTCTTTCCTTTAAATCTTATTTAAGCAATAAATTAAGATCAACTATTGCATAACCCACCAGCCCCTCCTCAGAAGGAAGATTGGGCAATCTACTTCCATAGATATACTGCCTAGGAAACCCAAGAAGGGCTCACCGTGAGTTGGGATTGACTCAAAGGCAGTGAAAGAAAAAGAAGAAAATAATTGCATATTTAGGGAGCTGTGGTGCCACAGTGGTGCAGTGATTGAAGAATTTGGCTGCTAACCTAAAGGTTGATGGCTTGAATCCACAAGCTGCTCTGTAGGGGAAAGATGAGGCGGTCTGCTTCCATAAAGATTTACAGACTTGGAAACCTTATGTGGCAGTTCTGCTCTGCTTGATGGCTGTGGGTTTGGTGGGTGCTGCAGTGGTTAAAGTTCCTGGCTGCTAACCAAAGGTTGATGATTCAAACCACCAGCGACTTCATGGCATAAAGATGTAGGAGTCTGCTTCTGTAAAGATTTACAGCCTTATAAAGCCCATAGGGCAATTGTACTCTGTCCTATAGGGTCAGTATGGTAAGAATCAACTTGACAGCAGTGGGTGTGGTTTTTTGATTTATTAAATATTTGCAATAGAAAATGACAGAAAGCAATATTGGTAATTAAAAGAACTGGCCTATTATAATTTTTAAAGTGCTTATATCAAATAAAAAGAAGGTAAGATGTTAGATTTGGACATTTGTAAAGAATTTTTGCTTTAAAAATTATTTTCCAAAGCATGTCCTTTATACTCCTAGAAGGAAAAAAAAAAAAGCATTCCACAGACAAATAAATTTGAGAAATACTAATAGGGTGGCAATATACATTATGGTAAATTCTGCAGTTAAAACAAACAAACAAACAAAAACCTTGTTTGATCGATCTTTTTTCTGTCTTTACATAATTAACATACCTAATAACATCTTATCAGGAGCATTACCCATTATACAATGACTTAATGGAGTGGGGATGAGAGAGAGGGGGCATACTGTCATTTAATCACTTACCTGTTACTGGTTTCTTTCTCTTGAGGCACAATACACTTATGTCTCTATAGTTTTAAAATAAAAGTTTCTTCCATCATGCTTCCCCTTTGAGTTAGCACTTACTACCCCCTTCACTGCCAAATTTTGGAGAAGTTTGCCTCTACTTTTTCATTGCCCTGTTTTCTTAAAATGAGATCCCTTCCATCATTTCCCAATGATCAGTCTTCTACAATCAAGTCAAGAATGACTCTGTAACACATAGACTGCTGGTCTTTCTCTTCCATTGGCAGGTATGACACTATACTTCTCTCCATTCATTTCATAAATATATATCAATTACTTAGTTTGTGCTAGCCACCATATTAAGCACTGGAAATACAAAATAGATATTTTGGATAAACTTTCTGCTCTCCTAAAGCTTGAATTCCAGCACTTCCATTGTTTCTCTGACTTCTCTCTGTCACCTTCACTGAATCCTCTTTTCCTACATACATGTTTAATGTGGGTATATCCCAAGGTCCGGTCATTTAATTTCTCTCTATTTTCCTAATATATACACACATACACAGAGTCGAGCTGTTGAAGAGAAGAATCATGACTTTAGATCCTGCAAATGTTTGTTGAATAATAGAATTTGTAATTTTCCTGATAAAAACTCATTGCCGTCAAGCTGATTCTGACTCATAGTGACCCCATTGGGTTTCCAAGGCTGTACATCTTTACCAAAATAGATTGTCTCATCTTCCTTCCATGGAGCAGCTGGAGGGTTTGAACTGCCAACTTTCTGGTTAGCATCCAAATGTCTTCCTATGGCATTGGACTGCTAACCAGAAGGCTGGTTGTTCAAACCTACCAACCACTCCTCGGAAGGAAGGTTGGGCAATCTACTTCTGTAGTGATATCGCCTTCGAAACCCAAGGAGGGGTCACTAGGAGTTGGGTCTGACTTCACGGTAGTGTTTTTTTTTTTTCCTTGTACTATTAGGTGCTCTGGTGGCATAATGCCTGAGGCATTTGACTGCTAACCAGAAGGCTGGTGGTTCAAACCCACCAGCCACTCCTCAAAAGGAAGGCTGGGCAATCTACTTCTGTAGAGATACCACCTCAGTAGCCCAAAGAGGGGTTGTTATGGGTTGAAATTGACTCGACAGCAGTGAGTTTGGTTTGGTTTTAGTACCATTCTTATGCTTATTGAAAATGAGGATTGTTCTATGGTCAACAAATGAGGATTTTTTCCCCTCTGTGATAAAGACGTGAGTTGAGAGGAAAAGGCAGAAGAGGATTTCAGAGGACTGCATTGTATATATTTTACAAAAAGACTTACCCAGTTAAACCAAGAGGCAAATCCAAGCCAACTGCCATTGAGTTGATTCCAACTCATAGTGACTCTACAGGACAGAGTAGCACTACCACATAGGGTTTCCAAGGCTGTAAATCTTTACAGATGTAGACTCCCTCATCTTTCTCTCATGGAGCAGCTGGTTCAAACTGCCAACCTTTTGGTTTGCAGCAGCTGAATGCTTTCAAATAGTTATTGTGGACTTTCCCATTTCCTGTTAAGAAGTGATAAGGAAGATGGCAGATAAAAATGTTATCACAGAATTTCTCTCCCAAAGTATATCACAAAATAAGCAAAAAGGTTTTTTGTGTTTTTTTTTTTTGTTTTTAAAAGTCACATACAGCCACCAAAGAAGGAACAGAGTATAACCTATGCCAGCAGTTCTCAAACTTGGTTCTCGAACATTGAAACCACCTTGGGAGCTTTTTAAGATAATCGTGTTTGGATCTCTTCTCCAGAGATTCTGATTTAATTGGTCTGGGTATGACCCAAGCAAAATATTTCAAAAATAATTATTGTAGTGGGAAAAATACACTGGAGAGCGGTAAAATAGTAAGGATTATACTCCTGACCTCGATCCCAAGGGAGAACTTTGGAATTGTCCAAATAGAATTCTCCCTAAGAATTCCAAATCTATGTTTTTAAAAAAAAAATCTAGAAAGAAACAAAATGAGTAAACATTCTTATTTTTTTCTCCCTTCTCATCAAGGTTTAACAGAAGCTGCTGCTAAAAACAGGTGATAATGAAAGATGAATAATGATACTGGTTCTCTCTGATGAAAAGGAAGCCTCCAGAGCCACACATGAATTCAAGAAATAATCCAAAGCTTGAAGGCCTTCTGCCATTGGAGTGGTGTACCATCTTTCACACCAATCAGAAGCAGAGAACTCTGGAATAGAATATATAAGAAAATCTCAGAAGAGATAGCAGAACATAAGCAAGATGAAACTAAATGGCATGAAAACTATGCAAAGATACTATGGCACAACATGAAATTTTTTATTGCAAATGATTGAATCCAGCCTAGATGAAAACATAACTTGAGGAATAGAAAGTAGTTCTTCATAAGTGCTGCATTCTATACAACAACTTAATAAGAACCAGTATTCAGTGAAACAAGAGCTCAAAGATGAGATAAAGAGTGAAATGAAAAGGGAGTTTGCATACCTAAGAAAATAAAATGAGAACCCAAAACAATATCATTATAGAAGAAAATAAGTAAGACACAAAAACACAATCTGAAGATTAAAAGAACATCTTATGTTCCTGGTGAATTTAATTCAGAATTCTTAACACCAAGATATATCTTTAGTAAACTTCAAGGTTTCACTATAATGCAAGCTCCATTATAGGAGGGAGTTTATTTTATTCACTGATATACCACTAGTGCCTACAACTGTGCCTTATAAGTTGTTGTTGTTGTTAGGTGCCATCAAGTCAGCTCCAACTACAGACCCTGTGTACTACAGATTGAAACAGTGCCTGGTCCTGTGCCATCCTCACACTCCTTGCCATGCTTGAGCCCATTGTTGCAGCCACTGTGTCAATCCGCCTCATTGAGGATCTTCCCCTTTTTTGCTGACCCTCTCCTTTACCAAGCATGATATCCTTCTCCAGGGAATGGTCCCTTCTGACAACATGACCAAAGTAGGTGAATTGAAGTCTGGCCATTCTCATTTCAAGGAGCATTCTGACTGCAATTCTTCCAGGACAGATTTGTTCATTCTTATGGCATTCCGTGGTTTTTTCAGTATTTGCCAACACCACCATTCAAAGGCATCTTCTTCCATCTTCCTTATTCAAGTTGTCAATGCTAGTAAATATTTGTTGAGTGAATGAAAGGATAGAAGAAGATTTCTTCCCTATTTAGTATAAAATACAAATTGCCTACAGGAAGCAAAGAGTTGAGGCTAGTTTCAGGGTTCTCTGCAGCTGGAAGAAAACAGATTAACATACAAAATTCTGAGGAGAGAAATGACTCAAGAATATTATACCCAGCCAAAAGGGCAGCATTATGATATAAAAAGTAGCAAGAAAATATTATCAGACATAATAAAATTTCGGGGCACAATATTATTGAAAGAATATTTTTATAACTAAATGTAGTCAGTTAAGAGATAAGTTAAAACAAAGAATTCAGGAATAGTGAAAAGACTGGTGGGTAAGCATTGAATCAATTAACAATAAAACAGATACTTAGGAGCTTATGGTAACAGAACAAGATGTAAATGTGGTTAAATATTTCTTTTTTTATTCCTATTTGGTATGTTTTTATTGTATATATACAATCTCCCAAGAGATTTTAATGTGAAAATAGCCCTGTCAAGATTTTTACGCTTAAAAAAAAAAGGTTGAAAACTATAGGCCAGTAAAGCTGAATAAAATTGTTGGGAATGAATGCACTGAGAGTATGCTGGAGAGAAGTGACTTTTCATAAGATGATCTTATGTCATTACTGTGGCTTTGTCAAGCTGGAGTGCATTTGGAGGAAGACAGCCAAGATGGCTGGGGGAGGTAAATCACAAATCCAGAATAATTAAGGGATTGGGAGATGTTGACTTTAGAGACACCTGGAAACTGGTGGATAGTTGAGATTGTTTTAAGGGCAAGCATTTTGGAGATCTGGATTCTTCTAGAGCAAATTTTACTGTAAAGGACCAGATAATAAATGTCTTAGCCTTTGCAAGCCACTCAAATGTGATGAAATCTTGACAATGTAAGTATAAAAAACTAAAAAAATATATTTAAGAGCCCAAAAGAAGGGAAAGGGAAAGATGACTAAGTGTGTATGTTATCTTTAAAGTATGGCATCAATAAATATTGTCTAAAATTGATCATTGTAGTTTATTCTAAATAACAGATCTTAATATTTCAAGGAATGATATCTCTGGTGGTAAAGGAATATTGTATTTGACTGTGACAATGTCTTCAATTGCTTACCAAAACCAAAAACTAAATTCACTGCCATGGAGTTGGATCCGACTCATAGTGACCCCTCCTTGGGTTTCCAAGGCAGTATCACTATGGAAGTAGATTGCCCAACCTTGTTTTATATAATTCAAGGGAAATAAAATTTAATTATTTTTCTACCTTTCCATCCATCCATCCATCTGTCCGCCCATCCATCCATCCATTCATTCATTTGTACATACATACATACATTCATCTACTTATCTGTAGTTGCATAGGAAAGGTCTGGAATTATACGCTTCTAATATTAATAGCAGGAGCCTTTATGGTGCAATGGCTTAGCACTCAGCTGCTAACCAAAAGGTCTTGGTGGTTCAAACCCACTAGGAGTTCCATGGAAGAAAAAAACTGGCAATCTGCTCCCATAAAGAATACAGTTTTTAAAGCCCTTTGGGCCAGTTTTACTCTGTCATATAGGGTTGCTATGAGTCAATTTGAGGGCACATGGAAACAACAACAATATTAACACTAGTACTTGAAGTAGTGGAGTTCAAAGGGATTTTAAAACTAAAATTTCTAGCTTGCTTGATCTTTTGTAATTATGATATATTTTCTTTAAAAAACAATAAATCAATTTTTGTTTAGGAGAAAAAATAATTAGCTAATCAGCTAAAATGTTAACAGTAGTAGTTCTGATTATGAGGATCTTTTATTGTCATTAGTAAAGTATTTTTTAGGGAGAAAATATCTTTAGAAACTTGTTTTATAAACACAAGCATTTGCCAATAGGCACATTACTTAAGTTCTACTTTTCAGAATGTAGTTTAAAATGAATTTTTCCCTAGACCCCTAAATTGTAATAATGGAGGATTTTATAGTAGTTAAATTTATAGAAAGTTTATTAAGAATAATTGCAAGGTGGAAATGTGGAGACTGGAGGAGTGGGGACTGGGGTGCCTGTTGTGTGCTTGGCACTGGACTAAGTCTTTTATATGCATTGTCTCATTTAGTCTTCACAATAAGGCTATGAAATAGACACTTTTTAAAATGAGGAGCTGGAGCCCTGTGAAGTTAAATCAGTCACCAAGATTGTGTTAGCAGGATTCTAGCCCAAGTTGTATGACTCCAGAGCCCTTTATATTTGTTCTCTCACTTAATCCTCATAATTGTTCTATGGAAGATTATTTTTTATCCACAGATAAAAAAAATTGAAATATTAAAAATTGAAATAATTTTCCTAATTCACATGACAGAGCTGGGATTCAATTCAATTCTATATGATTCTACCACTTACGGGCTCGCCACTGTACCATATTTTAATGTAGTGTGTGGGTATGTATGCTCACACATATGCTATCAGAAATCAACAGATAACATGGCAGACTGCTGAACAATGACTCAGCTACATGCAGGATTTAAGCTTGCCAAAAGGTAGAGACATTCTTCAAAGTTGCTTCTTATATACTGGAAGCAGACCACATCCCTAAAATAGCTACTCAACTGTTCTAATAGATTACAGCATAGAGTTGTTTACCAATCTCACCATGGGGAATAACTACATTCAGCTGCCCAGCCACTCAAAACCAGGCCCAAGTTGACACATAACCTTAACTACCACAGTCACCAATTTTCAAATCATATTCCTTCCAAGCCATGAATCAGTATATAATCGCACATCTGGCCATTTCTCCTTATAAGCAAAGTGAACAACAAGATGCACTGCTCAAACTTCTGTCCCTTGGGAGGATTTCTCTTTACTACTGTCCTTCCGGGGGTCACATAAAGGGCCTGCAATGTGCTGCTGCCCACTTTTGAGTGGTGCCTCTATATTGTGAAGAACCATCTGTAAACCAGGCACAAGTTTTCTCTTCCTCAGTCAACTGATCATGAGGCCCAGGTGCACACTGGGAGATGGAAGGTATTGTGATCACAGTGGACCAAACCAAACCACACTCACTGCTGTCAAGTCATTTTGTGACTCATAGCATCACTTCCTTAGGTTTTTGAGGCAGTATCTCTACAGAAGTAGATTGCCCAATCTTCCTTCTAAGGAATAGTTGCTGTGTTTGAACTGCCAGCTTTCTCGTTAGCAGTCAAATGCCTTAAGCATAGGTATTGGAGCCACTTTCTCATGCAATTTACTTGTACCTTCAGATTCTGCTCAAGCCCAATCTCTTATATACTACTTCCATTTAATGATGGAGTGCTGCTGTGCACATCCAACTTTACGACTGTGGGTCAGATAACACGTAGTTTGTGATGGGCAGCTCAGGTGACATGGTGACTTGGTGGCCCATGGTTAGGTGTTCAGTCTCTATTAAGGCCCAGTAACAAGCCAAAAGCTGTTTCCAAAAAGGAGAGTAGTTGTCTGCAGAGGATGGCTTTGCTCCAAAATTCTAAGGGTCTGCACTGTGATTTACTATAGTTTACTAAGTTTACTATAGTTCACAGCCATTCTCCAAGATCCACCTGTTTTTACATAGTGCAAATAGGCAAATTAAATGGGCATGTGATGTAAATCACCACCTCTGTACACTTCATATCCTTAATGGTAACACTAATCTCTGCAATCCCTCCAGAAATGTGGTATTACATTTTATTTACTATTTTCCTAGATAGGGGCAGTTCTAATGACTTCCACTTCACTTTTCCTACTATAACAGTTCTTACTCCACTGTGATTCACCAATAGGAGTCTACCAAAGGCTCCAAACAGCATCACTATCTGCCACTGACACTTTAAGCACCATTGTATCAGCTGTATCATATGGCCCATGTGACAGAAAAGTTTGTGCAGAAGGCTGAACTTGTTGCAGAGCCTTCTCTTGTTCTGGGCCCCAGTCAAAATAGCAGCTTTACAAGTCACTTTATCAATAGTCTATAGTAGCACACCAAAATGAGGGATATGTTGCCTCTGATATTCAGGTATTGTGCCCCCTTTTTGGTCGTGGGATGGACCAGATGCATAACTTATCCTCCAGAAATTTGATATCACTTTTTATTTACTATTTTCCTACGTAGGGGCAGTTCTAATCACTTCCACTTCACTTTTCATACTATAATAGTCATTACTCCACATGTCAAGGATCTAACATGGGGTTCTGTCAGTTGCTGAGTATGTCTATTCCAATCAATCATTCTGGAACTAGAGAAATCAAAACACTACAGAATGGGCTTAGGGGCACACTAGATCTACTCTGAGTGGACCTGAAATAAAATTCCATCAATAACTTGACCGCCATATGCCCCTTCTGTGACTGGTGGGCCACAGAGTTGTTTTGGGTCTCCTAGAATTAGTTTCAATTTAGAACCAATGTCTAGCAATCCCCTAAAAGTCTGATTACTTCCTTTTCCCCGATGAACAATCACTTTCATAAAAGGCTGTAGATCACTTTGGGGAAGGCTAGGAGAAAGATTAAGAGTATAACTTTTTTGGCAGTGTAGTGGGATCCTTCCTCAAGGGGATCTGGCCTCCCCTTCATTTAAGGGGCTGTGGTTCTGTGAAGTGGCTCAAGTCTGGGATTTGATTGAAGGGCCAATTCAAGTCAGACTATCATTCACTTGACCTACAATTCTTCTGCTTTTACAGATCAAGTAAATATTTAGTAGACTTTCCATCTATTTCACTCTCAGGGAAATTGTGCATAAGTACATGACATCATAAGTCCATAAGAGTCAAACTATGCTTATTACTTCTTCAACTCTGCTGTCCATTACAGTAACCATGTCCACCTTGTCTTTGTTGATTAAGTGCTACCACTTGGCCTTTACCACCACAAGGTCCAATCAGCTCCATTGTGGTTGGGTGTCTTAATTCAATTAGGGCAGTTCTCACTGTCAAATCTGACTTATCTAAAATAGCAATAACAACAGTCTTCAAAGATGAAGACTACAAAGTTGTCACAAATTTGTTCCTCATCATTGTTGTAAAAGTTCTGTCCTCTGAGCACTCCATGTGTAATTGTATGTGTCTAATGTGATAAATTTCACTCTAAAAAGCCAATTTCTGAAAGACTTTGGATACTTCTTTTACAGTATACTAAGGCAGGTCTTAGTATACTACTACTTCACCTTGACTTAGTGTAGGCCACTGCATAATTCATGCTTCAGTAAACTAACCAAATATACTATTAGATTCTTTCCTAACCTCCCAAGTTAAATATACACTGGTGAATCTGTGCTTGTTGTTGTTGTTAGGTGCTGTCTAGTTGGCTCCAACTCACAGGGATCCTACATACAACAGAATGAAACACTGCCCAGTAATGTGCCAGCCTCACAATCCTTGCTATACTTGAGCCCATCGTTGCAGTCACTGTGTCAATCCATTTTGTTGAGGGCCATCCCCTTTTTTGTTGACCTTCCACTTTACCAACTATGATATACTTCTCTGGTGAATGATCTCTTCTGACAGCATGACCAAAATAGTTGAGATGAAGTCTGGCCATTCTCACTTCCAATGAGCATTTTGGCTGCACTTCTTCCAGGACAGATTTGTTAGTTCTTTTAGCAGTCCATGGTACTTTCAGCATTCTTTGCCAACACCTCAAAAGCATCAACTTTTCTTTGGTCTTCATTATTCATTGTCCAGCTCTCACATGCATATGAGGCAAATGAAAATACCATGGCTTGGGTTAGGCACACCTTAGTCTTCAAAGATACATCTTTGCTCTTCAGCACTTGAAAGAGGTCTTTTGCAGCAGATTTGCCCACTGCAACACATTGTCTGATGTCTTGACTGCTGCTTGCATTGGTGTTGATTGTGGAACCAAGAAATATGAAATCTTTGACAACTTCAATCTTTTCTCCTTTATTGTGATGCTGCTTATTGGTCCAGTTGCGAGGATTTTCATTTTCTTTATGTTGAGATGTAATCCATACTGCAGACTGTAGTCTTTAATCATTATCAGTAATTGTTTCAAGTCATTCTCACTTTCAGCAAGCAAGGTTGTGTCATCTGCATATTTCAGATTGTTGGTGAGTCTTCCCCCAATCCTTAAGCCATGCTCTTCTTCATAAAGTCCAGCTTCTCAGATTATGTGCTCAGCATACAGATTGAATAAGTATGGTGAAAGGATACAACCCTGATGCACTCCCTTCCTGATTTTAAACCATGTGATATCCCTTTGTTCTGTTTGAACAACAGTCTCTTGCTCTATGTACAGGTTCCTTATGAAAACAATTAAGTGTTCTGGGATTCCCATCTCAATGTTATCCATAATTTGTATGATCCACACAAATCAAATGTTTTGCATAGTCAATAAAACACAAATAAACATCTTTCTGGTATTTTTTTGTTTTGTTTTCAGCCAAGATCCATCTGACATCAGCAATGATATCCCTAGTTCCACGTTCTCTTCTGAATCCAGCTTGCATTTCAGGAAGTTCCCTATCAATATACTGTTGCAACCATTTTTGAATTATCTTCAGCAAAATTTTACTTGTGTGTGATATTAATGATATTATTTGATAATTTCCACATTCTGTGGGATCACCTGTCTTGGGAATGGGTATAAATATGGATCTTTTCCAATCAGTTGGCCAGGTAGCTATCTTCCAAATTTTTTGGCATAGCCAAGTGAGTGCCTCCAGCAAGGCATCCATTTGTTGAATCATCTCAATCATCAATTGAATCATCTCAATCCATCAATTCCTGAAGCATTGTTTTTTGCCAGTTCTTTCAGTGCAGCTTTGAATTCTTCCTTCACTATTATTGGTTCTTGATCATATGGCACCTCCTGAAATGGATGAACATGGACCAATTCTTTTTGGTACAGTGACTCTGTTTATTCCTTCCATCTTCCTTTGATGTTTCCTGCATTGTTCAGTATTTTGCCCATGTTGTTGTTGTTATGTGCCATTGAGTTGGCCCCAACTCATAGCAAGCCCTCCTTGGGTTTCCGAGGCAGTATCTCTATGGAAATAAATTGCCCAACCTTCCTTCCAAGGAAGGTGTGGATGGTGGGTTTGAACCACCAGCCTTCTGGTTAGCAGTCAAGTGCCTTAGGCACTATGCTACCGTAGAATCCTTCAATACTACCGTAGAATCCTTTCAAAACTGAGGCTTGAATTTTTTCCTCAGTTCTTTCAGCTTGAGAAATGCCGAGCATGTTCTTTCCTTTTGGGGGAAGAACCTGGAGTTTTCTAACTCCAGTTTTCTAACTCCAGGTCTTTGCACATTTCATTATAATAGGTGACTGTTTTCTTGAGCTGCTCTTTGAAATCTTCTGATCTATTCTTTTATCTTGTCATTTCTTCCATTTACTTTAGCTTCTCTCCATTGAAGGGCAAGTTTCAGAGTCTCTTCTGACATCTGTTTTGGTCTTTTCTTCCTTTCCTGTCTTTTTAATGACCTTTCCCTTTCTTCATGGATGATGTTCTTGATGTCATCCTACAGTTCCTTTGGTTTTCAGTCATTGGTGTTCAATGTATCAAATCTCTTCTTTAGGCAATCTCTAAATTCAGGAAGCATATAATAAAGGCCCTGAAAACTTACTCCATCCACGTCATTAATGTTGACTCTGCTTTAATGAGGCTGCTCTTCCCCAGTCATATTTTGAGTGCCTTCTGACCCGAGGGGCTCATCTTCTAGTACTATATCAGACAACATTTCAGGGCTTTTCATAACGTTTTCCAGTAACATATCAGGAAGTGTTTCACTGTTATTCATAAGTTTTTCACTGGCCTTCTTTTAAGAAGTGAATGGACTTTTCCTTCTCTTGAGTCTGTCTTTGTCTGGAAGCTCCGCTGAAACCTGTCCATCATGGTGACACTACTAGTATTTGAAATACCTATGGTATAGCCTCCAACCGTACAGCACATGCAAGCCACCACAGTACAGCAAACTGACAGAGATGTACTGAGGGAATCTGTGCTCGTTGTTGTTATGTGCCATCGAGTTGGACCCAACTCATAGAAACCCCTCTTTGGGTTTCTGAGGCAGTATCACTACGGAAGTAGATTGGCCAACCTTCCTTCTGAGAAGTGGCTGGTGGGTTTGAACTGCCAGCCTTCTGGTTAGCAGTCAAATGTCTTAGGCATTATGCTACCATAGCTCCTGAATTTGTGCTTAGTGGGCCTAAATTACTAAACTCAGGCTGATCTAACTTTGTATTCCTTATCCCACACCCATCATTGCCATTCCCACACATATTCTCTAGGTTTCTTTTTGTACATATTAGAAAAATCAAACAGTTCTTTTGGAGTGTAGCATACCTCTTCTGGGGTCACACATATAATTCACCTTTTGAGGCTTACTTGGACTTAAGTCTAGTTATAATTCTAGAAGCAACAATGGGTGGTGGTTGTGGTTCCTGGGAGCATTCAGCAATATTTTATAAGTCATCTGCCTTAGGCAATGCCCCAGATGATGCACCAGGAATCACCCAGGTGATATCTCAGACAGTGACTCATTAGGAATAGCTGGGTTTATTTCATCAGATGAAGTGTAAGAGGGATAGTTCTGGGGCAAGAAATATTCAATGGAATTTAGGGGTTAAACATCCCCAGCTTCCTGATTATCAGCCCATATATAAACTCCAAAAAATGGAGTTAATGGAGTTTGTATTTCTTCCCAATTAATGTCCTCAGTCTAACTTCAATGCCAGTCAAAGTTGGTAACTCATTTGGCATTGTACTTCAGCTGCTCTTATGATAAGACTCTGGGTTTGGTTATCAGCAATATCAGTTCTATTACTACAAGAAATAAGGCTTTCGAGTTCCGGTAAGATGGCACAATAGGTAGACAGACTGCACAGACCCTCTTCAACAAAGACAAGGGGAACCAATTAACACAGAAACAGAAGATAATCCTGGAGCCCTGAGCTTTGAAGGGAAGGATATAGAAGTGGACTAAACTCCAACTAACAGATGAACTTGCATGTAAACACCAAAAAAGGAGACATATAAAGCTGTGGTCTGGCAGTGATCCTGACAGCACAGACTGCTTGGATATTGTCAAGTGGTGTCAGGACCTAAGAATTAACCTAAAAATTGATCATGCTAGCCAGAGGCTGCATGGAGGACTGAGCTTCTGGCTGGTGAATAAAAGGTGAAGCAGCGAAGAAGAAGGTGGGCTGAGGTGTGGACTTTTGCCTATCTGGAGGGGGTAGCCATTTTGACTATTTACAAGCAGTTGGACCATTTTGGATATTTTAAATGACAGCATTCTCCCAGATTCCAGGGACTTAAGAATAGGCTCCACTTGCCAGGAACCACAAAGACATTCTGGATGCTGATGACCGGAAAAGTACTGTATTCCCCTTGTTACTCTTATACCCCACACCCTCTTGGTGAATGGAGGTGTGGCCATCCCTCACTCCCACTCACCTTCTGGGCTAGCAGGAATTCCATCCCAGTGTGTGTGCTCCAATGGAGCCTCAGTGCCCTGCCCCACCCTGCCCAGATTTTTTTTCCCCTTTTTTGATTGTTTGTTTGTTTATGTCTGTTAATTAATTAATTATTATTATTATTGTCCTAATTATTATTATTCTTTATTCCTCCCTTCCCAGGTTCTAGTTTTCAGCTTTTTCTCTCTTCTCTATTCCTGATTTCCGTTTTTTTCTTTCTTGTGGTTAACCCCATTCCTTGTTTTTCCTTTTGCATTTTTCACATTTTTTCTTCATTATTCTCCTACTCTCCCTATTTTCTCTTATTGTCCTCTCTCCAGATAGTGTGGGGTTTTTTTATTGTTGTTGTTATTGTTCCTATGTATTTACACCATGTGTATTTTGTCCACTTGCTTTACTTTTTTGATGTTTTTGTCTCCAACAGCAACAGTGCCCATGTGACACAATTACACCTGCACCTTCTGCAGCCTCACTTACTGAGTGAGAGCCACCACTTCCTTCTCCACCAACTGGCCAATGATAAACAACTACCAAGAAAAGCCTAACTCACCCTTAACTGAGATTTAAATACAAAAACATCATGATGTCTCAGAGACAACAGACCATCACAGTCCACACAAAGAAGCAAGATAAAGTGGTAGAAACAAAGGAGCAGGATACAGACCCAGAATATATCCCTGAGGAAGAAGCAGCATTCAAACTCCCTGATAAGGAATTCAAAAGAATTATATGTAGGTATCTTCAAAGAATTGAGAGACAGATCAAGAAAAACACTAACAAACTGAAAGAAAACACAGACAAAACCCTAGAACAATTTCTGAAGAAAATACAAGAACAAAATGACAAAATAAATGAAAAATTAGAAATGATACAAAATCTTCAGATAGAAATCTAGAAGCTTAATACTAAACTATCAGAAAAAGATAACACATTGAAAGGGCAAAGGAGTAGAATTGAACCAGTGGAAGACAGAATGAATGAGATTGAAGACAAATACATGAATACTTCTTTGTAAAGGGATCAATCAGAAAAAAGATCAAAACAAAATGAAGAAAGCCTAAGGTTCATGTGGGATACCATCAACAGGAATAAGCTACGTGTAATAGGAATTCCAGAACAGGAAGAGAAAAAGAAAACCACAGAAAATTGTCCAAGATTTGTTGGAAGAGAACTTCCCTGATATGATTAAAGATGAGAATATATCCATTCAGGAAGTCCAACGAACCCCAAACAGGATAGACCCCAAATGAAAATCAACAAGATATATCATCATCAAACTCATCAAAACAAAACACAATGAAAGAATCTTGAAAGCAGCACAGGAAAAACAAAAAATTACTTACAAAGGACAATGAATAAGAATAAACTTTTAATTTCTCAGCAGAAATCATGCAAGCAAGAAGGCAATGGGATGGCATATATAAAACCCTGAAAGAGAAAAATTTCCAACCAAGAATTATATACCTAGGAAAACTGTCCCTCAAATATGATGATGAAATTAGGAGATTTCCAGATAAGCTGAAATCAAAGACATTTTTTAAAACCAAACCAACCTTACAAGAGATACTAAAAGGAGTTCTCTGAACAGAGAACCAATAATAGCAAACAGCAACCCACTATTAATACACAAGATGACATAACCCAGAAACCCACACAGCTATATGCATATCCAAAGTAAAATAAGCTTACAAGATCGTAAACAGGGAACCAGAGACGTCAATTGGCAAATAAGGACAACTATAAGCCAAAAAGAGGGAAAAAATAGTGTAGTTACAGAACTTCTAAATGGTGAGGAAGTCAAGAGAGTTGCAATATAGAACAGACTGTTCTAAACTTGGGAAGAAATTATAAATTTCTTCAAAGAAAAATGATAAGCCTTCACATCAAAATAAAAAAGATAGCACAAATATTTAGCAAATACTAAAACAATAACAACAAAGGAAGTGATAACATGATTTAAAAACATAATGAGCTCAGCACAGAAAATTATATGGAACAAAGAAACCAGGAGCACCATGAAAAAACATAACAAAATGACAGCAACAAATTCATACTTTTCAATAATTACACTGAATGTTAATGGATTAAATGCACCACTCAAGAGGTGGAGAGTTACAGACTGGATAAGAAAACAAAACCCATTAATATGCTGTCTACCAAAGACAGAACTTAGAGCCAAAGACAAAAATAGACTAGAAAAGAAATCAAAGGTTGGAAAAAGATAGATCAAGCAAATGGCAACCATAAAAGAGCAGGAGTGGCAATATTAATTTCTGATCAAATTGACTCTAAAACAAAAACCACCATAAGAGACAAGGAAGGACATTACATAAAGATTAAAGGATCAATTGAACAGGAAGATATAACCATAATAAGTATCTATGGACCCAATGAAAGAGACCCAAAAGATATAAATCAGACTTCAAAAGCATTGAAAAGACAAACAGGTGACTCTACGGTCATAGTAGGAGATTTTAATACACCACTTTCAATGAAAGATAGAGCAATTGGAAAGAAACTCATCAAAGACACAGAAAAGCTAAACAACACAATCCATCAACTTGACCTTATAGATGTCTACAGAGCACTTCACCCGACAACAGCACAATATACATTCTTTTCCTGTGCACATGGAACATTCTCTAGGATAGACCATATGTTAGGCCAAAAAGCAAGCCTTCATAAATTTAAAAACATTGAAATACTGCAAAGCATCTTTTCAGATCACAATGCTATAAAAATTAGAAATAAACAATAGGAAGATCAATGGAAAAAGAGAAAACACATGGAAACTGAACAATACCTTCCTTAAGAACAACTGGATAATAAAAGAAATAAAAAATTAAATTTAAAAATTCCTTGAATCAAGCAAGAATGAAAACACGACATACCAAAATATTTGGGACACAGCAAAAGCAGTGTTCAGAGGCCAATTTATAGCAATAAATGCACACATCAAAAAAGAAGGAAGAGCCAAAATGAACACATTAAGCCAACATCTCCAACAATTAGATAAACAACAGCAAGAAAAGCCTACAGTCTCCAGAAGAAAAGAAATAATAAAGATGCAAGCAGAAATCAGTGAAACAGAAAATAGACAATAGAAAATATCAACAAGACTAGAAGTTTGTTTTTTGAAAAGATTAATAAAATTGACAAGCCACTGGCAAATTTAACAAAGGAAAAGAGGGAGAGAATACAAGTACCACAAATAAGAAATGAAATGGGCGAAATCAAAACAGAACCAACTGAAATAAAAAGGATAATATCAGGATACTATGAAGAACCGTACTTCAACAAATTTGAAAATATGGAAGAAATAGAAAGGTTTCTAGAAACACACCACTTACCTAAACTAACACAGATTGATGTGGAAAAGTTGAACAGATCTATAACAAAAGAAGAAATTTGAACAGGTCATAAAAAAATTACCAACAAAAAAAGGTTTTGGCCCAGATGGTTTCACCAGAGAATTCTACCAAACATTCAGAGAAAAACTGACACCAATCCTACTCAAACTATTCCAAAACACTGAAAAGGATGGAATTCTCCCTAACTCATTTTATGAGGTAAGCATAACCTTGATACCAAAACCAGGCAAAGACATCACTCAAAAGGAAAACTACAGACCAATAGCCCTCATGAATATAGATGCTAAAATCTTCAACAAAATCCTAGCCAACAGACTCCAACAACATATCAAGAAACTCATTCATGATGACCAAGTGGGGTTCATATCAGGTACGCAAGGATGGATCAACATTAGAAAAACAATCAAAGTCATCCACCAGATAAATAAAACAAAGAAAAAAACCACATGATCATATAAATCAATGCAGAAAAGACATTTGATAAGATCGAACACCTATTCCTGATCAAAACTCTCAGCAAAATAGGAATAGAAGGGACATTTCCTCAACATAATAAAGGGCATCTATGCAAAACCAGGGGGAGCTCTGGTAGCATAGTGGCTAAGACATTTGCCTGCTAACCAGACGGCTGGCGGTTCAAACCCACCAGCCACTCCTCGGAAGGGAGGTTGGGCAATCCTACTTCCGTAGTGATACTGCC
This sequence comes from Orycteropus afer afer, assembly GCF_000298275.1. Taxonomy (NCBI): domain Eukaryota; kingdom Metazoa; phylum Chordata; class Mammalia; order Tubulidentata; family Orycteropodidae; genus Orycteropus; species Orycteropus afer. Next base: position 14,182,297 of record NW_006921623.1, on the reverse strand, counting down.
TCGGAAACCCAAGGAGGGGTCACTATGAGTTGGGTTTGACTCAACGGCACATAACAACAACAACAACAACATGCAAAACCAACAGTCAACATCATTCTCAATGGAGAGAGACTGAAACCATTCCTCTTGAGAACAGGAAGCAGACAAGGATGCCCTCTATCAAACTATCCCTATTTGCTGATGATATGATCCTATACCTAGAAAACCCAAAAGACAGTCAAAAATCTACTGGAACTAATTGAGAGATTTAGCATCATAGCAGGATACAAGATCAACATCCAAAAATCAGTTGGATTCCTCTACACCAGCAAAGACATTGCTGAAAAAGAAATAAGGAAATTAATACCATTTACAATAGCTACCAAAAAAAAAAAAATAATAATTGGGAATAAATTTTACCAGGGACACAAAAAACCTGTACAAAGAAAACTATAAAACTACTTCAAGAAACCATTAGAGATCTACATAAATGAAAGAATATCCCATGCTAGTAGATAGGAAGATTGAACATTATGAAAATGTCAATTCTACCCAAAGCAACCTATACATTCAATGCAATCTCAATCTAGATCCCAACAACATTCTTTAAGGATATGGAAAAAACAATCACTAACTTTGTATGGAAAGGAAAGGGACCTCGGATAAGCAAAGCACCATTGAACAAGAACAAAGTAGGAGGTCTTACACTGCTGGAACTCAAAACCTACTATACAGTCACAGTAGTCAAAACTGCCTGGTATTGGTATAACGACAGACACATAGACCAATGGAATAGAATTGAGAACCCAGAAATTGATTAATCGACCTATGGTCAGCTGATCTTTGACAAAGGGCCGAAATCCATTAAATGGGGAAGAAAATGTCTGTTTAATAAATGGTACTGACAAAATTGGATATCCATTTGCAGAAAAATGAAACAAGACCTGTACCTCACATCATACACAAAAACTAACTCCAGATGGATCAAAGACTTAAATGTGAATCCTAAAACTATCCAGTTCCTCAAGAAAAAACTAGGGGCAAATTTAGGGGACCTAATATAAGGGAGTTCTGGTAGCATAGTGGCTGAGGCACTTGACTGATAACCAGAAGGCGGTTCAAACCCACCAGCCACTCCTCGGAAGGAAGATAGGGCAATCTACTTCCATAGTGATACTGCCTCGGAAGTATCATTACTTCCCAAGGAGGGGTCGCTATGAGTCGGGTCCAACTCGATGGCACATAACAACAAAACAACAACAATATATGGCATAAACAGACTATCAAGCATAACCCAAAATGCAGAAACAGCAGAAGAGAAACTAGATGAATGAGACCTTCTAAAAATTAAATTTTTATGTGCTTCCAAAGACTTCTCCAAAAGAGTCAAAAGAGAATCTACAGATTGGGAAAAAATATTTGGCAATGACATATCTGATAGGGAACTTATCTCTAGAATTTATACAAAACTCCAACACCTCAGCAACAAAAAGACAAATAATCCAATTTAAAAATGGTCAGAGAACATGAATAGACACTTCATCAAAGGGATATTCAGGCAGCCAACAAACATATAAAGAAATGCTCACGATCATTAGCCATTTGTTGTTGTGATTGTTATTATTAGCCATTGTTTTTGTTGTTGTTATGTGCTGTCGAAGCAGACCCAACTCATAGCACCCCCTCTTTGGGTTTCCGAGGCAGTATCACTACGGGAGTAGATCGCTCCATCTTCCTTCCAAGGAGTGGCTGCTGGGTTTGAACCGCCAGCCTTCTGGTTAGCAGTTAGAGAGATGCAAACCAGAACAACAATGAGATACCATCTTTCTCCAACACTAGTAGCAAAGTTCAACAAGACAGAAAATAACAAATGCTGGCGAGGATGTGGTGAGATTGAGACTCTCTTACACTGCTGGTGGGACTGTAAAATGATACAACCACTGTGGAAAGTAGTATCGCAATTCCTTAAAAAGTTGGAATTAGAAATACCATTTGACCCAGCCATCCCATTGCTAGGTATATATCCTAAACAAGTGAGGTCCAAGACAAGAACAGACGTATGCACACCCATGTTCATCCCAACACTATTTACAATAGCCAAAAGATGGAAACAACTAGGTGTCCATCAGCTGAAGAATGCATAACCAAACTATGGTACATGAACACAATGGAATACTGTTGTTGTTGTTATGTGTCGTCGAGTAGGACATGACTCATAGTGACTCCTCCTTGGATTTCCAAGTTGGTATCGCTATGGAAGTAGATTGCCCAACCTTCCTTCCAAGGAGTGTCTTGTGAGTTTGAATCACCCTAACGAAAAACATAGAATCTGCAAAACACAACATAACATGGATGTACTTGGAGGACCTTATGCTGAGTGAAATAAGTCAATCACAGAAGGGCAAGTATTGTATTAGTTCATTATTGTAGAAAGCCAAGGAAAGGCTTAAATACAGAAAGAAATTTTCTTTGTTGGTTACCAGGGGTGGTGGGGGGAGGGGAGGGAACACTGTTATATAGGTATAGACAAGTATTGATTTGGGTGAAGAGAAGGGCAATGTACCAAATGTGAGTCATCAACATGGTGGCATTGAGGAAGAGGAAGACATAGAGAGGGGCATGGGAGGTACAGGCAACAAAGAAGAACCTTTTTGCACATACAGTACTGCGTTTTCAGTGAAGGCAAACATGGATATATGGGTGGATAGATGGGTGGACAGGCTGAATGATTAGGTATGACTATGCAGGGGGAGTATGCCCAAGACCACGTATAGGGTTGGCAGACAATATTTCTACAAGTGTATTGGTATGTTCTGTAAGAATTCCCAGGTTTATAGTAGAGCTGACAAGGGACAAGGTTGTAGTCACTTCCTGGCCACAGCCAGCTACCCAGAGGGAGTGAGTAGTTGGACTTGTGGGCTCAGGACCATAGTAACAGGGGACATTAAACTCAATTGTCATAACATACTACACAAAACATTGCTCCACATCCCAGTTTTGTGAGTAGTGACTGGGATCTTAAAAGCTTGCGAGTGGCTGTCTAGACACAATGATGGATCTCACCTCATCCAGAGCAAAGAAGAATGAAGAAAACCAAAGATTCATGGAAACAATTAGTCCTCGTGACTGGTACACCCTGCAATCCTCAGCCTATACGACTATGAGACCAGAAAAACTAGATGGTGCCTGACTACCACTGTCAACCACTTGGAGGGGGATCTATGTAGGAGATCCTGGATAGAGTCGGAGAACAATGTGGAACAAAATTCAAAATCATTTGGAGGGGAAAGAAAAGAGCACCATGTTTGTTGGTCTTATAGAGCCTGATAGAACCACTGATACTATGGCCCTTAGTTGCCCTCAGGTCTGGCATTGAACCCACACCTGTGACTTCCAGCCAAACAAAAGACAAGCATATGAGCTGAACATTTGCATTAGGTAGATATACTCCTTGGAGAGAACAATCATGGGAGAATAGAAGGGCTGTGTATGGACAGGGAGACAGCTCAGGGGCAGGAGTGCATGGAGGGAAGGACACAGAGAAGAGGTTTCTATGGAGAGGAAGTGGGAGGGGAGCAGTTACATTCTGGTAAATTGTAGTCAATGTCATGAGACAAAGTGTATGTGAGGTGCTGTATGGAAAGTTAATTTGCTGTGTAAACTTTCACCCAAATCACAATTTAAAAAAAAAAAGATAAATAAGGCTTTCTTTCAGGGCACAAATGGAGACAGTAAGGTCCATTACGCAGTACTTGAGCTGTGACTCCAAAGCTCTGAGCTCATCTTGTTCTTTCACTACTTTGTTTAGCGTTAAGTAGGATCAACCAACCAGGTTTCTTATACTCCTTGTTCTGAAAAAAAATTGCATCAAATTATCAAACACAAAATCATCTAGAGCCTTATTTCTCACCAATACTTGATCTATTCGTGGTGTTATTTCATGTCTTAACGTTGCCACTTCATAGTATGGACTGGCAATATCATCTTTACAAATAGAACCAGTCATTAGTGCCTTTAAAACTAATCAGATTTGAGAACCAATTTAGAAAACTTGTCCTTATGATTTTGTTTCTGGTGAAATACTCTCAATGCCAAGTGTCTTAGGATAGGTTCTCTAGAGAAGCAAAACCAATTATATATGTATATGAATATATACATATACACATATAGAGAGAGACAGAGACAAGAAAGACAAACTTATCTCAAGGAAATGGCTCATGCAGCTGTTATTGTTGCTGTTGTTAGGTGACATTGAGTTGGCTCTGCCTCATAGCAACCCTATGCAAACAGAATGAAAATTACCCAGTCCTCCACCATCCTCGCAATCTCTGCTATGTTTGAGCCTACTGTTGCAGCCACTTTGTCAATCCATATCCCTTAAGGTCTTACCTTTTTTGCTGGCCCTCTACCAGTAATATATCAGACAATGTTTCACTGCTATTCATAAGGTTTCCACTGACCAATTTTTTCAGAAGTGGATGATGCCATCCTTCTTCCAGTTTGAAAACTCTGCTGAAACCTGTCTACCGTGGGTCATCCTGCTGGTATTTGAAATACCAGTGGCATGGTCTCTAGCCTCACAGCAACATGCAAGCCATCACAGTATGACAAACTGACAGATGACTGGTGGCATGCAACTGTAGAGGCTGGCAAGTCCCAGGTTTGATGCCAAATATCAGGCTAGAGGAGAAGCCTCATGTAGCTGCAGAGGCTGTTGAGCCCAAGAATGGCAGATAATACAGGAGGCTGCTGGTTGTGGAGGCTGATGAAACCAGATTGGTACCCAAGATGGCAGGCTGTTGACTCACAGGCAGCGAAGGCAACAATCCCAAGATCAAAGGCAATACCATTGAAGTCCAAGAACTGGAGGTCAGATGATGATGAGCCAGATGCAGAATCCAAATAAAGAAAAAGCTAGAGAGCTTTGCCAGGATGCCCATATATATCGGAAACATGCCACACCCCCGAGGAAACTCCTTTTCAACTGATTGGCTGCTCATAGCAGATCTTATCATAGAGATGATTATAGTATATCAGATCTCATTATGGGGGATGACTACATTATAACTGCTAAACCACTGAGAATCATGGCTTAGCCAAGTTGACAAACAACCTTAACTATCATAGTGTAAGACAACTAGATCTAGAGATGTTTCACAGTACAATTCTAAGTGCTAATTCTAATAGCTAAGTGCTTGTGTTTGTGAATTAGAAAATAAAAAGTAACCTCGAAAGGACAATTGCTTTGGATGAATTCTGTGAAAATAAAAGTAGTTGATACATGTACAGAAGTATGTAATACTTGTAGAAAAATGTTTCAGGGATGGAGAAATCAGTGGTTATAGATTTTATCTTTGTGTAAGAGGCCAATCTGTCAGTTAATATTTTACGCTCTGGTTTTATCCTAGTATGTCATGAGCCCACATTCTGAGGTAATGGACTATAGAAAGTAACTTCCACTGTGGTTTGAATTTAGTCTTTAGTTTCTTAGAGGAAATGATATACCTTATAAGAATCATAGATACAAAAAAAAGGGGGTGGGAATCAAAGATCCTTGTCTGAAATTTTAAAACCACAAAATTTATTTCTTTATGTTCTTCTAGCAATATAGTAAATTTTAGATTCTCTCATAATGGTTTCAGCATGCAGGTAATCCCAAACTGCAGATGATTCTAAAGTAATTTATATTTGGTTTAGGAATTGCTAATTTTGTTTTATCATACCAGTAGAGTTTCTTTGCTAAGTGTACTATATTTAGGTTAATGTTAAAATCGGTCTGATTTTCTAAAATAGTAAATGTTGACTGGCTGATTTAGGGAGGCAACTGGACTAGGAATATAGCTTTGCAAGTAAATCTTTCTCTGGCTAAGGAACAGTTAAATAGCAATTAAACTTGCATCTGTTCACTTCATTACTTTCATACCTACAAGTAGGTAGGGACAAAACCATTTTATGAAATGGCCATTTGAAGGGACGTTTTATAGTTGATTTAAAGTATGAATTCTAAAAATTGTTTTATCCAAAAACTACTGAGAAAGAGACGTACAATACATATCCTAGGGAAGAATTAGGTAGTCCATAAAAATAATTTTTAAATTCCACAAACTTATTTGTATTATTTTACACTCACTGCAAATTCATGGCGTTTTCACATATATCACAGATATCAAGTAACTCTTGACTATCTAGCATTTTATTTAATCTAGAAACTTATTTGTTCTTAAAAGAGTATTTTTAGAAGGAAAAAACCAGTAGCAAATTTAGGAGTTTTATTTTATATAAGTAAAACTTTATAAAAGTGAAACCCCTAAATTTGCTACTGGTATTTTCCTTCTAAAAACATTAGGATAAAGTGTGGAACTAAGAAAAGGGAAAATCCATTTGGAATCAGAGATATATTTACTTCCCTATTCTGCCTCTCAACTGTGTAAACAGGAGCAAATTACTCAACTGCTCTGAACTTCAATTCAGAGATATTTGATACTTACCTCAAGGGTTTGTTGGTTTGGTATTACATGAGACGGGTGTAGGTAAAAGTGTGTTGTATAATGTAAATCACTACACAAGTGGTATTTATTATTATCTTCAGTTTAATATAGTCATGAACTTCCCTGAACCCTAGCTCAAGGTCGGAGGCCTCAAGTTAATTCTGGAGCTCCCTGGTTCACTAAGGCTTGTGACAGGCAGCACCAGTTATATTCTTGAGGGGAGGAGAGAGATTCATTCATCTTTCCTAAGCCATGAGAAAAGGTCTTATAAAACCAGAGAATATGCAAATAAGAGTGAAACAATAGGAATTCACTCCCCTGTAAAATCAAATTGAAAAGATTTTTCTTTCCTATGTGAGTTTGATCATTATGGCACTGAAGGCTGTCCATAGTTCCAGTGACAATATACTGCAATGTTAAATTACTGAAAGACACCATAAGTCAAAGATGGAGCAGGATGAAGAGACTGATGAGAAAAGAAAAAGCTTATGTTGACACACAGAAATGCTTTAGTAATCAGCAAGGAATTGAAGGAAATAAAGTATATATGAATGTTTAATGGGATTTTTAGCAAATTAAATTTTGCAAAAATGTGCTTAAGCATGTGGCATTGCTTAAGGGCTAGCCCCATCAGGTCAGGCGATCAGACGGAGTCTTTTGTTTGTGCACTGTGTGTGGCGGGGAAGGGAGAGAATACACATTCATTTTCCAAGGAACATGTGATGGCTGCATTAAAACAGTAATGCACTTTGTTTTATGTCTTTTGGTTAGGAAGAAAGATCAGGAACCATCTACATTGAGTCCAAGGACAAGGTGAAAAAATAATGCTTTGTAGAAAGAAAACATCAAGTGAAGATATATCCAGTGTATCACATACTGTGTTGCTATAGGCATACTGTTGCTCTGTAGGGGGATATTAAAGGAGACAAGATAAAATTACAGCTGACACTGCATTTTTATGTTATCTTGACAAGAGCATCAGCAGGATTTAGCTTAACCAAATATTAGCACTCTTTCCAAATGTTAAGGAAATACAAGTAGAGAAATTAGGGGATTCTGAATTTAAGTAATGTATTGGATGATGCTTTATACGTATATGAAGGAGCCCTCGTGGCTCAGTGGTTAAGGCACTTGCTTACTAACTGAAAGTTCAACAATCCAAACCCACTAGCTACCCCATGGGAGAAAGATGTGACAGTCTGCTTTCCTAAAGATTTACAGCCTTGGAAATGCTATGGGACAGTTCCCTGTCCTATAAGGGTCCTGACTAGTTGAATCAAGACAATGGCTGTGGATTGGGTTTGGTTTAGTGCAAGAAAAGTTTCAAAGCTTTTTCAATTACTTAAAAGCTGCATGTGCAGCAAGTGAAGGTGATTGTGATGAATTTGTTGTGAGTAAGGGTTCATTCAATCATTTCAAAGTGAGGGCAAATTTATATAACATTAAAGGGCAAGTAGGAGTTGGTGTAAATTGGATGTTCTACTTGGATGTTCACAACCTGGGGACTGCCTGTGGTCTTTTCTGTGCTTCAACACACACACACACACACACAATTGGAAGCAAACGACCCACATCTACCCAGTCACATTCTATGAACTTTCATAGTCTGAATTTGCTGACCTTCACACATCTAGATCTATGTAGGTGAGAGGAAGGAAGGAAGGAAGGAAAGAAAGAAGGAAGGAAAGAAGGTAGGAAGGGAAAGCAGAAGGGAGGGAGGGAGAGAGGAAGGAAGGAAGGAAGTGAAGAAGGAAGAAAGGGAGGCAGGCAGGACAAAGGAAAGGAAGGAAGGAAGGACAAAGGAAAGGAAAGAGACAGACAGAGAGAGAGAGAGAAAAAAAAAAAAAAAAAAAAAGAAGGATGGAAGAGAGGGGGAAAAATATAACCAGAAAGAGAGACAGAGACAAATGGAAGAAAGTGAGCGTACACAAGCATTGGTTTATCAAGCCTCTAAGTAGTGTGTGAAGGACTGATCTAAGAGTGGGAAGTGAAAAATGGTTAGGCCTTGAACTGTATTTGTTAGAAATAGCCTATAGTGGAGAAGAATTATTCTCAAGTCCTTTAAATCCTCTCCTGCAGTACATTGTGAAAATTGATTGGAATACCTCTTGTAACTTCTGTGACCACCTTTCCTAGAATGAGTAGCTTAGCCTTTATTAAGATGAATAGCTTAATAGTCAAAAGGGTATATGGGAGAAGAGCTCAAGCATAATTAAATTGCAAAAACAGTATTTTCCCCAAACTGCAGATGGATTGAAGAAAGTAATACACAACAAGGTAGTGCCTTGTAGAACATTTTTTCTTATAAACTGATATGGTTTCTATGCCTCTGATAGTTCTGTGCTATTGAAAGTCTATTCTTTTCTCTGCAAAATAAAGATCTCTACCTTGACTTCAGAGGAATATTTTTATGTATATTTCTTTGAAACTCTGGTTTGGTATGTTAGATTTTCCTAATAATTTTCCAACTTTGTCTACCTGGTAGATTGTAAAGTTATGTTCCATACCATTTCTTTTTTTTTTTTTTTTAAAGCTGTAAAGATTGAGGATGACGTAAGGCACCTACTGATGAAGGTTGAAGAATACAGTCTGCAGTATGGATTACGTCTCAATATAAAGAAAACAAAAATCCTCACAACTGGACCAATGAGCAGCATCACAATAAATGGAGAGAAGATTGAGGTTGTCAAAGAATTCACATTGCTTGGTTCTACAATCGATGCCAACGGAAGCAGCAGTCAGGACATTAGACGACGTGTAGCATTGGGAAAGTCAACTGCGAAGGAACTGTATCAAGTGCTGAGGAGCAAGGATATCTCCTTGAGGACTAAGGTGTGCCTGACACAAGCCATGATATTTCCAATCACCTCATATGCATGTGAGAGCTGGACAATAAATAAGGAAGACCAAAGAAGAGTTGAAGCTTTTGAGTTGTGGTGCTGGCGAAGAATGCTGAAAGTACCATGGACTGCTAAAAGAACTAACAGATCTGTCCTGGAGGAAGTGCAGCCAGAATGCTCCTTGGAAGCAAGAATGGCCAGACTTCGTCTCACCTATTTTGGTCATGTTGTCAGAAGGGACCATTCCCTGGAGAAGGATGTCATGCTTGGTAGGGTGGAGGGTCAACAAAAGAGGGGGAGGCCTTCAACGAGATGGATTGACACGGTGGCTGCAATGATGGGCTCAAGTATAGCAGGGATTGTGGGGCTGGCGTGGGATCAGGCAGTGTTTTGTTCTGCTGTGCATGGGGTCGCTATGAGTCGGAAACGACTTGACGGCGCTTAACAACAACAGCAACAACATAAAGATTGATGATCTATCAGAGCATTCCTAACCTCAAATCTGGAGTTAGAAACAATGATGAGAGGAAACCTTTAACTGAGGTCTAGTGAATCTCACCCTTAGTGACCTACACACGCCCTCTGTGAGAAGAATTAATTCACACGGATGTGTGAGGACATCTCATTTAATTTAGATGTTGTCTATTAACTCTATTAAAAGTAACTACATTTTCTTCAAGTGTACATCATTACTTCAAATGCATCAGGTCTAAGTGGAACTCTTCCTTTTCCCCATTATAGTGATTCCCCTTTTTCCTCTCTCAGTTGTCCTGTCATTCTTCCAATTATCCAAGATCTAAACTCCTTGGAAGGAAGATTGGGCAATCTACTTCTGTAGTGATACTGCCTTGAAAACCCAAGGAAGGGTCGCTATGAGCCCGAACCGACTCGAAGGCAGTGAGGTGAGGGGAAACTTGTTTGAAAGAGCCCTGGTCATGCAATGCTAAGTGCTCAGCTGGTAACAAAAGCTCGGCAGTTCAAACCCACCTAGCAGCTCATTGAAAGAAAGATCTGAGATCTGCTTGTGGAAAGATTATAGTCAAAAAAGAAAACACAAAGCACATAAAACAAAAACACTATGAGGCCCTTCTCCTCTGTCACAAGGAGTTGCTATGAGTTGGAATCAACTTGATGACACGTAACAACCACAAACTTGTTTGGCTTCTACCTCCCCCTCAATTTCCACATTGCCTCTGTTATAAAATACTGCTCCTTCTGCCTTTGAAATGTCTCAAATATATTTCTTTTCCCACTCTGCTCCCCTTAACATCCCCCCATTTTCTAGTTCAAGCCATTCTCTTGCTTGAATTCTTACAACAACGTTCCAGCTGGTTTTTATACATCCATTCTTTTCATGTGGGAACTCTGGTAGTGTAGTGCCTAAGGCATTTGACTGCTAACAAGAAGTCTGGTGGTTCAAACCCACCTGCCACTCCTTGGAAGGAAGGTTGGGCAATCTACTTCCCTAGTAGTACCACCTTGGAAACCCAAGGAGGGGTTGCTAAGAGTCAGATCCAACTAGACGGCAGTGAGTTTGGTTTTGATTTGGTTTTCTTTTCATGTCCCAGCCTTCCTACATACTTCTTAAAATAATATCACTATTTCAGGTTCAGCTTTCCAGGAAATGGACTCTGAGATGCTGAGATCTGGGTACAGGAGATTTATTAGGCAGTAATCCTGTGGACATCTGCGAGGGAACAAGGGAAGCAAGATAGGTAGATAGAAAGGTAGTATGCAATGCAGTTGCAACAAAGGTCCCAGTCAATACCGTGGGGGAGCTCTGAAGGACTGGGCCTACAGAGATATTCATAATAGAGGAAAGGGAGCTAGGAGGGTCTTGTACCTCTACAGACTAGACACTGAAGGTGGGCTGTGCAAGGGTGGATTACCCAGTAAGCAAAGTAAACACAGGCTCACTTGTGCTTGCTACTATCTATAGTGAATAATTTCACTGGATTTCATGGGTAAAGGAGTACTGTCATGGACTGAATTTTGTCCCCCCAAAATATATGTCAACTTCTCTGAACAATTATTTCAGTGTTTTGGCAGTTATATGATAATGTATTTATCCCTTGAGATGTGATCTGATGTGATCAGCCAATTATTCGTAAAGAGATTGGGGTGGGATGCAACACCCTTACTCAGATCGAAGCCCTGATTGGATGTACAGGGATTTTCCCTGGGATGTGTAGCCTGCATCCCCTTTTATTTTACAAGAGAGAAAAGTGAGCAGAGAAGGAGAGATCTACTACTACCAAGAAAGAGGAGTCAGGAGTGGAGTGTGTCCTTTGGACCGATAGTCCCTGCACTAAGAACCTCCTAGATGAAGGGAAGATTGATGCCAAGATGCGTGTAGATCTCTAAGGAACATTAGGCTCACAGATACTGAAAGGAGATAGGTACCTTCCTCTTAAAATTTGAGCCAGCACAGAGAGAAAGTCTTCCCCTAGAGTCGGCACTCTGAATTCAAACTTCTAGCCTTCTAAACTTTGAGAGATTAAATTTCTGCTTATTAAAACCATCTTCTTGTGGTATTTGTTATAGCGGCACTAGATTACTAAAACAAGTATCAAGAAATTGCCCAGTTGATCACCTGAGACCTAATACGATATTATGTATACGGTGGCCTGGAGAATGGCACTTCATCTTTAAAAGTTATTATCTCTCTAAGTCCTCAGATAGTGGTATTGACTGAGGCCTTGTGGGCAGGAAAGATATACTCTTTAACCTCCTGATAATTCCATCTTGATTTCTTTTTATTTTAACAATACCCTTGTAGGCTGCCGATTTATCTTGCCTTGAGGGGTGATATGTTCTATTAACCTGATGGCTCTCATCTTAGGATCTCCAAACCAGCAGCATCAACATCACTGAAGAAACTAGTTGCAGTGCTAAACTTTATTGGTTCCTAATAGTTTTCATACATTTCTTTGGCTTGTCTATAAACACAATCATCTGTGAATTAAGACAGTTTTTTATTTCTTCATTTCCCACATTATGCTTTTTTATGTATTTTTCTTCCTAGTACAGTGGCACTGCAGTATTGAATGAGTGAGCATAGCTCTCCAATGTTTAAAAATCTGGTAGAAGAGAAGCTTATCAAGTAAAATAAGAAGTGGGGTAGGAGAAGAATCAAATGATTGTAATATGAAAGAAGCTTAGAAAAGAGTTTCAGTAAAAATAGTAAATGCTGTTGAAAGTCATATAAGATGAAGATAGAAAATTGGGACACTGGCAAGGTTAGATCCCTAATGAGTAGTGGCAATACAAACATAATTAAAGTAGGTTGAGAAGATAATGAGAGCTAGGAAAGTATAGACAGGAATATGTATTACTCTTTAGATAAGTTTTGCTGAGAAGGGGAGCCCTGCAACAGGTAGCTACAGAGATCTGGAATCAAAAGAGTTAAATTTGTTTTTTAAAGATGGCAGGCATTAAGGCATATTTTTAAATGAGAATGGTCCATTAGAGAAGGAGTATTTTATGTAGGAGACATAGTCAAGGAGATTGCTAGAAGGATCATTGGGCAATTAAGTAATTTTCTATTGGATTTATGCTTAGTGCCTAAGGCATTTGACTGCTAACCAGAAGGCTGGCCATTCAAACTCACCAGCCACTCTTCAGAAGGAAGATTGGGCAATCTACTTTTGTAGTGTTACCACCTTGGAAACCCAAGGAGGGGTAGCTATGAGTTGGATCCAACTGGATGGCAGTGAGTTTTTTTTTTTTTAAATGAAGTATGAGAGAGAAGGTATGAAATAGATGTATAAACTAAATAAACCAAACTCTGCCATCGAGTCTCTCCTGACTCACAGCAACCCCACCTTGGGTTTCTGAGGCAGCATCACTAAGGAAGTAGATTGCCCAATCTTCCTTCTGAGGTGTGGCTGGTGGGTTTGAACTGCCAGACTTCTGGTTAGCAGTCAAATGCCTTAGGCACTGTGCCACCAGAATTTACTAGGGAATTTCAGTAGGATTGTTTTTAGGATAAGTCATCCATTTAACTATTAGGCTTTCTGATATTTACTAAATAGCTTGTATTATATATTAATATGGGAGCTCTGGTAGCATAGTGCCTAAAGCACTTGACTGCTAACCAGAAGGCTGGTGGTTCAAACCCACCAGCCACTCCTCAGAAGGAAGATTGGGCAATCCTATTTCCATAGTGATACTGCCTCGGAAACCCAAGAAGGGGTCGCTATGAGTCGGGGCCAACTCGACTGCAAATAACAACAACAACATATATTAATATGTTTTTCAGGCACTCTTGTGAAGATAAACGTTATAAATTGGTTTTACAGGCAATGCACTGTCTTGGAATCCTTTTATTTAGTTTTCCCCACCTTAAGGGATGTGTGGTTATTAGGGGAAATCACAGGAGGCAGGAGTGCACCACAACTGATAACTGAAAAAATGGCTGTCTTCTAATCCTACAAAAGAAGCTCTGTTGTTGTTGTTGTTGTTCTGTGCCGTCGAGTTGGACCCGACTCATAGCGACCCCTCCTTGGGTTTCCGAGGCAGTATCACTACGGAAGTAGATTGCCCCATCTTCCTTCCGAGGAGTGGCTGGTGGATTTGAACCACCAGCCTTCTGGTTAGCAGTCAAGTGCCTTAGACACTATGCTACCAGAGCTCCCAAAGAATCTCTGGTGGTACTGTATTCAAGATAAAAGAGCTGAACAGAAGATTGCAAAGAACAGCTCGAGAAGACAAAGTCAATTATTATAATGAAATGTGCAAAGATATGAAGTTGGAAAGCCAAAAGGGAAGAACACACTTGGCATTCCTCAAGCTGAAGGAACTGAAGACAAAATTTAAGCTTCGAGTTGCAATATTGAAAGATTCTGTGGATAATATATTAAATAATGCAGGGAATATCAAAAGAAGTTGGAAGGAATTCATGGAGTTACTGTACCAAAAAGAATTTGTCAATGTTCATCCATTTCAGGAGGTGACATATGATCAAGAACCAATGGTATTGAAGGAAGAAGTTGAAGCTACACTGAAGGAAGTGGTGAAAAATAAGACTACAGGAACTGACGGAATACCCATTGAGATGTTTCAACAAGCAGATACCTTGCTGGAGGCACTCACTCAGCTATGCCAAGAGATTTGGAAGATAGGTACCTGGCCAACTGACTGGAAAACATCCATGTTCGTACCCATTCGAAAGAAAGATGATCCCACAGAATGGAAATCTTTGAGCAATATCATTAATATCTGTAAAATCTTACTGAAGATAACTGAAAAACTGTTGCAGCAGTATATTGACAGAGAACTTCCAGAAATACAAGCTGGATTCAGAAAAGGATGTAGAATGAGGGATATCATTGATGATGTCAGATGGATGTTTGCTCAAAGCAAAGAATGCCAGAAAGATACTTACTTGTTTTATTGACTATGCAAAAGCATTCAATTGTGTGTATCATAACAAATTATGGGTAACATTGAGAAGAATGGGAATTCCAGAACACTTAATTGTATCCATGAGGAGCCTGCACATAGACCATGAGGCTGTCATTTGAACAGAACAGGGGACACTGCATGGTTTAAAATCAGGAAGTTAGTGAGTCAGGGTTGTATCCTTTCACCATACTTATTCAATCTGTATGCTGAGCAGATAATCTGAGAAGCTGGACTATGTGAAGAAGAACATGGAATCAGGATTGGAGGAAGACTCATTAACAACCTGCGATATGCTGATGACACAACCATGCTTGCTGAAAGCAAGGATTACTTGAAGCACTTGCTAGTGAAGATTTAATGGTATGTATTACACCTCAGTGTAAAGAAAACAAAAATCCTCACAACTGCACTAATAAGCAACATCATGATAAATGGAAAAAAGATAGATATTGTCAAAGACTTCATATATTACTTAGTTCTACAATCAACACTAATGGAAACAGCAGTCAAAATATCATACGACATATAGCATTGGGCAAATCTGCTGCAAAAGACCTCTTTCAAGTGCTGAAGAACAAAGATGTCCTTGAAGACTAAGGTGTGTGTGATACAAGCCATGATATTTTCAATCACCTCATATGCAAATGAGAGCTGGACAATGAATAAGGAAGACCAAAGAAGAGTTGATGCTTTTGAGTTGTGGTGCTGGCGAAGAATGCTGAAAGTACCATGGACTGCTAAAAGAACTAGCAAATCTGTTCTGAAAGATGTGCAGCCAGAATGCTTCTTGGATGTGAGAATAGCCAGACTTTATCTCATCTACTCTGATCATGTTGTAACAAGAGACCATTCCCTGGAGAAGGATATCATGCTTGGTAAAGTGGAGGGTCAACAAAAAAGGGGAAGGCCCTCAACAAGATAGATTGATACAGTGGATACAATGATGGGCTCAAGTATAGCAAAGATTGTAAGGTTGGCACAGGACTGGGTAGTGTTTTGTTCTGTTGTACATAGAGACACTATGAGTCAGAGACAACTTGACGGTACCTAACAACAACAACAACCAAAAGGTTGACAGTTCAAACCTATCAGCTACTCTGTGGTAAAAAGATGAGGCAATCTACTCTGTAAAGATTTATAGCTTTGGAAACCCTATAGGGCAGTTCTACTCTGTCCTATAGGGTCACTATGAGTCAGAATTGACTTGACAGCAGAGTGGGATTAGTAATCCTACAAAGTCAGATTCTATAGGCCAATATTGTCATTCAATATTGTCATATTGTTTAAGATACTAAAAATATTTAAATGCTTAACATTAATTGAGTTTCACAGATGTTCTCCAAAGTACATCCCCTTTGTTCAACTCTCCACCCCAAAATATTAATTATTTGTAGGAAGGCGCTCTGGTGGTGGAATGCTTAAGGCATTTGACTGCTAACCAAAAGGTTAGTGGTTCAAATCCACCAACTGCTCTGTGGAAAAAAGATGAGGCAGTCAGCTTCCTTTAAGATTTACAGCCTTGGTAATGCAATGAGGGCTGCTATGAGTTGGGATCAACTTGATGGCAGTCAGCTTTTTTTTTTTTTTTTTTTTTTTAATCTTATAGCAGAAGTTTCCATTTATATCTGGCTATTTAATATCAGCTAATTTCAGTGTACAGAGCATCACTTCCCATGTAATGGACTGAAGTGTCATGAAAAATGACTTTTGGCATCTCTAAATCAACCAGTCATCTGTCAGTTTAACATAATGTGATGGTTTACATGTTGCTGCGATGCTGGAAACTATACCACCAGTATTTCAAATACCAGCAAGGTCACCCATGGTGGACAGGTTTCAGTGGAGCATTCAGAGTAAGACAGACTAGGAAAGAGAATTATCCATCTACTTCTGAAAAAATTAGCCAGTGGAAACATTATGAATAGCAGTGAAACACTGATATAATGCTGGAAGATGAGTCTCTCATGTTGGAAGGCACTGCAAATACAATTGGGGAAGAGCTGCTCCTCACAGTAGAGTAAACCTTAATGATGCAGATGAAGTAAAGCTTTTGGGACCTTCATTTGCTGTTGTGGCATGACTCACAAAATGAGAAGAAATAGTTGCAAACATCTATTAGTCATCAGAATGCAGAATGTATGAAGTATGAATCTAGGAAAATTGGCAGTTGTCAAAAATGAAATGGAACACATAAAGATTGATATCCTAATGAGGTGAAATGGACTGGTACTGGCCATTTTGAATCAAGCAATCATGTGACAAATGTCAGTGATGGGTTAATTTCCATATGCCTACAAGGAAGACCAGTTTATATGACTATTATTCAAATTACACAAACCACTAATGAAAAAGATGAAGAAATTGAAGATATTTACCAACTTCTGTAGTTTGAAATTGCTCAAACATGCAATCAAGATGAATTGATAATTACTGGTGATGGAATGCGAAAATTGAAACAAAGAAAGATTAGTACTTGGAAAATATGGCCTTGCTGACAGAAATGATGTCAGAGATCTGATGACAGAATTTTCCAAATAAGTGACCTATTCTTTGGAAATACCTTTTTTTCAACAATGTAAGTGGCAGCTTTACCCATGGACCTTACCAGATGATATACATAGGAATCAAATCAACTACGTCTATGGAAAATGATGCTGGAAAACTCAATATCATCAGAATAAGGCCAAGGGCTAACTGTGGAATGATCATCAATTGCTCATATGCAAGTTCAAATTGAAGCTGAAGAAAATTAAACAAATCCACAAGAACCAAAGTACAAACTTGAGTATATCATACCTGAATTTAGAGACCATTTCAAGAATAGATTTAATGCATTGAACACTAATGAATGGTGACCAGATGAGTTGTGAGATACCACCAAGGACATCATACATGAAGAAAGCAAAAGGTCATTAAAAAGACAAGAAAGAAAGAAAAGATCAAAATGGATGTCAGAAGAGACTCTGAAATTTGCTCTTGAATGGAGCATAGCTAAAGCAAATGTAAGAAATGATGAAGTGAAAGAGCTAAGCAGATGATATCTAGTGGTGCCTTGAGAAGACAAAGTAAATTTTATAATAAAACTTGCAAAGACTTGGAGTTCAAAAATCAAGAGTAAAGAACACAGCTGGCATTTCAACAAACAAATACAACATTGGAAGCACTCACTCATCTATGTCAAGAAATTTGGAAGGCAGCTACCTGGGCCATTGAGTGGAAGAGATCCATATTTATGGCCATGTCAAAGAAAAGTGATTCAATAGAATGCAGAAATTATTGAACAATATCATTAATTATCACATGCAAGTAAAATTTTGCTGAAGATATTGCGAAAATGAGTGCATCAATGAGGAGCTGCCAGAAATTCAAGCTGGATTCAGAAGAGGCCATGGAATGAAAAATATCATTGCTGATGTCAAATGGATGGTGGTTGAAAACAGAGAATACCAGAAAGATGTTTACCTGTGTTTTATTACTATGCAAAGGGATTCAACTGTTTGTATCATAATATTGCAAAAAATGGGATTTCCAGAACACTTAATTGTGCTTATGTGCAATCTATACATAGATCAAGAGATAGTTTTTCATCAGAACAAGGGGATACCATGTGGTTTAAAACCAGGAAAGGTGCACATCAGGGTTTTACCATTTGACCATACTTATTCAATCTGTATACTAAGCAAAGAATCCGAAAAGCTGGACTATATGAAGAAGAATGTGACATCAGGATTGGAGGAAGACTTATTTAACAACCTCTGCTATGCAGGTAACACAATCTTGCTTTTCAAACATGAGTGAACTTGAAATGGACTCTAAGCGGACTTGAGTGGACCTCAAAATGAGTGGACTCGAAGCACTGATGACAATCAAAGAAAACAAATGACATATTGCATTGGGCAAATGTGCTCCAAAGACCTTTTTTAAAAGTGTTACAAAGCAAATATGTCACTTTGAGGACTAAAGTGTGCCTGGCCCACCCAAGCCATGGTATTTTCAATCACTCATATGCATACAATAGCTGAATAATCAAAAAAGAAAACCAAAGAAGAATTGATACTTTTGAATTTTAGTGTTGGCAAAGAATAGTGAATATACCATGGACTTCCAGAAGAACGAACAATCTATCCTGGAAGAAGGATAGTCAGAATGCTTCTTAGAAGTGAGACTGGAAAGACTTTATTTCCTGTACTTTAGACATGTAAGCAGGAGAGGCCAGTCTCTGGAGAAGGGCATCATGCTTGGTAAAGTAGATGTCAGTGAAAAAGAGGAAGATCTTCTATGAGGTGGATTGACACAGTAGCCATAACAATGAGGTCAAACATACCTTTTATTGTGGTGATGGTGCAGGATTGGGGACTGTTTCATTATGTTATACATGGGTTTGCTGTAAGTCATAACTGGCTCAATGACACTTAAGAACAACAACAAAATTAACCAAGAAGGCAAGGAGAACATTTGATTATTGGCTTTTTTTTTTTTTTTTTTTAAATATATGAAGCAACTTGTAAGAAGTGATGGAAAAGGAAATATTAGGAAAGCACATTATGGCTTAATGAAGTTTTGGATTAAAACTTCAAATTGTTTGTGGCAGCAATACTTCCAGGGAATGACTGATTCAGCTTTGGTTGTTCCTACATTTTATTTTTGGAAAACAAAATAAGCCTAACAGCTGTGGCCTCTTGTAGTCAGCTGGGGCATCTATCAATGTTGCTGTTACCTCAGACCCCTAAGTGTTTCCATCTCTAGTGCATTCTTCTGAAATATAATCTCCTGGTGACAAGGACCCTTGATTTAAGGTCATGTCTGAGTTTTTAAAAAGCTGTCACTAGTCTAAAATCTTGACATTTCTAAGGCCTAACTAAACTTGATGGAGGTTGGTGGTATGTGTTTGGAGAATTACTTCACAGTTTCCTAGACTCTAAAATGGGCCTAGAGTCCCTGGGTGATTCAAATGGTTAATAAACTTGCCCTCGGAAACCCAAGGAGGGGTCGCTATGAGTCAGGGCCGAATCGAGGGCCCATAACAACAACAACAACACTAACCAAAAGGTAGAAGGTTCAAGCCTAGAGGCACCCCAGAAGAAAGTCCTGGTGATCTACTTCTGAAAAATCAGCCATTGATAAAACTATGGAGCACAGTTCTACTCTGCCACACACAGAGTCACCACAAATCAGAGTTGACTTTGCAGCAACTGTTTTTTTTTTTTTTTTTTAAATGGGCCTATATCCATAATTACATGTTCTATGTAGGGGCTACTGATTTTGTTAATATTGTTCTCATTGTTATTATGTGCTGTCAAGTCAGACCCGACTCATAGCAACCCCTCCTTGGGTTTCTGAGATGGTATCACTACAGAAGTAGATTGTCTAACCTTCCTTCTGAGGAGTGGTTGGTGGGTTTGAACCGCCAGCCTTCTGGTTAGCAGTCAAGTGCCTTAGGCACTATGCTACCAGAGCTCTTATTAATATTATGCAATGAAAATAGAAGGATTGAAATAAACTTTAAAGTTTATTGGTTTCTGGATTTTTGGTTTCGCTGACTAATCAGTTTTCAAAAAAATGTTGGTAAGTGGAGGATTGAGGAACAGAAAAAGTTGTAATTTTTTAATTTTGCCAATTAAGACCATTAAACCAAACCAAGAAAGCAACCCAAGCCCTAAATATTCATCTGTTATCCCTCTCTTTTCATTTTTTCAAAAAGGATAATTTAACACAGAAGGTCAAAATAATATCATCTCAGACTATTTTCCCAAGAAAGAATCATTGAAAAAATTACCTCCTACCTTCCCTGCCACACTCTGAAGCAATTGGGAACCAACTAATACAACCACAAGATCCCATAGCCACACACACACACACACACACACACACACACATACTGCCATGGAGTCATTTCCAACTCACCGCAACCCTATAGGACAGGGGAGAACTGTCCCAGGGTTTCCAGGGCTGTAAATCCTTACAGAAGTAGACTGCCTCATCTTTCTCCCTCATAGCTGCTGGTAGGTTTGAACCTCTGACCATTTGATCAGCGGTGAAACGCTTTAACTACTGTGCCACCAGAACTACTTCTCACAATCATTGTCCACTACAAAATCCCATCCCAAGTGGCCCAAGAGTTTATGTGCAAAATTTTTAAAGACAGAAAGTATACTATTTCTATAAATACTCCAAAAGATTATATTAGGCCTTTTAATGGCCATATCCTATTGCTCTTTATGATTTTTATGATTACCCAACAACTATTGCAAAGTGCAAGGGATACAAAAATAGAAGACACAGTTCTTGTTCACAATCTAGTGATAGAGAGACATACATAGGCTGTTAAAATGCCTGTAGTAAGAACAATTATAAAATTCAACAGACTCAGAGTGCAATAAGGATAGGGGCAAAGAGTATACGGGCCAGGTAAAGCTTTCTAACTTTAGCCAGTTAGGATGGGAAGAAGGAGGAGGGGCACAGAAACTTTCTAGAAACAAGGAACAGCATGTATAAGTAAAAATCACCACTATTTATGGAGTACACTATGGGCCAGGCACTTTATATGTATTTTCTCAACTGATCCTTATAATTATGCCAATAAATAGATATTAATGTCTGTAATTTAACTGCAGAAAGCTTAAGTATCTGTCCCAAAGCCACTCAGTTAGGAAGAGGAAAAGTCTGGATTGAAAGACAAGCCAGTTTCAGATCGATTCCAAGATGGTGGAATAGGCAGAAAGTCTGCACAGACCCTCTTCAACAAAGAAAAGGAAAACCAATTAACACAGATACAGAAGATAATCCTGAACCCCTGAGCCTTGAAGGGAAGGATATAGAAGTGGACTAAACCCCAACTAACAGAAGAATTTGCATGAAAATACCAAAAAAGGAGACATATGGACCTGCGGTCTGGCAGCGATCCTGAGTAGTTCTGATGGCACAGACAGCATGGAGATTCCTGAGTGGTTGTTGTTGTTGTTGTTGTTATGTACCGTCAAGTCAGACCGAACTCATAG
>NW_006921623.1:14123146-14145598 GCF_000298275.1 Orycteropus afer afer | reverse complement strand
CACACACACACACACACACACACACACAAAATAAAAAGACAAGCCAGTTTGACTTGTCCAAAGCATGTGATTTTAGTAGTTATATTATATTGTTTAAACAAGGTGTGCTAAAGTTTTATATTGTTAAAGAAAATCACTGAAACTGTGAAACTAAATGTATCTTTTCTGGACTAGGCAGTTGGTCCTCAGGCTGAGAAACAGAACTCTGCATTAATCACCACTAAATGCATTTGGTTAATTTAGTTCTCTCTTTCTCTCTCAGTGCTGTCAAGTCATTTTTCTGACTCATAGTGACCCCTCTTTGGGTTTCCGAGGCGGTATTTCTACAGCAGTAGAAATACTTTGGAGTAGTGGCTGGTGAATTTGAACCGCCAGCCTTCTGGTTAGTAGTCAAATGCCTTAGCCACTACGCCACCAGAACTCTCAATTGAGTACTAGGTATCAATATTAAAGTAGGTGGTCTATTATTTTCACTTACCCTACAGTGAAAAAAAACTTTTTAAATGATACATTAGCTTTGTCTTCACCATTTGGCATAGTTTAAAATAAAGAATTATTTCTACAAAATCAACAACAACTAAAACAACCTACTATAATAACCAAATAACCCGAAAATGTATTTTTTAAATCTTGCTCTACGGACATCTGGCTACTTTGTTTTATTTGAGTTTGGGAACTGGATCCTATGTTTTTCATTTTTTATTTTTCTTTTCTGTTCTAGATTCAAGCCATCTGTGTTGGTGTATGTGTGTACTATCATTCTTAGGTGCTTTCAAGTCAGTTCTGATTCATAGCGACCCCATGAAACACTATGAAACGTCACTTGGTCCTGTGCTATCGTCAGAATAGTAAGTATGTGTGAGCCCATTTTTGTAACCACTGCCAGTCCATTTAATGGAGGGACCTCCTCTTTTTGGCTGACCCTCTACTTTGCCCATGACGTCTTTCTCCAGGGACTGGTCTCTCGTGACAATGTTTTTTTTTTTTTTAGATGTCTATTGAAGAATCCCGATCAAAAGGGGGAAATTATAAAATGGAATTTAAAATTCTCATGGACTCCAGACTTTCTGGAGTCAGGGAGGCTATATGAACCCCTAAGACTATTGCCCTGAGATAATCTTTAAAACAAACAAAAAATATCTCCTGAATCCTTCTTAAAACCAAACACTAGATTAGTTTAACTAATAAAAAATGTCTACCTTGAGCATTATGCTCTTTTAGGAACTACCTATATGGGATTACAGTGACAACAGCATCTCCTAAGATATGAACCATAGAGGGCAGAGGGTTTATGTTAATGGGGAAGAACAACTCAGAAAAGGAGGGTGAGAATGGGTGTATATAATTCCAAGAATGTAATCAATGTCACTGAGTTGTACACGTAGAAACTGTTGAGTTGGTATATATTTTGCTGTATATATTCTCAACAAAACAACAAAATAAAATTTAAAAAACCATGCAGGATATAGCTAAAGTAATAGATGAGAAATTTACAGCTTTAAATGCTTTCATTAAAAAAATAAAGACTGGAATTTAAGGTATCAAAAAGAACAACAAAAGTGATCTAAATAAAGTGAGATAATCCAAGCAGAAACTAGAAAAAGAGAAAATAAATATACAGTAATTTATATCAATATGGGCAAAAATTAATAGACAAGTCTCTGGTGAAATTTATAAAAAAAAAAGGGCAAAATAAACAAAAACCATCTTAGGAGTGAAAAGGGATCATAATACAATACAATATAGTTACTGAGAGAATTATATGCTGTACAAATATTATTTCACCCATAAATTAAAAATATAAACTGAACCCATTCCTTAAGAAGAAATAGAAAATCTGCATAGTCCTATAACTTTAAAAAGTCAACCTTAATAAACAACTTCCCTAGAGTGAAAATATTATAGCAGATAATTTAATTAGTGAGTTCTAGAAAACTTTAAAGAACATAACATTTCAGTCTTAGGCAGTGTCTGTGAGACAGGAGAAAACCTTTTAACACCTTTATAAAATTAAATAACCTTTATATCAAATTTAGACAAAGAGAACAAATTAAAAGCAAAGCAAGGGCCGATCATCCCATGGATATACATTCAAAAATTCTAAGCAAAATATTGGCAAACCAAATCCAAGGAATATATGGAAAAATTAATTGTTGTTGTTGTTATGTGCCATCCAGTCGGCCCCAACTCATAGCGACCCCTGGTTGGGTTGCTCAGGCAGTATCACTACGGAAGTAGATTGCCCAATCTTCCTTCTGAGGAGTGGCTGGTCTGTTTGAACCGCCAGCCTTCTGGTTAGCAGTCAAGTGCCTTAGGTACTATGCTACCAGAGCTCCTAAAAATATAGTAGATCATGTTAAAATTTTTATATTCCAGGAATTTGTGGATTTAACATTAGAAAATCTACTAATAATTCCCATGGTAATAGAAAGGGAAAATAAAAATGTAATATTCTCAATAGATGCAAGAACATCCTTTAATATAGAACTCATTGACAAATTAGGAAGAGCAGAGGGTATATATTCCAAGGACAACAAGTATGTAATAGTGAAATATTAGAAGGATTCTTTTTTGGAAACAGGAGTAAGACAGTGCATTATTCTTCTAGGGCTGCTATACAAAATACTGCAAAGTGAGTTGCTTTAAACAAAAGAGATTTATTACACAGTTCTTGAGGCCAAATTCAGGTTGTCTGCAAAGCCATGTTGTTTCTAAAGGCTCTAGAGGGACCATCCCTTCTAGCTTCTGGTATCCTCAAGAGTTCCTGGCGTGTAGATGAATCTGATGGTGTAACTTTCATGGTTAAAATAATTAAAGTCTCTTTATTGACTTCCAAACTCCCCAATAAAGCATAAAATGGCCCTTATTTACTTCTAAATCTTTATGTTTATTTATTTCTTCCCTTACCCACAACTTTCAACCATCTTGTATTATTTCAGTTCTGGTAGCATAGTGCCTAAGGCACTTGACTGCTAACCAGAAAGCTGGTGGTTCAAACCCACCAGCCACTTCTCAGAAGCAAGATGGGGCAATCTACTTCCATAGTGATACTGCCTCAGCAAGCCAAGGAGGGGGTCACTATGAGTCAGGTCCGACTCGACGGCACATAACAACAACAACAACAATTGAAAGTACTACCTTCAGGCATTTGAATGTAATATTCCCCCTGCCAGAAACACTCCTTTCTCGATATTTCCCATCCTCCATTCACACTTCATCCTATTATCCCCTTTCATCATTCAGTTATCAGTATGGATATTATCTCCTCCAGGAACCCTTTCTTGATACATCTGATCTGGTCTACAGCCCTCTTGAAGCTCCTGTACAAATGCTCATCCTATTGCACTTATAGTACTATATTAGTATTGAAAATTTGCAAGCTTAAGGTTCCTACTGCAAAGCAAGTGAGTAAATAAGTGAAGCAGATTTAGTGGTAGAGGATAAGAAGTGGTGAGAAATATGGTAAACTGGATATTGTGTGCTTTGTCTGTAGGAAACACCTACGTACCTAGCTCCTGTTGATAATTTGAATTGGGTCCAATGGAGCCAGATGGTTTGATTTTTCAATACAAGTCAGCATATAAATTTTAAAATGAAAAGGTCCAAATTAAAATGATACCAACTAATTAAAGATGTTTTGAAACATATTTTAAAAAATGATTTAAACATTGTTTTTAAAAGAAGGTTTGCTTGGCATATATTATGATTTGTGAACGGACATATGTATCCTGTATACTAGTTGTAAACTCTGACTGTGAAGGGCCATATTAGTCCTGCTTATTGTTGCATCCCTAGCCCTTAGCACAGTGTCTAACACAGAGCAGGAACTCAGTAATTACTTGTTGAATGACAGACATATAAGCATAGTAATCTTGTAAAAATAAGAGGCATATAGCTGTTACAAAAGAAGAGGAAATAAGAGAAACATAACTGGTATATCTGTAAGCCATCACCATTTTCTCTTCTAGGGTTCATGATCCATCCCTTTCATATTCCAGGAATCACATCAAGTTACAAAATCCATTTTCTTTTCCCTTTGGAACATGAAAATCTACTTACCTATCTCTAGTTGTCTAAGACCCCTTTTCTACTTCCGTTTAGGTATCATTGGCATGAAGATGACGATTTTGTTTGCAAGATCTCTGAGTATCCCTGGTTTTAATTTACTGAGGAACTTTAACTCATTGGGAACAGGCTGATGATTTCCTACAATCTCTTCATCTATCCCACCCATTTCACTCTACTCTTTTCAAGATGGAGTTAACTTTCCTTGAAAAGGCAGAAGTAAAACAGAAATTGAACTCTATTTTTATTTTTGTTAGCCATTAACATTACACCATCATTCCTAAACTAATGCCTAAGTTTATTATTATTATTATTAATAACCCGTAGCTCAATAAATTCCAAAGAATGATTCCATACTTGGCCCAGAATAGTAATTACAATTTAGTAGAGGAGTGTCCTGCATAAAACTTGAGCAAAAACCAAGTAGGACAGATGGTGTCATTCATTTATTCAGCAGCTATTTATTGATCATCTGTTATAGGCCAGGAATTAAACTAGACATTATGGTCCAAGTTAAATGTTTCTGACCTGAAAGAGGAGCTTACAATTTAGGAGGTGGGGAGGAAGTAGGGTGGGTAGTTGGAGAGGTGAGATAACCATTAGGCAGTTGAGTGCTAGAAAAGAGGGCAATGATTATTAGGAATCAGAATGAACTATAAAAAATGGTTTAATTTTCTTCTTTGATAGGGTTATTGGTAGAGTAGAGCTAGGAGTACTATACACAATATATTAATAAAACACAATAGCCTCTCAGTTCTTACCATGGCAAGCAAAACTGAAAAATATGGACTGAATGATAGCACAGTGATGTGAAATTTATAGTTTGTTAATATCAAAAGGGTGATTAATTGACTAATTACTAACATGAATGTCTTTCAAGGTACCATGGGGCTCTGTCCTTTATTGTCATCAATAAAACCTAGTGAAGATAAGGAAGGCATGCTCATCAAATTTATAGACACCACAAAGCTGAGAGGAAAGCTAGGATGAAAGATGGCATTTAAGGTTTAAAGCAATGCTAACAGATGGGAATGATAGCCTAAAAGAAGATGAAATGTAATACCGAGAAAAATCAGATCTAAAAAAGCTCAATTGCATTAGAGAGACAACTTGAATAAGCACTAATTTACATGACAAAATCTGGAAGTTTTAGTTGACTGCTGTTAGGTGCCATCTAGTGATTTCTGACTTACAGTGACCCTATATACAGCAGAACAAAGCACTGCCAGATCCTGCACTGTCCTCCCATTGCTGCTGTGCTTGAGCCCATCATTGCAACCACTGCATCAATCCATCTTGTTTAGGTTTTTCTCCTTTTTCGTTGACTATCCACTTTACCAAGTATGATATCCTTCTCCAGGGACTGGTCCCTCCTGGTAATGTGTCTCAAGTAAGTGAAATGAATTCTCACCATCCTCATTTTTAAGGGCTAGCTGTACCTGTTCCAAGAAAGATGTGTTCATTCTTTTGGCAGTCCATGGTATATTCAATATTTTTCACCAACACCATAATTCAAATGTGTTCATTCTTCTTTGTTTTTTTCATTGTGTAGCTTTTGCAGATGTATGAAGTAGCTGAAAATGCCATGGCTTGGTTGAGGTACACCTTAATCATCAAAGTGACATCTTTGCTTTTTAATACTTTTTTAGGTCTTTTGCAGCAGATTTTCTCAATGCGATATGTCCTTTGATTTCGTAATTGTTACTTCCATTGACATTGATTATGGATCCAAGTCAAATGAAATTCTTGACAATTTCAACATTTTCTCTGTTTATCATGATGTTCAGCCATTCCTTGGAAGGAAGATGGGGCAATCCACTTTCGTAGTGATACTGCCTCGGAAACCCAAGGAGGGGTCACTATGAGTCGGGTCTGACTCAATGACATATAACAACAACAGCATCATGATGTTGCTTATTGGTCCAGTTGTAAGGATGTTTGTTTTGTTTATGTTGAGGCGTAATCCATACTGAAGACTGTAGTCTTTGATCTTCATCAGTAAGTACCTCAGGCCTTCTTTACTTTTAGCAAGTAAGGTTGTGTCATCTGAATATTGTAGATTGTTAGTGAGCAAATGCCAAACTATATTAAAAAGATTTCTTTAAAGTTTCTTTTTCTCACTAGATTGTGAGATCCTTCAATGTAGGGTCAGTAATAATCCAAATTATTTACATATTCTTAGCATTTAGCTCAAGAGTTCCCTAGATGGCACAAATAAATGGTTAAATACTTTGCTACTAACCAAAAAGTTGGGAAGTCAAGTCCACGTAAAGAGGCCTTGGAAGAAAAACCTAGTGATCCACTCTTGAAAAATCAGCCATTGAAAACCCTCTGGAGCACAGTTCTGTGGTGACACACAAAGTTGCCCTGAGTTGGAACTGTTGGCAATGGTGGTAGCATTAGCTCAGTTTTTGGAACATGTTGTTGTTGTTATGTGCAGTCAAGTGGGACCCAACTCATAGTGACCCCTCCTTGGGTTTCCGAGGCAGTATCACTATGGAAGTAGATTGCCCCATCTTCCTTCCAAAGAGTGGTTGGTGGGTTTGCACCACCAGCCTTCTGGTTAGCAGTCAAGCGCCTTAGGCACTATGCTACCAGAGCTTCTCTTGGAACATAGTGGATATTTAATAAATAATTGTCTAATAACTAACAAATAATTCTGTATAAAAAACAAAAACAAAAACAAACAAACTTACTGCCATCGAGGTTATTCTGACTCATAGTAACCCCTTTGAGCTTCTGAGGCAGTCAATCTTTACAGAAGTAAATTTCCCAGCCTTCCTTCCACGGAGTGGCTGATGGGTTTGAACCACCAACCTTTTGGTTAGCAGTCAAATGCCTTAGGCACTATGCCACCAGAGCTCTTTAATTCTCTATAAAGGATGTTCTAAAAACTTTAATCTAATTAACTCATTTTAATTCTCCCTAATTCTATTGAGGAAAGTGCTATTATTATTATTTTCATTTTATAGATGAGGAAAATCGGGCCTCAATAAGTGATTGAAATTGGGCCAAAATAAGTAGCATAGAAAAGCAAAATGCACAAAAACTTTGAAAATCTCAATCTTGCAAATAGTTTCAAAATTTTTTCTCTTCAAGGCTTTCTCAAGACACAAGTAACTTGTCCAGAATCATGTAATAAAAGCAACAACAGCAACAAAAATAAAAACAAAGGAGAAATTTTACCTAAGAAAGGAAAAATGTTGCCCTGGACTTGACTCTGACTCATGGCTGTGACTTTTAGGAAGCAGATTATCAGACTCTTCTTCTGAGGCACCTCTAAGTGGATTTGAACTAGCAAACTTTTAGTTAGTAGCCCAGAGCTTAACTAGTTTCACCACCCAGAGACCCTCAAGGGAAAATAAAGGTGGGTAAATAAGATGAGTCCCTGGGTGGTTAATGTACTTGGCTGCTAACGAAAAAGATGAAGGTATGAGTCTACTCAGAGGCACCTGGGAAGAAAGGCCTACTTCTGAAAAACCAGACAATGAAAACCCTGGGAACACTTCCTACTCTGGCACACACAGGGTTGCCATGAGTCAGAGTAGACACCACCAAACCAAAAACAGACAAAAACAAAAACAGAAAACCTGTTGCCCTTCAGTAGATTTCAACTCACAGCAAGCAACCTTATAGGGTGAAGTAGAACTAACTCATACAGTTTCCAAGGCTATAATCTTTACATGAGCAAACTGCCACATCTTTCTCCTGTGGAATGGTTGGTGGGTTTGAACTGCTGACTTTTCAATTAGCAGCTGAGCTCTCAACCACTGCACCACTAGGGCTCCTTAGTTGACTCCAGAACAACTGGTAAATAAGATGGAGCCACATTAAGTTAGCACACAAAAAAATGCATACAAGTCCTGATGGCACAGTGGTTAAAGTGTTCCACCCACTAACAAATTGGTGGTTTGAATCCAGCAGCCACTCTGGGGGAGAAAGATGTATATATTCACTTCCGAAAAGATTTGCAGCCTTCAAAACCATATAGGGAAGTTCTGCTCTGTCCTATGAGTTTGAAAAAACAACAACAACAACAAAAAATGCACACAGTGAAGTCTTATCTCCATGAAATTCTTTGTGACTGTATAACTCCGTATTTATAGTTCCCTTCTCTCATCTTTTATTGAATTTCTTGTCTACATTTTGCATTTTATCATATACTTACAATAATTTTATAAGTATAATTTTCATCTCTTTAACAGGACTGTGTATTCTTAAGGCAGGAACCTTGTCATACTATTTTTTAAATCTCTCAGTCTCTAATATAATGCTAGTTCACAGTAGATTCTATAAACCTCTACTGAGTTGAAAAGATTTTCAATTATTGGGTGCTGTCAATTATTATTACTCTATTTCCAGAGTTTTTCCACATTCTTATTTTTTTCTCTTTCTTATTCTGTCCTCCTAACATTCAAGGCAGAATTAATTATTCTTCCTCATTATCCTATGAATTTATTTTTTAAAAATATATTTCCATTCTAGCATGCAGAACTACTGCTATTTGTCTGTTTCCCCCTATAAATTGTGAATTTTTGAAGACATAATTTATTTATGCTTATATTCCACTCTGAAGTAAATGCCTAGTAAATATTAGGATTAATAAATATTGGAAGGAAACAAGGGATGAAAGAAAGAAGGGAGGAAGCAAGGAATGCCTGTTGTTTTTTTTTTTTTCTTTCCCTTTTGACTTTTGATTGCTGATCATCACCAGAAAGACAGTGGAGAAAAAATTTAGGTGATAAAACTTGCATCTTGAAAAAGCCTGAATTAGAGGAAAATAGTTGAAACTGCTATTATAAAGAGATGATGGAATTTATTGTGTGTTTTTTTTCCTAAGCCCTCATTCTATGAATAGCCCTAGTGATTAGGAGATCTTAAGCAAGACTACCTGTGTTCAGATGCTGGCACTACTACTGAAGAGCTATAGGACGTTGAGCAAGATATTTATTTCTCTGTGCCCCAGTCTCATCATGTATAAAATGGCATTAATAAAGTACCTAACTTATAGGGCTATAGTGTGAATTAATGAAATATGTGTGATTTATAAATACTTTAGAATGGTGCCTGGCACATAGAAAATACTATATGTTTATTATCATTATAGTCCTTGGTTTTGAAAGACTGAGTTTCTTATCTTGAATTGCAAAGCCTGGAATACCAGCTATTACCCAAGCATCAACTTCCCTTTTAGAAGAACTGGAAACAATTCAGATTTGCTTTCAACCAGCGCCTTCTGCACTTCCTGGAGTAATGCTGGCCACAAAAGCAATACTCATAGAAGATAATGAAGTACCACACTATTGCAAGAATGTCTGACCTCTAGAAACACCCGAAGGGACTTGGTTTAGATTTACCCTGTGCTTAAAAGCATAATTGGTATGAGGTGGGCAAAGGTCCAATTAAGGGGTGGCTCAGGCTAGAGAGGAGACCATGGGGATAGGGGGATGGCTCCATGGAACAGGCTGACTCAACTGTGACATTCCTGACAGCTGGATACAGGAGCTGGCTCAGGGGCCTGAATCCAAGTTTGCACATTCCTTAAGTTAAAGTGATGGAACAAAGGGAGTAATGCCATGCTACATTTTGTTCTTGACAATAACTTAATTTGGAGTAAGTAGTCTTTGGAAATCCACAAAACTTGTTTCCAATATATTATCTCATTGACTCACCCGTGAAAGATATGGAGCAGATATCTTCATTGAGTATTCACAATATAAAAATAAGTATTAAAAGGTAAAAATTTACATATTACTTCCAAAGACAATTCCAGTCTTTTTCTTCTTATTCAATGATGTGATGCAGTGGATTACTTGGTATGGCTCTTCTAGCCATGGTCTTTGTGACTGCCACCAGATGACAGCCTGGCATGCTTGCTTGTGGTGACCACTTGGTTACACTTAATGAGTGGAAGTGGGGGAGATGCTACAATGAAGAAATCAGCTGAGTTTGTTATCCATTGCCTAGCACACAGAGGCTAGAGATGAGGGAAGAAAGGTTAGCTGGTCTGAAGTATAGGGATTTGTGTGGGCTTCTGAACCTATGGGTGTTGCTCTAGCCCATGGGGGCTAGGGGTGAGAGAGAGAAAGGGCTGGCTGGTTTAAAGTGCAGGGAGATGTATGAACTCCCAAGCTTACATTTGCTACCCTTGACCTAGCTTGGGTGGCTACACTTGAGCTGACCAGAACCCAACTAAATGAAGAGAAAGATGTTTGACATACATCTAGTGTAAATTGCTGCAATTTGATGGCTTACTCTGGACTAGACTTTGCTTATGGTTGCAGATGCTCAAAGTTCCAACTGGAACAGAAGATTTTTCAGATAAAGGAACATCCTTGTCTCAGAGTGCTGGTTTGATAGGGATAGGCAATTTAGAAATTGGTTATCTAAAATGGGGGAGATTGGCTTACATGCTTTCAAGGGTGCGCTTATACTTAAAATGATTGGGAAGGGGAAGTTAATCTTTCATATATGAAAGGGCCAGTGGCTACAAGAACCAGGGGGTGGGTTGTGGTCCAGTGAATTACTTAATTTGGCTCTTCTAGCAGTGGTTTTTGTGACTCCTATGAAACAACTGGGTGGAGGTATGCAAATGTGAGGTGTTTGTGGTCCACCAAAGGGATTGGATTCCTTACTAATAATGTTAATAAGGTACACAGTACTCTTGTGGGGATGGGACCATGAAAATAGGTGTATGGAACCCTAATGTGGTGATTAGTTAGTTTTGCCGTCTGGCTAGGCTTAAAATGAACCCTTCCAGAGGCAGAAAAGAGAGGGTAGCTGGGAGTAGAGTGCGTCCTTGGACCCAAGGACCCTGCACTGAGACAACAGCAGAGAGATTGTGGCAGTAGAGGCAACAGAGCCAAGAGACTAGCATGAAATAGAGTGGCAGCCTTTCCACCCATGGAGTGAGAAAACTGAATGCCTTTGGGCAGGAAGCTTGCTGGTGCAGGTAGGTACACTTATCAGCAGAGCTAAAAGAGATTGTAACACTTGCCTGAGAAGGTCAGAGGACAGACGGAGAGGATGAGAGCCAAAGAAAGGCATGCCTACAGGCATTGCTGAGGGGAGGCTGTTATGATTGAAGTGTATTCTGAGTATTCCTGAACCTGCATTGTAGCCTATTGCTTCCCTAATAAACTCCATAATTGTCAGTATTGTCTTTGAGTTCTGTGTGGCCTTTGCAACAAATTATGGAACCCAGAAGAGATGTAGAGAGGGCCATGGGAGGG
This sequence comes from Orycteropus afer afer, assembly GCF_000298275.1. Taxonomy (NCBI): domain Eukaryota; kingdom Metazoa; phylum Chordata; class Mammalia; order Tubulidentata; family Orycteropodidae; genus Orycteropus; species Orycteropus afer. The sequence continues at coordinate 14,134,301 of NW_006921623.1, read as the reverse complement.
ATGATTAGTATCAGAATTAGAAAAGTAGATAGCATGTCTGACCTCTGTCTCAAAGGAACCAGCCTTGGGCTGCTGATGTGGCTCTTGAACCTTATAAAAAGGGCCCCATACCCTTTTTTATAAATAGATACAGATTTTTCTTAAAAATAAGGAAATATTATTTCCTAGGCCTACAAGTAATGAAACAGATAGAGAAAATGGATTTATTGAAAGGGCCATTTTAGCTAGGTAAGGAGATAGTAGTGGCATCCAAGAATGGACCAACTGTCTGGCTTTGGCTATACAGCCTCAGCCTACACAGAAAGTTACAGTAGACATCTTGCTCCAATCCTGTGATTTGCTGCTTCAACCCAGAAAAAAGAATTTGACCCTTCTGTCCCAATCTGATTATAATCTACTCCAGATTCTTCATTGTCCAAATTGCTCAATGCTGTCTGCTACCCAACCCAGCTACTCCCTCAGTAGGAATTGGTGGTGGAGGAGGCAACTAAGGCAGCAAATACAATCCAATTCAAATTGATTTAATTTAGCTCAGTTGAATTCCATTTAACATATATTTAGTAAGCTCCTTTATATGTGCTAGGTTCAGGACAGGAGAATGAAATTAATGTAAAGGATTATTCCTGCCTTTAAAGAGCTCACAATTTAATGAGATAGACTTACATAAAACTAATAAGAACCAGATAGTAGGATATCTTATACAGGACATAAATAAAATGGTCATGAGAACACAGAAAAAAAGAGCAATTACTTCTGATGGGGCAAATCACATGCCTTGATATATACAATATCTCACTTAATTCTATGAAATTATCAAGGTGGAAACTGACTATTCCTGTCTAAGAGTTGGGGTAACTGAGCTTGAGACAGGCTGACCACAGTTATGGAGAGACTGAGTGAGCTTAGATTTAAACTTAGGTCTTCTGAAGCCAAAGGCTGTGTTCTTTCCACAACATCTCACTGATGATCCTATGCTTGGATTGCAGATCTGTTAGCTTCTACTGTAAAAAAACAGTTGCTATTGAGACAGTTCTCACTCAGGGTGACCCCATGTATGTCAGAGTAGAACTGTGCTCCAGACGGTTTTCAATGGCTGATTTTTGGAATGTAGATCATTAGATCTTTCTTCCAACGCACCTTTAAGGTGAACTTCAATCTCTAACCTTTCAGTTAGCAGCCAAACACGTTAACCGTTTACATTACCCAGGGACTGCTAGCTTCCACTGTAGGGCTCATGAAACCCCACACATTCCATGAGGAAGCAATGCCTTACGTTTAGATGGGCCTGAGCCTATCCTGATGTTACTTATGGCAGAAATAGAAACATCTCCGTGGACTCGTACAGCTGGATGACAAAAGATCATGCTAGGGAAATCTGAGTCCATAGCTGCAGTATTCTCAATAAGAAAGAGGTACAAAACCCCAGCAATTAGTTCCAGGAACAGGCTTTACTTCCTGATCTCACATAATGCTTCGATAGCTGCAGACCCCATGCACATCTGTACCACTGCCAGCACTACGGCAGGATGATGATGTGGTTTTCTCAGGGAGAATGAATAAGCGCTGTTGAACTGTATGTCTGTTCCAGAACCATTATTCTGTAGACTATTTGTGGCATTCACCTTAGGAAGCTAATACCTCTAAGTGATGCCTAGGCAAACTGCCAATTGTTTTTGCTTATCATTAATATGTGTTCTGATTTGGTTACCATGGTTACAGTTAACTCCAGAGTTGACTTTCACTCAAATCAGGACTCCCCTCTTTTTATCAGTGGTGAATACTGCAGTTGTACCTACCATTCCAATCTGATTCCATCAAGGCAAGGGCCAATACTCCTAGTCTTCAAGGGCAAGGGGTTGTTTACAGGAGCACTATTTTAAAAAACAAAGTTTTATGGTGGACTTTTATGATTAAGTGAAATGCTACTTCTTGAAAGTAAAACAGAATATTTAACTCCTACTGGGAGCTTGTGAGCCGCTTCAGGGAGGAGACATTTGTCTCTATTGGTGAGTACATTACCTCCAAGGGGAAAATTACTTTTCATTTCTCCTGCAAAGCAATCAGAATTTATCAAAATTATTCTCCCTCATCACTATAGTGAGGCATCCCAGATAGTGTGATTGGTCTCAACTTTGTGCATCATTATGCAAGACACAATCACCACCAGCCCGTGAAATTACTTCCCTTGTTAGTAAGATGACCTTTCAGACTGCCAGCCTTCAGAAAAGTGCCTGGGGAAGGTTTAGCCCTTTCTCTTGACCAGAGTGGCTGCCTCCGGATATGATAAAGTAGGCATTTGCAGAGAGCTCAGGATAAAGATGCTGTGAGCTTTAAAATAGGCATGTAATTCACCAATCTGCTATCAGTGTCCTAAGGGCTTCTCATCCACACACCTCCTGGTCTGCACCGGCTACTCTGACAGGAGGTTGGAAGTTGACCTTAGGTTACTTGTATATTCTTCTCTCTCTCACACCCATTTTCTCCTTCAAAACTATTCTGGATGCTAATTTATAACCCATTTCATCTGCTTAAAAGTATTGGGCAGAACAGGTGAGGGATCCACTCAGAAATGACTAGTCATGGACCCCATGGCCAATACTTTAGTCCCAATAAAAATTTACTCTTTTTCATTGTTGTTGTTGTTGTTATGTGCCGTCAAGTCAGCCCTGACTCATAGCGACCCCTCCTTGGGTTTCCGAGGCAGTATCACTACAGAATTGCCCAACCTTCCTTCCAGGAGTGGCTGGTGGGTTTGAACCGCCAGCCATCTGGTTAGCAGGCAAGTGTCTTAGCCACTATGCTACCAGAGCTCTTTTTCATTAGGCATATTATTTTGATTCATATGTGTTTGTGGTGGCTTCATTTTGTTTTTTATGTCAGGATCATAGAGAATTATTTCACTCTGGGTCTTTAAAATAGGAACCCCTGACTTGGCTCTCCTCAAACCCAGGCAGCCGGCAGGGCTGGCAGTCCCCCAGAGCAAATAGTGATGCAGAATTTCAGTATTCATCCTGAGCACTGTTTATTCCCCTGGGCCACCAGGAACATGGCCCTTTGGAAATCAAACAGCAGTAGAAGCCAGTTTGAGCTGGTCAAAGTTAAGACATTTCAGGGAATATGGGCTTGTTTCTTCTACAAGCATAAATCTGACCACATCACTGTTTGTAGCTTCTCCTTCAGGACAACAAGTAAAGTTGCCATATCCAAGAATGGATCTATCTTAAAGAAAAGGGCTCCTATAAACTATTTTCTTGCTTGACAATCAACACGTCCTCCAGGGCCAGAGTCACAGAAGGAGACCCAGTAAGGAAAGAACAGGTAACAATTCTTATTTGTCTGCAGCCTGATTTCATTTGAGAAAAGTTTAATTTAGTCCTTGTGTGGGTGGGCATGTGCAAATTTGCAGAATAACTTGAATTAACTGTTTATTTACTTGTTCTTTTGGAATCTGGCATGAAGCCTAGCAGCCAGTCACTGGTCAACACTTAGAAGAAGTAGGGAGTAAAGACAGTTTGTTTTAGACAACCATGCAGCCTCTTTCTGCTCCTTCTCACCATATCCGCGACCTCCCCTCCCCTAGATACCCTACGCTATTATGTACTCTGTCTCTCCCTCTATATCAAATTTGCCCTGGAAAGAATCTGAATAACTCATTTATTCTGTTATGAGAGACCATCCCAGTGGAACAATAATGTCTTTTTTATTCAGCACTATTAGTAAATGAGGCATTCTACATAAATAAATTTCCCAGATAAATGAAAATTACACTTTTAAGTGACAATTAATAAAGAATTAATTGGTTTGGATAAAAGCATTTAAGAACACATTATATGTGTCACTGTCTTCACATGCTGAGGATACTAAAAATAAACAATTACCAATTGTGTAGCATTTTACACATTACCAAATACTTTCACATACATTATCTCTTTGATTCTCACGATTTTTAAAGGAAGATGGTAGGTTCATGTTTATGGTGTAGGAATCAACGTTTCAAGTATAACTTCCTATACCGCATTGCGTAAGGATCCCTGGGTAGTGCAAACAGTTGAATGCTGGGCTACTTGCCAAAAGTTGGTAGTTTGCACACATCCAGAGGGACCTCGGAAGACAGGCTTTGCAATCTCCTTCCGAAAAGTCAAAATCTTGAAAACCTTATGGAAGTGTTCTACTCTGCACACGTGGGGTCACCGTGAGTCATAATTGACTTGACGGCAACTAACATCAACACGGTAATTGTGACTGCTCTGTTGACAATACAGTGATGTCCTTCATACCTATTCAGGGTTGTTAATATTTGCACCTTCCTAAGGTCTCCTGGAGCTCTGGTAGCATAGTGGCTAAGACACTTGCCTGCTAACCAGACGGCTGGCGGTTCAAACCCACCAGCCACTCCTCGGAAGGAAGGTTGGGCAATCCTACTTCCGTAGTGATACTGCCTCGGAAACCCAAGGAGGGGTCGCTGTGAGTCGGGTTTGACTCGAGGGCACATGACAACAACAACAACAAGGTCTCCTGGAGGAGCTCTGGTAGCATAGTGTCTAAGGCACTTGACTGCTAACCAGAAGGCTGGTGATTCAAACCCACCAGCCACTCCTCGGAAGGAAGATGGGGCAATCTACTTCCCTAGTGATACCGCGTGGGAAACCCAAGGAGGGATCGCTATGAGACGTGTCCGACTGGAAGGCAGGGCGTTGCGTTTGTTGCATTGAATGTCTCCTGTTTGCTATGCTTTCTGGGTCTTTGTCCTTGTTGATTTGACTCCGTTTGTTTCTCATTGCCAGAGAATCTGTAGCTAGCAGCTTGGGCCATCTAACTTCAACTAACTAAACTAAACTTTTGAGGGCTGGGAAGCCAGATGAAGTAGCTTATTAGAATAGTGTCTTAAAATAAGACTGAACAAGTTTTCCATTTATTTCAACTTGGCTCTCAGAACAGCTTCATTTCCAAGATACAAAACTTTACAATTCTCCCCTCAGACCATGTTTTCGCAGGACACCGACCCTATGCAGGCTTTTATTTACTTCCCTACCCAGACTGGATTTCATTGTCAGTCATGCCCATGATGCTTTAATTAGGATCCTCAAATCCTCAAATTTACTTCTGAGGAGCCCCACCTATCACCTAAGCTGATGAACGCTCTAACAGAAATTAGGGAAGCCATATTGAAAAGTTCCAAAACTAAAACCGAATTCCCTGCCATCTAGTTGATTCTAACTCATAGCGACCCCCTTTGGGTTTTTCAAGGGGGTAAAACTTTATGGAAATAGATTGCCCAGTTTGCTTTGCGTTTGGTGGTTGGTGGATTTGAACCTCCAACCTTCTGGTTAGCAGTCAAATGCCTTAGGCACTCTGCCACCAGAGGTACATTATAATTTCAAAACTTTGAAAAAGTAATAGAGTATTTATAGAAAATGTATGCAGAAGATGAATTTTGAAATGGACCCTTCCCCAATAAAGGATATAAATCACCTTAACCCCTGTACTTTAACACAATCTTTCTTTGACAGCTTGATATATTTCTCTCCATTTTTTGGTTTGCATGTGTTTGTGTGTGTGTATTTAGATAATACATACTTTTCATTTTATATTTCTCTTTTTTCACTTATGTTTATATCATTGGCATTTTCCATTGTTATTATATAGTTATTATGCGCATCATTTTTAATGACTGTATAATATTTTGTTAGTTATAAATATTTTCAATGTTAATATTTTCCCTCTTATGAGAACCTTAGCTTCTTTTCTTTTTTTTTTTGTAGTTTGTGATATTATAAATAAGTATTATTTGAGGGGTCTTTATACTTGTAACATTTTCTCTAATTAGGATTATTTTCTAATTGACTCTTTGAGTTGGAATTACTGGATCAAATGGTGAGAACATTTTTAAAAAACTTGAAGCCTCTAGAATTTTAAATATTTCCTTCTTCACTTACATTTCTCTCTCTCTCTTTTTTATTCTTTTAATGTTTATGCTCCCTAGTTGAACATTTGTCTCGTGTCTTCTTTGTGTCAGACACTGGGGAAACCAAAGGAATTTGATCAAAGTCCTTGCCCTCAAGGGATCCTCGGTTCAACATTATCCTGTGATAAGTACCACAATGAGGTACTTGGTGTAGTGGTGACACAGAAGAGAGGATGGCTTACTCTTGACTGAGGATACCAGATGTTTGCATTAACTTTTGAAGGAAGAGCAGGAATCCACCAGGCAAAGGAAGGCAGGGAGTCTGGAGAATCATGTTGTGCTCAGAAAACTGGGAGTACTTTATTTTCAGTGGGACATAGTGAGGGACCAATCAAATAGGAACACTTACTACATTTATTGCAAAACTCTGTAACAAATCTTTGGTAAATGTTTTATAATATCATCTCCATCAATTTTCATAACAACCTTATGAGGTAAGCCTCATTAGTTTCATTTTAAAGGTGGAAATGGCTTAGTCATTGAATATCAGTAAGTGTTCAAGGATAAGTAGCAGAACTGGTATGTGAACCCAAGTCTACTTGACTGCGTAGTCTGTGCTCCAATCCAATGTGTTATACTATGTCATGCAAACACAAAAGGAAGAGGTATGGGAGCTGAAGCTGGTAAGTAAGGAGAGGCCAGCTTATAGAGGTCCTTATAATCTGTATTAAGAAGTAGGGCATTTTTTTAGATAATAAAACCAATCAAACCCATTGCCACCAAGTCAGTTCTGACTCAAGGTTACAGAGTAGAAGTGCTCCATAGGATTCTCTTTCCAGAAGCAGATCATCCTCTTCTGTGCTCCTGTTGGACCTGGACATACTTGTATACATACTGTTTACAAGTCTATCTCCCCTACTAACCTGAGATTCTCAAGTGTAGAGACTCTCTCTCTCTATTTTTCTTCCTAGCACGTAGCTCAGGGTTCAGCAAAGAGTAGGCATGAAATCAATGGTAATAAATGAATGATCCAATGAATGAATGAATTTGTACATTTTTAAGCCAGATCGGTAGTGTGCTAGAGTAGGCTCTTACTGGCTTGTGATTGTCAGTCATATTTTCAGGAAATTTCTGAGCTGTTTGTTAACCATAGCCATAATTAAAAATTAAATTGTACACTTAGAACTAACTTATGTTAAAAGTAAATGTAATGAATAGTCAAAATTCATTACTTCCTATTTTTTTTTTTTACTATATTTTATCATCGTTCATGTTCTTAAGGTTATTTTATCTATTGCTTCAGTCTGATGGAAATGTTTTATGATGGTGCATTCCTTCCCAATTCTGCATTTCTATTGTTAACTTGAAATTGACATTAAGGAACTCATTACTGTCAAGTTGATTCCAACTTACAGCAACCGTATAGGACAGGGTAGAACTGCCCCATAGGGTTTCCAAAGCTGTAATCTTCTGGTGGTATAATGCCTAAGGCATTTAACTGCTAATCAGATGGCTGGTGGTTCAAACCCACCAGCCACTCCTCAGAAGGAAGGTTGAGCAATCTACTTCTGTAGTGATACCGTCTTGGAAACCCAAGGAGGGGTCACTATGAGTTGGATTCAACTCGATGGTAGTGAGTTTGTTTTCTTTTTAATCTTTACAGAAGTAGACTGACACATCTTTCTCTTATAGAGCAGCTGGTGAATTCCAACCCCAGCCATTTGCTTAGCATCTGAGTGCTTTAACCACTGTACCACCAGGGCTCTTTGAAATTGGCCATAGTGCCAACTTCCCTTTTGAAACTCCTCCCTAGCATTCGTGATAGTTCATTGTGCTGATTTTTCTTTTAATTTCTCTGAGTATTTCTACGAATGTAGGGAAATAAGCTGTAAAACAGTGAAATATTTGTTCCTCTCTGTTTCCCTGTCTTTTAGAAATTTTTAGTTTTGATGATTTTACCTACTTCCAAGGCATCAACTCACATTTCTATGGAAATGACTTTTACATTTATATCTCCAACTCCAACCTCTCCTTATGGTTTCAAATGCAAATCTTATTTCCACCTACTTGCTATGTGTCCTGAGCTGGATATTCTAGCGCTTGTCTCAAACTTCATGCACTGTTTTTTCTGAGACTAGCTTCCCATTCCTCCCTGCCCTCTGACTTCTGTGATTATGTTGATGGAACCTTTTTCATTTTATTTTGTAATCTGGGCTTGGACTCCTAATATTATCTTTGTTTCCTTCCTCTCTTTTCCCCTTCAATATTTTCCTTAAAAATCTTCAACTAATACCAACCTTTCCTCTGTTCTCTTACTACTGAATGCTGTACAGTTGTAGATGATCACCACGTTTTACTTTGTTACAGTTATTGGTGTACTTAGGCTTCTCCGATAACAAGTCTTATAAAAGGAAGGAACTAATTTTTTGGCATCTTGGTATTCCTCAGAACATCTAGTAAAGAGTCTTATGGATAGAAAATGTTTTATCTTCATTCACAGAATTTGAGTGAAAGCCTCTTATAATTAAATAGTATGGGCTTTATGAATATATTTTGGTGTCATAAAGATTCCCCCCCCCCCAAATTCAAGTTCTTGACTAGAGTTTGCATAATTAAAATTGCCTGATAAATAACTTCAAGAGGGGTGTGGTAGACTGAATAATGACATCCTCCTCACCACTCCCACCCTCAAAGATGCTCACATCCTAATCTCTGTTGTTATGTGCCCTTGAGTTGGACCCAACTCATAATGACCCCTCCTTGGGTTTCTGAGGCAGTATCACTATGGGAGTAGATTGCCCAACCTTCCTTCCAAGGAGTGACTGGTGGGTTTGAACTGCCAGCCACTGGTTAGCAGTCAAGTGCCTTAGGCACTAGGCTACCAGAGCTCCCATCCTAATCTCTGTTGTTGTTATTTGCCTTTGAGTCGAACCCAACTCATAGCGACCCCTTCTTGGGTTTCCAAGATGGTATTACTATGGAAGTAGATTGCCCCATCTTCCTTCGGAGGAGTAGCTGGTGGATTTGAACCAACAGCCTTCTGGTTAGCAGTCAAGTGCCTTAGGCACTATGCTACCAGAGCTCCTGTCCTAATATCTAGAACCTATGAATATGTTACCTTACATAGCAAAAGGATTTTGCAAATATGATTAAGTTAAGGATTTAGAAGTAGGGAGATTTTGCAGATTATCTGGGTGGGCCAGTGTAATCACAATAGTCCTTATAAGAAGGAAGCTGGAAGGTCAAAGTCAGAGAAGATGTGACTATGCAAGTTGAAGTTGGAGTAACATGGGAAATTCAAACAGCCTCTAGAATCTGGAAAAGATAAGGAAATAAATTCTCTCCTAGAACTTCCAGAAGGAGCACAACTCTGCCTATACCTTAATTTTAGTTCACTGAGATTGATTTTGGACTTCTGACCTCCAGAGCTGTAAGGTAATAAAGTTATGTTTTTTTTTTTTTTTCAGCCACTAAATTTGTGATGATTTGTTACAATAGCAGTAAGAACTTAATACAGGAAGTCTTACTGGAATGACATTTTAATGTTAGACAAAACCAAAGATAAACATTCTTAACAGAGGAATTTCAAGTGTCTGTATGTTGATTAAGGAGCTCTGGTGGCACAGTGAGTAAGGCATTTGGCTGCTAACCAGAAGGTCAACAATTCAAACCCACCAGCTGCTCTATAAGAAAAAGATGAGGCAATCTACTTCCATACAGATTTACAGCCATGGAAACCCGATGGGGGTCACTATGAGTTGGAATCAACTTGATGGCAGTGGGTTTGGTTTCTTTCTTTTGGTATGTTCATTGAAGGAGGTAGGTTTTGGCTATTGCATAGATAGTTTATAAGACTGGTTGGCCCTATGGGGAAGAAGTACTAGTAAAGGGCATTAGAAGCAGAAAGTCTTCAAGTGGGCACATGAGGTTCTGGTCAAGAAATACTTCATCTTAATCCCAAGCCATATTACCCTTAAGTGAATGAGAAATCAGAGAGCTGAACTACCCAGATAATATTTCTTTCATTACAGATGAGGACACTAGTGAGTAAAGTATGGAATTAGGCCATAACACAACTGCTCATGGCTGAGCTGGAACCAGAATCCAGTTCATTTTATTCCTAGTTCAGTGTTCTTTTCTCTCTTCTCTCACACATTGTTCCCATCCATATAGTCAAGCCATTGTTGAAAGATTTCACCTTTCATTCTTTAACAAAAATCTACCTGAAATAGGTTTAGGTTATTGCTGTGTAAAAAATTGCCCCAAAATCTAGGGGCTTTCAGGAACAGTAAATATTATATTTCACAGTTTCTACAGGGCAGAAATTCAGAGGTGGCTTGTTTGGGTGATTCTGACTCATGGTCTCTGAGTTTGCAGTTAAGATACTCACTGGGGCTGCAGTCATCTGAAGGTTTGATTGGTGCTGGAGGCCTTTGTTCCTCTCCACATGGATCTCTCCACATGGCTCCTTGAATGTCTTCAGAACATGATGGCAAGTTTCTCCCAGAGCAAGTGATTCAAAAGAGTGAGACAGATAAAAGCCTTCCTTTTTATGACTTAGTGTCAGGACTTACGTGTATCAGTTCCATCACTGATTGATTCATTAGAAGTGACTAGTTAAGTCAGGCCCATATTTGAGGTAAGGTAGATTAGATTCTACCTTTTGAAAGAAGACTCCTACAGAGTTTTTGGACATATTTTAAAACAATCATAGCATGTCATAAAAAATAATAGCTACAGCAATTACCAAATAACATATATATGACATTTGCAGGACCTCTGGTAGCTTAGTGCCTAAAGCACTTGACTTCTGTGTTAGACTGGGTTCTCTAGAGAAACAACAACCAGCAAAGCTTATATATATATATATATATAAAGAGAGAGAGAAATTAATCTTAGGAAAATGGCTTACAAACGTATAGAAGCTTGCAAGTCCAAAGTCCCTGGAGGAAACGTCAGGCTGGAGGCAGCCTTAGCTTCCACAACTTCAGGGGGCTGAGAAGTGCAAGGCTGGCAGGCAGTACACTGGCTGTTGACTCCAATGAAGGATGAATCCAAGATCTCCAGACCGAACAGTGGGCTGCTTACTCACGGAAAGTTGTAGGCAACACACCAGAGTCCCGATCCACAGAAGAATGTCTCTCTTCCCAGGATGTCCCTGGATATCCTGGAAGCAGGCCACACCCCTAGGGAAACTCCCCTTGGGCAGATTGGCCACTCAGAACACAGTCATCCCATCCCATCATGGGA
>NW_006921623.1:14120397-14122036 GCF_000298275.1 Orycteropus afer afer | reverse complement strand
GAATTCCATGAGCATAAGCCCATTGTCACACTTCATGTGCTGTGAAATGAGTCCCTTGATCTGAAGCAATGCTGTGTGGGATGCCATGATGGTGGATAAGGCATTCTGTAAGTCTATGGATGGTAGTTTTAGCAGAAGTATTGCATGCAGGGAAGGTGAACCCATACCCAGAATAAGTATCTGTTCCAGTAAGAACAAAACGCTGTCCTTTCCATGATGGAAGTGGTCCACTGTAATCAACCTGCCACCATGTTGCTGGCTGATCACTCCAAGGAATGGTTCCATATCACGGACTCAGTGATGGTCTCTGCTGTTGGCAGATTGAGCACTCAGCAGTGGCAGTAGCCAAATCAGCCTTGGTAAGTGGGAGTCCTTGTTGCTGAGCCCATGCATAACCTCCATCCTTGCCACCATGGCCACTTTGTTCATGAGCTCACTGAGCAATGACAGGAGTAGCTGGGGGAAAAGGATGGCTGGTTTCCACTGAACGTGTCATCCTATCCACCTGATTGTCAAAGTCTTCCTCTGCTGAGGTCACTTTTTGATGGGCATTCACATGAGACACAAATACCTTTACTCCTTTGGCCCATTCAGAGAGATCTATCCACATACCTCTTCCCCATACATCCTTATCACCAGTCTTCCAATCATGCTCCTTCCAAGTCCCATACCATCCAGCTCAGCCATTAGCCACAGCCCATGAATCCATACATAATTGCACATCTGGCCATTTCTTGTTCCATGCAAAGTGAATAGCCATATGCATGGCTCAAAGTTCTGCCCATTGGGAGGATTTCCCTTCACCACTGTCCTTTAAGGATGTCCCAGAAAGGGGCTGCAGTGCTGCTGCTGTCCACTTTCTAGTGGTGCCTGCATATTGCGCAGAATTATCTGTAAACCAGGCATGAATTTTCTCTTCCTCAGTCAACTGATCATAAGGAACTCCCCATGATGCCATAGGTGCAGAGTGGGACAGGGAAGGTAATGTGACTGGAGTGGATACCATAGGCATTTGGGCCACTTCCTCATGTAGCTTACTTGTACCTTCAGGTCCTGCTTGAACCTGATCTCTGATATACCACTTCCATTTAATGATGGAGTACTGCTATGCACATCCAACTTTATGACTCTGTGGGTCAGACAACACCCAGTTCATGATGGGCAGCTCAGACCTCATGGTGACTTGGTGGCCCATGGTTAGGCGTTCAGTCTCTACCAAAGCCCAGTAACAAGCCAAAAGCAGTTTCTCAAAAGGAGAGTAGTTATCTGCAGAGGATGGCAGGGCTTTGCTCCAAAACCCCAAGGGTCTGCATTGTGATTCACCAATAGGAACCTGCCAAAGGCTCCATATCCTGATCTTCCTGGTCATCTGTCCATATGTCCCCATTCTGGGTTGCAGGATCCCATTTTTTTCCAATCAATGCCCTCACTTTAACAGCAGACACTGTTCTGTGTTGGCAATTGAGCTGGCATTGTAATTCAGCCACTCTTACAATAAGACTCTGGATTTGGGTTTCAGCTATGTCAGCTCTGTTAGTAGAAGCTATAAAGCTTTCTTTCAGAGCACAGCTGGAAGCACTGAAGGTCGTTTATGTGGCACTTAAGCTGAGACTCAGCAGCTTTGAGCCCATCTCGCTCT
>NW_006921623.1:14118095-14120222 GCF_000298275.1 Orycteropus afer afer | reverse complement strand
GAGAACCAATCTAGGAAGCCCATCCTTATGATTTTGTCTCTCTAGAACCACTCCTGGTACCAAATGTGTTAGACTGGGTTCTCTAGAGAAACAAAAACCAGCAAAGCTTATATATATATATAAAGAGAGAGAGAAATTTATCTTAGGAAAATAGCTCACAAATGTATAGAAGCTGGCAAGTCCAAAGTCCCTGGAGGAAATGTCAGGTTGGAGGCAGCCTTAGCTTCTGCAACCGCAGGGAGCCGAGAAGCTCAAGGCTGGCAGGTAATACACGGGTCATTGACTCCAACGAAAGACGAATCCAAGATCTCCAGGCCAAGCGGTGGGCTGCTCACTCACGGAAGGTTGTAGGCAGCACACCAGAGTCCCGATCCACAGAAGAATGTCTCTCTTCCCAGGATGTCCCTAGATATCCTGGAAGCAGGCCACACCTAGGGAAACTCCCCTTGGGTAGATTGGCCACTCAGAACACATCATGGGAACAACCACACAGAACTGGGGTCCAGCCAAGTTGACACACAGCTCCAACTATCATAACTGCTAACCAGAAGATTGGTGGTTCAAACCCACCAGACACTCCTTGGAAGGAAGATGGAGTAATCTACTTCCATAGTGATACTGCCTTGGAAACCCAGGAAGTGGTCACTGTGAGTCGGGTCTGACTCAACAGCACATAACAACAAGAACAACAACATGATGTTTGCATGTCACAAAATATCCTTATATAAATTACCTCATTTGACTCTCATAACAACTTTTCAAGACAGATTTTATTATTGCCTTTATTAATATTATATATAAAGTAAGATTTAGAGAGCATAAGAGACATGCCAAAATCAATTCTTGTGACTCCACATCTCATGCTCTGTTTTATCCTCCACCTTCAGTTTTTATTTTACAATACCAATATCCTCATGGAGCAGATACAAGAAAAATAGAGAGTATGTACCTTGTCCCCAAACCCTACACATGTTGGCAGATCATTAAGAAGAAACATACCAACGCTAAAGAATAACATAGAATCTGCAAAACAGTGCATAACATGGATGAACTTGGAGGACATTATGCTGAGTGAAATAAGTCAATCACAGAAGGACAAATATTGTATTAGTCCGTTATTGTAAAAAATCAAGGAAAGATTTATATATGGAAGGAAATTTTCTTTGTTGGTTACCAGGGGTAGGAGGGAAGGGATGGGAACACTGGTAGATAGGTTGAGGCAAGTACTGATATGGGTGAAGAGAAGGGCAATGTACCAAATGTGAGTGATCAACACAGTGGCACTAAGAAAGAGGAAGACATAGAGAGGTGCATAGGAGGTACAGACAACAAAGATGAACCCTTTTGCACATATAGTACTGCATTGTCCATGATGGCAAACATTGATATACGGGTGGATAAATGGATGAACAGGCTGAATGATTAGGTATGTTTATGCAGGGGACAGTGTGCCCATGATTATGTATAGGGTTAGCAGACAATGTTTCTACAAGTATATTTGTATTTGTGTAAGAATTTCTAGGTATATAGGAGAGCTGACAAGGAATAAGTTTGTAGTCCTTCTTGGCCATAGCCAGCTACCCAGAGGGAGCAAGTAGTTGGACCTGTGGTCTTGGGACCATGGTTACAGGGGACATGAAGCTCAATTGGCATAACATATTACACAAAACCATTGTTCCACATCCTACTTTGGCAAGTAGCAACTTGGATCTTAAAAACTTGCAAGTGACCATCTAGATGTAACAATGGGTCTCTCCTTGCCCAGAGCAAAGAAGAATGAAGGAAACCAAAGACACATGGAAACAATTAGTGCAAGGGACTGGTAGACCATGAGATCCTTAGCCTATCTGACCATGAGACCAGAAGAACTAGATGGTGCCCGGCTACCACTAACTGTCAACCACTCAGAGGGGCATCTATGTAGGAGATCCTGGATAGAGTGTGGGAACAATGTGGAACAAAACTCAAAATCATAAAAAAAAAAAAAGGGACCATGTTTTTTGGTCTGATAGAGCCTGATGGAACCCCTGAGACTATGGCCCCTAGCTGCCCTTTAGGTCTGGAATTGAACCCACTCCTGTGGCTTCCAGCCAAACAAAAGACAGGTATATAAGCTGAACATTCGCA
>NW_006921623.1:14099645-14117685 GCF_000298275.1 Orycteropus afer afer | reverse complement strand
AGGGGAAGGGAAGGGGAGGGGGAAGGGGAAGGGGAAGGGGAAGAAGAAGAAGAAGAAGAAGAAGAAGAAGAAGAAGAAGCTTACCTTAAAATATGATGTTTCTTGTGAAATGATTAACATAACTTTTGATCTTCAGTCCATTTCCTGCCCCCACTTCTTTGCACCTTCCTGCCCTGCAGAGGACAGTTCATAAGGAGAGCTGTTCTATGACTGCCAATTACTGGGGCTGATAGAAGACAGTGAGTGTAATTTTCAACAGGGGCTTCCTTTCCTCAAAGCACAGATACCCCAGTGAGAAATAAATATTGTTGTCATTTCAACTCACATGGTTATCTGCCTGTCTTCAAAGCCAAGTGGCTCTACCAAGGGTAAAAAATGAGGATTAATGTTTATTGATTATCTGAGATGATTAGGAACTCATTCGTCTTTGTCTCCTCTTTTTTGTTGTCTGGATTCTTCTCTCATATTCAAAACAGTGGAAATCCATAGAGCTTGATCCTTGCATTTCTTCTCAATTCCATCTATACAAACTTTTGAATAATCTCATCTAGTCATGACTTTAAATGCCATCCATACCCTGATGGCTCCAAAATTTACATCACCAGCCCTGACTTCTTTCCAGAAGTTCAGAGTCACATACCCGGATGCCTACTAGGCATCTTGCCCTGGCATCTTAAACTCAATCTATATGAAAATGAACTTTTGACTTCCTTTCCTCTCAAGGCTGTCCTTCCCAAACATAGTAAATAGTGCCAGTGTTCATCCAGTTGCTCAGACCAAAATATTTGTAGTCTTATCTGACATCTCTAACATTAAATCCATCAGAAAATCTTATTAATTTTATCTCCAATATACCCTCAAGTAACCACTTCTCAATATCTCTGTCACTAACTAACCTCCTAGCCTTAGTCACCATCCTCTCTCTTAATCCCTCCTAATTCTGCCTGCTTCTAGTCTTTCCAACACCATCCCCCTCTAATCCCCATGCAACAGTCACAGTGATCCTTTGAAAATAAAAATTGTATCTTGTCACTCTCTGATTAAAATCCTCTAGTGTCTTCCTACAACACTGAGAACAAAATCTAAATTTTTTTCCAGAGTCTACAAGATGCCGCATAATCTGGCCCTTGCCCTCATCTCTGACCTTATTTCCTCCCACATTCACCCTTGCTCACTAAGCTTCCACCACAGGGGCCACCTAACTGTTCTTTGAACATGTCAAGCACTACAAGTTTTCACACCTCCTGTTCCTTCTGTTAAGGAGCTCTGGTGGTGTGGTGCCAAAGGCATTTGACTGCTAACCAGAAGTTTGGCAGTTCAAACCCATCAGCTGCTCCTCGGAAAGAAGATGGGGCAATTTACTTCCATAAAGATTTACCACCTTGGAAACCCAATGGTGGTCAATATGAGTTGGAATTGACTTAATGGCAGTGGATTTGGTTTAATGATTTAGTTCTCTCTGCTGGAATACTCATGTACACTTGGCTTGGTTTTTTACTTCATTCTGGCTTCTTCTTAAATGCTCCCTCCTCAGAGAGGCTTTTCCTGGCCACTCTACTTAAAGTAGGCTTCCCATCCTTCCCTTACCCTCTTTATTCTATGCCTCCTTATGCTATTCTATTTGTCTTCATTTTGTTTTGTTGTTGCTAATTGTAATTAAGTAGGCTAGTGATGCATGGTGATTTTATGTATAACAGAATAAAATGTTACCTGCTCAATAGGTAATTTGCCTCTCTGGTGGCATAGTGCCTAAGGCATTTGACTGCTAACTAGAAGGCTGGCAGTTCAAACCTACCAGGCACTCCTTGCAAGGAAGACTGTGCAATCTACTTCCATAGAGAAACCACCTTGGAATCCCAAGGAGGGGTCGCTATGAGTTGCAATCGACTCTATGGCAGTGAGTTTGGTTTTTTGATCTTATATAATTTCCCACTGGGACTGAACCCCCTTTCTGAAATCTAGACTTGACAATCTGTTGAGTCCACAGTTATCCTCCTACTTCAGGCTGGACCCTGTTCTTCACCCAGCCTCTAACCAGGATTCATTATTGACCAGAGCTGTTTTGCCCTTACCCAGTTGAGTGCAATATTACCATAACTTAGTCTCCTGACATTGGGCCTACTCACTGAACTGGTTCTGAGCACCACAAAGTTCAAAGTTTTGGGTGCAAGAAGTTAGAAAAGAAGTTCTTGGGCTCAAGGACCTATATTACCCAGTCCTGATCTTAGTCTCCCACCTTTTTCACTGACCTATACCACTGAATTCCTTGCATGTCTTGTACCAGAATTATGATCACAATGGAATGGGTATGCAATAATACAAACAAAGTATGAAGTTGACCACTCATCTGTCCCTTTGTCACATTGTGGTGGCTGTGTGTTGCTATGATGCTGGAAGCTAATGCCATGATAATTCAAATACCAGGAGGGTCATTCACAGTGGATAGGTTTCAACAGAGCTTCTAGACTAAGACAGACTAAGAAGAAAGGTCTGGTGATTTACTTCCAAAAAACTGCCAGTGGAAGATGGACTCCCTAGGATGGAAAGCACTCAAAATACATAGTGATTCCAGTGGACTTGAACATACCAACAATCGTTGAGATGGCATCTGCAAAGTTTCATTCTGTTGTACATCAGGTCACCATGAGTTGGAGCCTACTCCAGAGCAACCGACAATAACACAAAATATAAAGAACAAACATTTCTATGTTGTGAATCCTTTTATATAAGAAGAAATATGGGTAATAGAGGTTGATATTACCAGCTTCACTTCATGGAGAGAAACTGAAGCTTCTTTCAGAAGAAGAGGAAGGAGAATGCTAGAGTCAAAACTGCACTATGTTACCTGATATGCTGCTGCAGCCAAGTTTGTTCACAATTCCAAGCTCTTCAATACCTCTGATTTAAGGGCTTCACAATTGACTCAGTAAGATATTTTAGAACTCCCCATAGCCTTCCATGCTGTTATTCAACAATAAAAATCAGAGTACTATACTCCGTGTTTACTTAGCATCTTTCCCCAGAATACCTTGCCATTTAAGCTCTTTGAAGAGGTATTATGTGATGACCATTCTCTCAATTAAAAAGGATAGTTTGAAAAGTCTACATTTGTATACAAAGATGGGACTCTTGATCGTAAAAGGAGAACATGCAATATGAATCACTCTTCCAGGAATGGAGAGAGGTCTGCTCTCAACTATGCACATTCTCTCACCCATTAGTTGAAGTAGTGGGAAAAGCACAGGATCTGTTGTTGTAAGACTTTGGTATAAGATCCAGTTTTTTCACTTACTTTCCTTGTAACTTTTCACAAGTCATTTAACCTCGTCCAGTCTCAGTTTTCTCTGCCCATCTCCTAGGGGGCTGTTTGGTTAAGATTAAATGATACAGTGTGTCCTAAAGAACTTTATATATATATATATATTTCTCACAGTTCTATATATATGGTAAGGAGTAGGTAGTTCTGGTGGTGTAGTGCCTAAGGCATTTGACTGCTAGCCAGAAGGTTGGTTGTTCAAACCTATCATCCACTCCATGGAAGGAAGACTGGGCAATCTACTTCTGTGAAGATTTACTGCCTTGGAAATCCAAAGAAGGTCGCTATGAATAAGAATTGACTTGATAGTAATGAGTTTGTGGGTTTTTTTTTTTTTGGTTATATATATAGTATTATCATATATATACATATACGTGTACATATGTATATGTTGTTGTTGTTGTTATGTGCCGTTGAGTCAGCCCCGACTCATAGCGACCCCTCCTTGGGTTTCCAAGGCAGTATCACTATGGAAATAGATTGCCCAACCTTCCTTCCAAGGAGTGGCTGATGGGTTTGAACTGTCAGCCTTCTGGTTATTAGTCACGTGTCTTAGGCACTATGATACCAGAGCTCCTACATATGTATATATATACATATATATACAAATATATATCTCCTCAGAAAGAAGGTTGGGCAATCTACTTCCATAGTGATACCACCTCGGAAGCCCAAGGAGGGGTCACTATGAGTTAGGTCTGACTCAATGGCACACAACGACACAACAATATATATATGATAATAATAATGACCAAGATCAATAAAGATAGATGTGGTAATAAATGGAGTTTTTATTTTGTGCAAAGCTGGCTGGCTCCTGTGGGCATTATAACCACAACTTTGAAAGGAACAAAACTGTCTCAATGTGGGTTTTCCCAGAAGTAGACCTTGAAACAAGAATCAGTGCAGATATTTTATTTGGGAAGTGATTCCATGAAATACTAGTAGGAGAAAGGGGAAGTGATAAAAGAAAGGGAAGAAAGCCAGGAAAGGGTGTGTTATTAAGTTAGCTAACATAGCTTAATGGTAAAACTAGGAAATAGTGTAAAATACATGCCTCAGAATTATCCCACTTGATGGTTGAGGGAGCTGGGAATATTAATACACCCACTCCCATCACATGTTGCTTGAAGATTGCTAGGAGTGGGCGTGGTAATTCCTGGAACTTCCCAGCCTGCCTTTTACAAATGTATGTGGTCAGGAAGAGGATGGTAGGTCTTTTGGAAAAACTCTGAGGCACAGAACTGTGGGGAGGTTGTAGGGGGAACACTGGACAGGACACTGATAGAATCATCTACAAACACTGTCTATTGGACATCAACTCTAGGCCATTTACAGTTGAGTGTTTTCACATGTACCTCACTATTACGGACAAAAAACTCATGGATCACAGGAATCATATCTAGTTATGTACTGAATTGTATTCCCCTTGAGATCTAAGATTGTGGCTGGTGCCTCTTATATTCCTAGTGCTAGGTATTGGGCTCTGCACCTAATTGGTGCTCCTGAACCTGATAATCATGATAATAATTTACATATAATAATTGATGATTGAATAAGGAATCATATTTCCTATCCATTATTTAATTATATCTGAGTTTTATAAGAACTTGATGAATTATTTATCTGCAAGTATTGTTTTAATAAATCAAACTCTATAGATGAGAAGGCTTGGACTATGTTATGAGGTCATTGCTGTTAGGTACCATCGAGTTGATTTCAACTCCTAGCAAATCCATGTGACAGAGTAGAACTGCCACATAGGATTCCCTAGGCTGTAATCTTTATGGAAAAGAATCCTGGGGCACAGTGGTTAAAACATCTTTGCTAATCATAAGGTCGGCAGTTAGAATCCACAAGTTCTCTTTGGAAGAAAGGTGTGGCAGTCTGCTTCTGTTAAAGATTTTCAGCTTTGGAAGACCTAGATGGTGCCCAGCTATCACTGTCAACCACTCAGAGGGGAATCTATGTAGGAGATCCTGGATAGAGAGGAGAACAATGTGGAACAAAACTCAAAATCATTTGGGAAAAAAAAGGGGGGACCAGGTTTGCTGGTCTGATAGAGCCTGGGTGGAACCACTGAGACTATGACCTCTAGCTGCCCTTCAGGTCTGGAATTGAAACCACACCTGTGGCTTCCAGCCAAACAAAAGACAGGCATATGAGTTGAACATTTACCTGAGGTAGATACACCCCTTGGAGAGAACAATCATGGGAGAAAGAAGGGCTGTTTATGCACAGGGAGGCAGCTCAGAGGGCAGAAGTGCATGGAGGGATGGACATAAGGAAGAGGTAACTACTGGGAGGAAGTGGGAGGGGAGCTGTTGCCTTGTGGTAAATTGTAGTCAATGTCAAGAGACAACATGTGTGTGAACTGCTGTATGGAAAGTGAATTTGCTCTGTAAATTTTCACCCAAATCACAATTTAAAAAAAGAAAAAAGATTTATAACTTTGGAAACCCTATGGGACAGTTCTACTCTGTACTATAAGGCTGTTATGAGTTGGACTCTATGACAATGAGTCCCCCTGTGTGGGTTTGAACCATCAACTTTTTAATTAGCAGCCAAAAACTTAAACATTGCATTACCAAAACAAAACAAAACTCACTCCCATCAAGTTGATTCCAACTCATAGCGAACCCCATTGGGTTTCCAAGGACTTAGTCTTTATGGTGGTGTAGTGGATAAGGCATTTAACTGCTAACCAGAAAGGCAGCAGTTCAAACCCATCAGCTGCTCCATGGAAGGAAGATGGGTGGTCTACTTCTGTAAAGATTTACAGCCTCAGAAACCCAATGGGGGTCACTATGAGTCAGAATTGACTAGATGGCAGTGAGTTTGGGTTTTTTTTTTGTTTGTTTGAATCTTTATGGAAGAAGACTGCCTTGTCTTTCTTCTGTGAAGCAGCTGGTAGGTTCAAACTGCCAACCTTCTGGTTAGCAGTCAGATGTCTTAAGAACTACACCACCAGAGAAGTTATGGGATAGAGTGATGTATTTGAAGGGCAAAAAGTAAAGAGTTATTTATTTTGATCTAGAATGTGTTATTCACCAAAAACTTACAGTAATGACAAGGGCTAATAGGTGGTCATGTAAAGGATAATATATTCAACAATGCCTGGAAATTAGAAGCAAAATTCCTTTTTATTTTGTAAAGGAAGTTTAATATAAACTTTAAAAAATGGTTATATACACTTTAATTGTTCTTAAGCTGTTTTTATAGAACTGTTGCCACACTTCCAGCACTTTAATAGAAACTTAAGGGGAAAACTTATTCTGTAAACTTTTTCTTTTCTTACTAAGGTAAATAAACAAAGAAAGATGAAATTTTGTGCATACATATGAAACTCAGATAAGGGCTTCTTTGTGGCTCTCACTAATATAGCAAAATCTATTTAAATTTGCTCACTTCCCCTTTCCTTTCAAACCTGATTCAGTTAGCCTTGGCTCCCACCCCCTCCTTCCCCAGTTATAAAACCAAACGGAATGTTTGTATTGAAGGGACAAGTCTGTGCAGTGACTCAGAGGAAACAAGCATTTATAAACCATGTTTCCCTAAAGCCTCAGCACAAACATGGCTGTGGCCCGATTCCAGAATGGACAGGGAAAAACTCTGTAGTGTGGCCCCAGCAAAGCTGAGGGTCTGAGGGCCCCAGACAGAAACAAGACCTAGGCTGCAAATGACCTCAAGGCTACACCACACCTTGGAGCTCTTTCATCCTTAAGAATAAAAAGAAAAATGGCTGAAGTTAAACAAAGACATATTTAGGCTTTGCTGGATTGGGGTATTCTCTTTGAATTTTCAATGTAGTTTGCCTGGCTGCGGCTTTCCTTGCTAGCTTCTTTCTCTTTAATTGTGTGGATGAGCTGCCTTCTTTGGGAAATGTCTGCCATAAGCCCAAGGGCATATCTTCTGAGATGCAAAAGGTTACAAGGACATTTTGGTTTCAGCTCTGAAGTCAGTCAGATCTAGTTTTGAATCCCAATTCACCACTTCATACTTTCACTTGACAAATGTTTACTTAGGACTTACTTTGTGCCAGGCATAGTTCTAAGTGCTGAGAACGAGGCAGTGAGCAGGATAGAAGGCCCGTTTTCCTGGCCTTATATTCTAATGGGAGGAAATAGAAAAAAAGAGAGAGACGCAAACATATACACATTCACAGAGAGATCATTTGACAATTATCATAGTGATAGTATTATGAAAATAAACTAGAGCACTACTAGATTGAGTGATCAAGAAAGACCTCTACAAGATGGTGAGGAGCTGGCTTCTATGAAGAAGTGACAGTTAAACTGGGAGCTGAATGACAAGAAGGAGCCAGGATACACACTCCTGCCAGAGGCATACACCGACACCTGAAGACAGCAATAATCTTGGCTTGTTTGAGGAACAAGAAAGCCAGCGTGGCTGGAATATTGTGAGTGAGGGGAGGGTAGTAGGAGAGGGAATGGGTGAGTATGGCTGATTAAAGATGGCCACCCATTCTTTGAGACTCTTTCCATAGAGAGGTGCATCTATGTAGCCCTCCCCTGAAATCTGGGCTGACCTCTGACTATTTTGACCTACAGAATATGGCAGAAGTGATGCTGTGCCTCTTTTGATCCCAGAATGGTGTAGAGGGCTGATAGCTTCCACCTTAGTCCTTTGTGGCCACAAACTGACAGGTAAGAAAGCTGATTACCTAGTGGAATGACTACAAGGAGAGACTCTTGAGAACACATGGAGAGGAGAAGGGTCCAACTGAATCCAGCTTTCCAGTCATCCTTGTTAAGATGCCTGATATATGAGTGAAGCCATCTTGAACCAGCTCAGCTGCCAGATGAATACCAATAAATGACTCTAGTAAATGCTTCATGAAACAGAAGAACTGTCTAGCTGACCCTTGCCCAAAGTCCTGATGTACAAAATCATGGGGTATAACTCAGTGATTGTTGTTTTAAGTTACCGAAGTTTGGGGTAGTTTGTTATGTAGCAAAAAACAAAACAAAACAAAACAAAAAACCCAGCTGTAATAGAGAGATAGGCTGAAGCCAGTTTATTTTGATGTTGATCCAGGATAAAGAATATGGCTGCAGAACCCATGGGAGGATTCAAGCCACAGGTGTAGGGCTCAAGAGCTACACTACATTTTAAAGCTTACTTTGACTGCTACTTATTCCTGGCATACTAGGTCTTTGACCTTGTACAAGTAAACTGAACTATCTGTGTCTCAATTTCTTCAACTATAAAATGAGACTAACTGTACATATGTCATAGGATTACTGGAGGATTAAATAATAGAATATCATTAGCATAGTGCCTAACACCTGGTTAGAGCTTCATTAAATGGTAGTTTCAATTGCTATTATTTGTCTGCCTCAACTCTTACCTGAAGAACTTAGGAGACTCTAGCTATACTCAAATTCCTCTCAACTAGTTCAGGAAGTCCTTAGTGCTATCATATACTCAGACAGTACCCAAGTTATGAATGAGATCTGGTCCTAACTTTGTGTTTTAAGAGTTTATCAGGGCATTGAATTGGTTCTGCCTGATTCACTCATGGCTGAGGAAGAATCACTGGAACAGACCCAAATTTTAAAGTTATGGTGAACTGGAAAGCTAGCCAGAATTAGGAAAAATAGGGTTGAAGCCTTGTTAGAAATTTAATCTCTCTCTTACAAAAGAAGGGTAGCTATACATTGCATAGCGATCAAATTGTTTTCCTTCAGATTCTGAGCACAGTCTGAAGCAGCACTTCCTCGCTCAAAGAAGATAGTGGTGCCTTGTTCAAAGATGGTGGTGTTCCACTCAAAGATCGTGGTGTCCCACTCAAAGATGGTGGCCAACTGTGCTATTTTGAATGTTTATCTCTCTCCTACAGTCCTACCACTAATCCAGTCTCATGTATCAGCTCCTGAAAAGGCTCACTACAGCCCTTCTGAGTTTCCTATCCAGGACTCTAATTGTTCCAGTTCCACATATCATGCCAAATCTTCCAAATTATAAAACTTTGGGTCTGTTTCTGTTTAGCTTTTTTGGCCATGACAGAACCAGTTTAAAGGATAAGTAGGAATTGTCTGTAAGTCAAATGTTTATAACCTGGGGACTGCTATCCCAGGTGATACCTCTCATTTTCAGCAGAATTTGCTGTCATTCTGAATTCTCCACAACCTCCCCTTCCTTCTCTGATGTTGGTTCCATGGATTTTTCAAAATGGCAAGTCACATAAGCCTGACTAGGTGGTGGCCCAAGACTCCACAGTTCTCTGCTGGGGTTGCTTTGTCTTC
The DNA here is from genome assembly GCF_000298275.1 of Orycteropus afer afer. Lineage (NCBI taxonomy): Eukaryota > Metazoa > Chordata > Mammalia > Tubulidentata > Orycteropodidae > Orycteropus > Orycteropus afer. The sequence continues at coordinate 14,108,100 of NW_006921623.1, read as the reverse complement.
TCCAGCATGGGGTATGCCAGTCTGTTGCCTCTCAAATTCCTAGTTAGTGAACTCCATCCATCACCATGCTTAAGTGGGGCAAATGCCCTCACTGCCCCCTGTATAAAAAACTCCCAAAGAGTAATTCCTTGAGCTCTCAAATTCCTACAAAACTTTCAGTGATGTTATCATTATTTTGGAGTTCCTGGGTGGTGAAAATGGATAATGTCCTCAGATGCTGTTCAAAATGTTAGTAGTTTGAGTGCACCCAGAGGCACCTTGGAAGAAAATCTTGGTGATCTATTTCCGAAAATTTAGCCACTGAAAATAAATGTTGATGTAATTGGCTTTATTGAATTGTACATGTGGAAAACGTTGACTTGGTAAATGTTGTGTTGCCTGTATTTTTACAATGTTGTTGTTGTTGTTATGTGCCGTTGACAAACAGAAAAAAGTACATTATAAAAACCTCAGAAATCTATGGAATACATTTCTACTCTGACACTCATGGGGTCACCATAAGTGGGAGTCAGCTGCATGGCAACTGGTGGTGTTGGATCATAATTATCATAAGGGGCTCAGTCCTCTGAGTGAGCTTGCCACTGGCCCTCCAGATAAGCTCGCAACTTGGTATCTGCCAACCCCTCCCCTTGCCCGGCTTCTACTTCCCTAATTTGTTAGATTCAGTTTTCCCCAAACTTGTGTCTGAAAACTTTAGTTCATCTCTTTGGAGATGCCCCCAGGAAAGAAAACTGTTCCTTCCTGTGTTCCCATTTCAGAGATTCACAGTGCACACGAGCAGATTGAAGACTGAGACACACTCTAGTAAGAAATACTGTTTTACTAGGCTTAAATTATTATATATCTATATAGTTATGGAAGTCTGTTTTGGGTCTCTTGTATGAAGAATCAGTGTTCAATGAAACATTGTTGGAGAAATTCTGTATTTAGTTTCCTATTCACTTCCAAGAACTATATGCTTTCTTTTATTTAGGTGCTACTCTGCTTCTTTCAATTATAATAAATGCCAGCATAGTATCAGATTACAAGTAGTCCCTGACTTATGGTGGGGTTTGATTCCAGTGACTCTGTCATAAATCAGTTCTGACATAACTCAAATACCTCTTTTTTTTTTTTTTTAAGTCTTCATTATTATTTCCTTTTACTGTCAGTATCTTTATAAATCTGATATTTATTTGTCTTTGGGTATTGGAAACATTACATATAAACTTACAGGTACATTTTAATATGTACTGTGTTGCAGAGAATTACTTGGTATGGCTCTTCTAGCCATGGTCTTTGTGGCACCCACCAAATGATTGGACGGAACTATGTAAATGTGAGGTGGTCTACCAAGGAAATGGGATAGTTTGTTAGTAATGCAAATAAGGTATATAGCACCTTTGTGGGGGTGTTGTTGTTGTACTCATAGCAACATTATGTACAACAGAACAAAACACTGCTCGGTCTTGTGTCAGCCTCATGATCCCTACTGTATCTGAGCCCATGGCTGCAGCCACCGTGTCAATCCATCTTGTTGAGAGCCTTCCTCTCTTTCATTGACCCTCCACTTTACCAAGCATGACACCCTTCTCCAGAGAATGGTCCCTTCTGACAACATGACCAAAGTAGGTGAGACAAAATGGGACTATAGAAATAAGGTGTATGGAACCCTAATGTGGGGATTGGTTAGTTTTGTTATTCTGCTGGTTTTAAAATGAGCCCTCTTAGAGGCAGAAGGGGATCTCACTACCATGAAGAAGGAAAAGTCGGGAGTGGAAAGCATCCTTGGAATCAAGATGCCTGAACTGAGACAGGAGCAAAACAAAGAGGTTGGCATAAGACGGAGCAGTGGACTTGCCAGGTCACAGAGCGAGAATGTTGAGTGTCCTTGGGCAGGAGACTTGCTGGTGGAATGGTATGTACCTAGATGCACCTATTGGCAGAGCTAAAAGAGCTTTGTAACACTTGCCTAAACAGGGCAAAGGCCAGGCCTAGAGGCTGAGAGCCAAAAAGAGGCATGCCTTCAGGCTTGGCAGAGTGGAGGCTATCCTGATTGAAGAATTGTGTCCTGACCATTCCTAAATCTGAACTGTAACCTGCTACTTCCCTAATAAAACACTGTAATTATGAGTATTGTCTGTGAGTTCTGTGTAGCCATTGCAATGAATTATCAAACCCAGCAGAGTAGTGACTGCTGGTTGGTGTCAAAATTGGTAAAGAGGTTGGAGTGTGGCAGCATGTCCGACAGGAATCAGCCTTGGGCTGCTGATGGTGATTCTGTCACCCACTGGTGAAGTTAGAGGAGGTCGGAGGAGGATGCAGCTGCCCTCATGTCCTTTTTGCACATGCATACATTAAAAAATAGACAAATCATAAAAATTTACTCCATTGATGAAGAAGAGTTGGACAACATTGGTGTTTTCTCAGCTGCAATAATAACTCCACTGTGGAAGGTTCTAGATCATCTGTATTGTCTCTGGGAAAGACGGTGTTGTTTCTAGTCAGAAAATGAGTGAGAGTTGTCTGTATGATCCTATTCTATTTTTCTTCATATATTTCAAGTAAAATCTCACTGCTTCCCAAACCTGACTATTAACTTCAGCAAAGCAATCAAAGTTTGAGTCCATGTTTTTAAGCAACTGAAGGCCCTGATTTAGTTTAGAAAACTAAATCTATGTAACAGTGTTTTGTACAGTGAATATTAAAATTAAACATCTGTGAGTGAACATCTGAGAACGATAACATCAGCAAATTACATTCTGCACCACTGTATGTAGTACACATTATTAATGATAGCAGCTACAAAAAAAAAAAAAAAACCCAAAATAGATGGTTATAATTGCAGTTTGTCATAACTCATATATATGCAGTAAGTCAGGAACAACCTGTATTTTTGTTTTTCTGGGTATTCTATTGTATAATGAAAGTAAACTGCTTAAGTTTGAACACTGTATCTGTTAACTTACAACCTATATTGTTGTTGTATGCCCTTAAGTCAATTTTGACTCACAACAACCCCATGGGACAGAGTAGAAATGCCTCATGGGGTTTTCTTGGCTGTAATCTTTACAGTAGGAGATCATTGGGTCTTTTCTCTCACGGAGCCACTGGGTGGGTTGAAACGACCAACCTTTTGGAAATTTATCTTGGGGTAAATTACTTAATCTTCCTGGGCCTCAGTTCTCTTATATGCAAAATGAAGATAATAATAGTACTTTCCTCAACAAGATGTTGTGATGATTAAATGGTACAATGCATGTAAAAGGCAGTCCACCTTTTCTGCTCATAGATGTTAGCTGCTATTACTACAACAATTATATTGCTGTCATCATTATTATTTAAGACAAAAGAATCAATATTTTGGATCTCTGGATCTTTCTTTTATATAAAGATTTTTCCTGAGATATCATGGATCAAAACCATATTCATCCAACTTGAACTGGAATTGATTTGATTGCAGTGGTTTTAGTTTAGTTTTTTTTTTTTTTTTTTTTTTGGTTCTTATTTTGAATCAGCACTGCTCTACAACTACATATGACTCTAGGACAAGTCTGTTGTTGTTGTTATGTGCCGTTGAGTCGGACCCAACTCATAGTGACCCCTCTTTGGGTTTCTGAGGCTGTATCACTATGGAAGTAGATTGCCCCATCTTCCTTCTGAGGAGTGGCTGGTGGGTTTGAACCGTCAGCCTCCTGGTTAGCAGTCAAGTGCCTTAGGCACTATGTCTACACAGTACTATATTACTGATATCAATGTAAGAAGTGCATTAACTACATGTTTCTCTTCTCCCATTCCTAGGTCTGTGTAACATGTTATGACAATTACATTTACTATCTTATTAGTGCTAATGTCAAATAGAAAAACACCATGTTGGTGTTGTTAGGTGCCGCCAAGTTGGCTCTAACAGTGACCCCATGTACAACAAAGTGAAACATTGCCCGGTCCTGCACCATCCTTACAATCTTTGCTATGCTTGAGCCCATTGTTGTAGCCACTGTGTCAATCCATGCTTTACCAAGCATGATATCCTTCTCTAGTGACTGGGCACTTCTGCCAACATGACTAAGTACGTGAGACAAAGTCTGGCCACTCTCGCTTCTAAGGAGCATTCTGGCTGTACTTCTAATACAGATTTATTTGTTCTTCTTGCAGTCCATGATGTTTTCAGTATTCTCCACCAACATCACAATTCAGATGCATCAATTCTTCTTTGGTCATCCTTAGTCATTGTCCAGCTTTCCACATGCTTATGTGGCTACAGAAAATACCATGGCTTGAGTCAGCTGTACCTTAATCTTCAAAGTGAAATCCTTGCTCATTAACACTTTAAAGAGGTCCTTTGCAGCAGATTGTACTGTTTAAAATGTTGATAGTACTATTTAAAATATAGTCATATGTGATTATTATATGTCAGCCATTACACATCAAATATCCCTGATAGAAAAGTTATTGGAGAGATACAAGCTTAATTTCAGCCAATTGTTTTTTTGAAAGTACTTAGAATTTTATAGTTAATAGGTTTTTATTATTTTCAGGATAGCTGTATGTGGTGGAGTAGAAATCAAAATTACTCTCATTTTCTAAACAAGGCCTTCAAGGCATATGGAAATTGTATTTTTATATTTCTGATGGTAGAAGTGGATAGACACAGACTAGTTGTCAGAATGGAGAAAATTCTGATTAGGACCTTTACAAGATTTTTATTGTTAATTGCAGTTGAGTCAGCTCCAACACATAGTGTTTTACTTAAGTAAAACAACAAAATGTTGCTCAGTCCTGGCCCATCTTTATGATTGTTAGTATGGTTGACTCTATTGTTGTGGCTGTTGTATCAATCCATCTCATTGAGGATTTCCCTCATTTTTGTTGGCCCCCTACCAATCATAATGTTCTTTTCTCGCAATTGGTCTTAAGTTCTTTTTGGGCAGTCAGAGCTAGCCTTGAAGAACCGGAGCAGAGCTCTTTAATGTCTATCATCTGGGAGTGGGTACAAGAAGAGAATATTTTCACATGAGAGCAGAAAGGAAAAGCCAGCATTTTCACTGTGAATTGAGTAGGGAAAATCAGGGTTGAACTGAATAGTATAGCAAGGACTGTGAGGATGGTGCAAGACCGGACAGTGTTTCATTCTGTTGTACATAGGGTCACTATGAGTCAGAGCTAAGTCAACAGCACCTAACAGCAACAACAGCAAAGTTTACTGATTGAAAACAACACTAGCACATGCTATATAAATATTTATGATACCCTAAATCTCACTGTGTATGGAAGCCTTCTTTAAATTTTATGTAGTTTTTATCAATGGAGAAAGCAGGTTAGATGCTCTGTTCAGCTTCCCATACCTTGCCTTGCAGCAGCTGTCTGAATGGGAAAGATTCTGAATACAAGGAAAATATTCTAAAATATTCTCCTTGTAAACTTAACCTATAATAATTGCAAATGCACATAGTATAATTGTTTAAAATTCAGTCTTATTGTCTTTGTAAGTCTCCTCCTTTAGAAACGGTATACTTTAAGGTAAAGTTCTCTTTTGACGAATGTAATGATGGAAATAACTGTATCACATAAGGCACAAGCAGTCTTTACAGAATTGTTACTATTGCTATTATCATTAGCTTTGCTGGCTTTTTCTTGGCTGCCTTCTCTCTGCCCTTGAACAGAATATGATTTTCTTAGGATTGGGAAGAGAATGAGTCCTACAAATGCTCTTTTAATGTTCAGTAGGCAGAGCTGTGCTTGTCTTGTTCACCACTGTGTTTCTAAGGCTGAACAGGTGTTTTGCACAGGAAAGCCTCAGGAAATATTTGTTGAATGAATGGATGAAGAAATGAGTAAATGAAGTGTTTTCTCCTTGAACTATCTAAGTAAACTATTTAGAATTCAAGTCACTAGATAAATTTTAAGTCCTTCATTCTGCTCTGGCCTTGGCGTTGACTCTGATTCATAACCACTTCATGTGTGTCCTAGGAAAATTGTGCTCCATCGTCTTGTCAATAGCTGACTTTTTGGAAGTAGATCATCAAGCCTTGCACTGAGGATCTTCTGGGCGGACTTGCACTACCCACATTTCAGTTAGCACTAGACGCTTTAACATATTAACCATATGTGCCATCCAGGGAAGGAGTTCTGGTTGTACTGTGGTTAAAGCATTCTGCTGCTAACAAAAACTTCTGCGGTTTGAACCCACCAGGAGAAAGATGAAGCAGTCTGCTTCCATAAAGATTTACAGCCTTGAAAACCCTATGGGGGCCATTCTACTCTGTCCTAATGGGTCACTAGGAGTCAGAATCAACTCATAGCACTGGATTTGGTTGTGTCTTGGACCACCAGGGACTCTATTGCCTTTACAAAGTTCTTTCACAGAAATCAATTTGAAGCTTTTTTCAAGGGCAACTCTTTCTAGAATCCAACAAGTGATGTGATGTGAATATGAAATGATGTATTTTTTTCCTATTCATTGCTATCTTCTTCAAGACAATTTCATATGCTGCCAAAAGCAAGAAGACAAGAATCTCTCAAATGCAATGCAGACAAATTGCCTACTGCTATGTAATGAAAAAGAAACAAAATTGATCTTACTTTGTACTTTTATATAAATAAAAATATTTTTTAAACCCTTAGGCCAGAAAACTTCCCTAGAGTAATACAGGATGATTGCTTGGAATTTCTCTCTTTCTCTTTCTTTTTAAAATCAATGCCCACTCTTTAATATATGGGCTTTTTCTTCTTTTGCAAAATCAAAGAATAAAATAAGTGTTAGCATATATAATATATACAGTCCTTTTGGCTAGGGTTCTTCTCAAACACTTGTTCTCTAAGATTTTACTCAAAGTGAATAAAAATGAAATTATCAAAATATTTCTATTGGCAACATACTTTTTTCTTGCTGTTTCATAAAGCCAAAAGAGTAAGAAAAAAGATCACTGGAAATGCACTTGTTAGTAATTTACACAAAGAGGATCTTGGAATATTTTTCCTACAAATGACTTTATATTTGGGATAAATCTCCTGCAGCTTCTAATTCAAGCCATGTGTTCTGGATTTAATATTAGGATTTATTCTCAACTATCCTGCATGAAGGGCAGGGAAAATATTAAAGATATCTCTAATAATACAATATAATTATGAAAAGAAAAACCAAATGAAGAGAAAGATGTTGCAATAGACTTCAACATGTATAAAATTGACACTGGGCTTGTCACTCTGATCCCAACTCGTAGGGATCCTATGTGACAGACTAGAACTGCCCATAGGGGCATAGGCTGTAATCTTTATCGGACCAGATCACCAGGTCTTTTCTTCCATAGAGTGGCTGGTGGGTTTGAATCACCAACCTTTTGGTTCGCAGCTTAAGTTCTTAACGATTGCACCAACAGGACTCCTTCTCTAATGGTTATAAACCAAAACCAAACTCACTGTCCAGTCGATTCGACTCATAGCATCCCCTACTTGGGTTTCCGAGGTGGTATCTCTATGGAAGTAGGTTGCCCTATCTTCTTTCCAAGGAGTGGCTGGTGGGTTTGAACAGCCAACCTTCTGGTTAGCGGTCAAATGCCTTAGGCACTACACCACCAGAGCTCTTCTAATGGTTATAGGAAGATTAATTTTATACAGCTCTGCTCTTGACAAGTTGTACGAGGTTAATAAAGGCACTTAATATCTCCCTTTGTTTGCTCATTTGTAAGATGTTGTTCTTGTTTTTAGGTGCTGATGAGTCATTTCTGACTGATAGCAACCCCATGCACAGCAGAACGAAACACTGCCCGATCCCAAGCCAGCTCTATGATCCCTGCTATACTTGAGCCCATCATCACAGCCACCATGTTAATCGATCTCGTTGAAGGTCTCCCCCTCTTTTGTGACCCTTCACCCTACCAAGCATGACATCTGTCTCCAAGGAATGGTCCCTTCTGACAACATGACCAAAATAGGTGAGACAAAGTCTGGCCATTCTCGCTTCCAAGGAGCATTCTGGCTGCACTTCCTCCAGGACAGATTTGTTAGTTCTTTTAGCAGTCCATGTTACTTTCAGCATTCTTTGCCAGCACCACAACTCAAAAGCATCAACTCTTCTTTGGTCTCCCTTATTCATTGTCCAGCTGTCATATGCATATGAGGCGATTGGAAATATCATGGCTTCCTTCAGGCGTACCTTAGTCTTCAAGGAGACATCCTTGCTCCTCAGCACTTGAAACAGTTCCTTCGCGGTTGACTTTCCCAATGCTACACATCGTCTAACGTCCGACTGCTGCTTCCATTGGCATCAATTGTAGAACCAAGCAATGTGAATTCTTTGAAAACCTCAATCTTCTCTCGATTTATTGTGATGCTGCTCATTGGTCCAGTTGTGAGGATTTTTGTTTTCTTTATAATGAGATGTAATCCATACTGCAGACTGTATTCTTCAATCTTCATCAGTAAGTGCTTCAAGTCACCCTCATCTTCAGCAAGCAAAGTTGTGTCGTCAGTGTAT
>NW_006921623.1:14096175-14099067 GCF_000298275.1 Orycteropus afer afer | reverse complement strand
GCCTCCAATGGGGCATCTGTTTGTTGAAATATCTCAATGGGTATTCCGTCAATTCCCGGAGCCTTGTTCTTTGCCAATTCTTTCATTGCAGCTTTGACTTCCTCCTTCAGTACCATTGGTTCTAGATCATATGCCACTTCCAAAATGGATGAAAATCAACCAGTTCCTTTTGGTAAAGTGATTCTGTGTACTCCTGCCATCTTCTCTTGATATCTCCTGCATCATTCAATATTTTGCCCATAGAATCTCTCAATATTGCAACTTGAGGCTTAAGTAAGATAGGAATAATAATAACAACCTTGCAAAATTTTAAAAAGAAAAAAAGACAATGTATGCAGACGATCTTTATAAGCTTCAATATACTGCGTAAATATCTTTGATCATCTGCTACTCAAACATAGAATGTTAATTTGTGGTATTAACAGTCTGAAACTAACAAAGATGGACCACTTTTCACTAATCTTTCTTTACCAGTTTTTAATTACTCATACAATATTTTATAAATAAAAATATATAAGAATATATATGTAAGACATATGATGGTTTTGAAGCATAATAATAAAGTAAAAACCCATAGAGCCCTACACATCTTAGGCACTGGGCCATTCTCAACATCATTGAAACCACCCTATGTGTTCAACTCTGATCCAGCACTCTACCTTTTCAGTAGGGTTTGTGTTTTAAATTTTCTAAAATAGTTTAACTACATATGTATGTATCTTTAAGCAGTATGTTGTTTAGTTTTGTTTGTTTTTCAGTTTTATAGAAATAGCACCATACTGTCTGTGGTTCTTTGGATTTTCCTTTTTTTCCCACTTAATGTTACATTTCTGTTATTAAGCCATATTGCAGCTTGCAGATGTTGTTGTTGTTATGTGCTGTGGAGTTGGACCTGACTTATAGCAACCCCTCTTGGGTTTCCAGGTGGTATCATTATGGAAGTAGATTGCCCAACCTTCCTTCCAAGGAGTGGCTGGTGGATTTGAACCACCAGCCTTCTGGTTAGCAGTCAAGTGCCTTAGGCACTACACTAGCAGAGCTGAGCTCCTTTTCAATATTGTATATTATCCCATTATGTGAATATGCCACATAATATTTATCCATTTTCAGGAAAAGATTTGGGTTGTTTGCAATGTTTTTACTATTAAAATATAACCAATGCAGCCATATATAGTCTTACATTTGTTTAGTGCACATTAACAAGAACTCTTTCCCTTCCCATGCTAATTTGTTTTCTCCTTAATATTTATCACTATCTGGCATATATAAAGGAGCCATGGTAGTACAGTATCTAAACACTTGGCTGCTAATGGGTCTAACCCACGTAGCAGCACCATGGGAGAAAAACCTGGCAATCTGCTTTCCTAAAGATTGTTGCTATTGATTGTGCCATCCAGTCAAGTTTTGACTCATAGTGACCCAATGTGACAGAACAGAACTGCCCCATAGAATTTCCTAGGCTGTAATCTTTAAATGATCTCTGGTGGTATAGTGGTTAAAGCATCAGGCTGCTAACCAGAAAGTCATCAGTTCAAACTCACCAGCTGCTTCATGGGAGGAAGACAAGGCAATCTACTTCTGTAAAGATTTACAGCCTTGGAAACCCAATGGGGTCACTGTGAGTTGGAATTGACTTGATGGCAGTGGGTCTGGTTTTTAGTTTTAATCTTTACTGAAGAAGATCACCATATCTTTCTGTCACAGAGCTGATGGGTGAGTTCAAACCACCAACCTTTTGGTTAGCAGCCAAGCACTTAACCATTGTGCCACCAGGGCTACTCTGTCACATGTGTGGCTATGAGGCAGAATCAACTCAATGTCATCTAACAACAAGAGTATATATATATATATATATATATATATATATATATACCCCCACGAACCAAACCCACTGCCATCGGGTTTCTGAGGCAATAAATCTTTACGGAAGCAGGCTGCCCAGTCTTCCTCCTGCAGAGTGGTGGCTGGTGGGTTTCAACCGTCAATCTTCTGGTTAGCAGTCAAATGGCATTGCACCACCAGAGCGGCCTTATAAACAAAAAGCTTATAATGTGATTGAGGATTTGGGTAATATACATCCCAACAATTTATATATCTCAAATAATTACCCAAATCCTCAATCACTTTATAAGCTTTTTGTCTATTTTGTTCACTGCTGTATTCCTGTTGTTGATAGGTGTCATTGAGTCAAATTCAACCCATATGGCACAGGAGAACTGCTTCATAGGGTTTATAGTAAGTGCTCAGAAAATAATTGTTGAATGAATGCATAAGATTTTGTTGTTTGTTAAATAAATCATCCTGTTTGTATTTCCTATTAATGCATAAAGCAGCTTTGAAAGACCCTGAATGCACTACTCAGTGAGCTAGGGTTTGTCCTAGTTCCAGCATTAGCTAAATGTGTGACTTTGGATAGGTTATGCAACATTTCTGATTTTGAGTATCAATATTTACACAATAGAAATAATAAGTTTTGGGTATTATGAGGGTTAGTATGTGATATTTATACAAATGTTTTATAAATTGTGACTTGACAAATAAATGCTAGTTGTCATTATTCTTTATGGTAAAAATACCAAAGATTTACTGAGTTGTTTTTAAAAAATGTTGTTGCTGTTGTTAGGTGCTGTTGAGTCATCTCTGGCTCATAGGACCCTATGCACAGCAGAATGAAATACTGCCCGGTCCCGCTCCAGCTCCATGATTCCTGATATACTTGAGCCCATCAGGGTAGCCACTATCTCAATCCATCTTGTTGAGGGGCTTCCCCTCCTTCATTGACCCTCCATCTTACCAAGCATGATATCCTTCTCCAGGGAATGGTCGCTTCTGATAACATGACCAAAGTAGGTGAGACAAAGTTTGGCCATTCTCGCTTCCAAGGAGCATTCT
>NW_006921623.1:14084951-14095272 GCF_000298275.1 Orycteropus afer afer | reverse complement strand
AATTGTAGTCAATGTCATGAGACAAAGTATATGTGAACTGCTGTATGGAAAGTGAATTTGTTTTGTAAACTTTCACCCAAATCACAATTTAAAAAAACAAAAACAAACGAAAAAAAAAAAAAAAAAGCAACAAACAAGTAAACATCTTTCTGGCACCAGTTAAAATTATTTGTTTTGTATCAAGAATTTCTGAGTTTGGATAGGGAGCCTAAAGAAAAACAGGCTAGAGGCAATGAGAAAGCCCAGCTCAAGGGGCCTAGTCTGGGACGCTTTGTGTTTTAGATATGTAACATAAAGCTTTTACTAAAAAATCAAGCTATTTTTAATCTCAAGAAAGCACAAGGAATCTCTTTTTAAGTAGGGCAACAAAGATAGTGTGTAACCTTTTCCAATCATCCTGCCCAAATGAAATATTCATCATTGGTGTCAAAATAAAAAGTGATGTACTGCAGTGCCTGGGTTACGAATAAGATCCATTCCTATGTGTGTTTTAAAGTCGAATTTGTAGGTAAATCAGAATGGGTCAAATATGTCTCTAGTCTTACTTTAGTGCAAGAAAAGACTCAAAGCTTTTTCAATGATTTAAAAGCTGTACTTGGAGCAAGTGAAGTTGATTATGATGAAGAATTTGTTGCCAGTAGAGACTGGTTTAATTGTTTCAATGTGAAGGTAAATTTCCATAACTTTAAAGGCAAGGATGAGTTGTCCTTAAATTGAATTATTTGCAACCTGGGAAATGCCTGTATGTAGCTGGGCACTAAGAAGGGGTAGAAGCTACTGAGAGTGAATCCTTGTAAAGACCTAGGTATAAAATAACAAGCAGAAATCTCCATTTATATTGAATTAAAATTATATATTCTAGAGAAATGAATTTTTCTTTTTCTTCTATATTGGTCTCACATGGGCATGCCCAGGCAGAGGTGATGACATCTGGGAAAGCCTTTCATCTTCCTGTGCCCAGAGCAGTGGAAAGGAAGGAGCTCTGCATTGGGGGTCTGCTTGTCCCCACATTGCCCAAAGTTGATGGCCTTTGTTTTATTGTTGTTATGTGCTGTATATTTAATTCCAACTGCAGAGACCCAATAGGACAGAGCAGAACTGCCTCATAGTGTTTCCTAGGCTGAACTCTATGGAATTGCTGAGTGGCTGGTGGGCTTGAACCACTGACCTTTCATTTAGCAGCCAAACACTTAACCACTGGGCCACCAGGGCTCTGATTTATTACCCATAAAATGGAAATTTACCCCACTCTGATTGTTGTAAGAATTAAGTATGATAATATGAGAGAAATCCTTCTTTAAAGTAAATAAGATGCAGTTGTTGGAGGTTAGAGTTCTGAGATTTTGTATTATAAGACTGAAACCTAAGGTTAAAAATGCTCTTTTCTTTCCCTGCCACCACATATTTCTTCTGTCTTACACATCATTCCCCTCTTCTGTTCCACTGACCTTGTCTTTGCCTTTTCTTTCCTATGTTAATACCAAAGCCTAGTAATGGGCCACCACTCATCTGTCAGTTTGTTGTACTGTGCATGTACATGTTCAAATGTCCACAAAGAATATTGTCAGAAAGACTGTTCAAAAAGAACATTTCAAGATCTATCCTGAGGTACAATGTTGTCAGTGACAGGATAATATCCATATACCTACCAGGAAGACCAGTTAATACTACTACGATTCAAATTTGTGCATCAACCACTAAAGTCAAAGATGAAGAAATTGAAGATTTTTACCAACTTTACAGTCTGCAATCGACCAGACATGCAATCAAGATGTACTGATAATTATTGGTGATTAAAATGTGAACATTGGATACAAACAAGGAGCATCAATAGTTGGAAAATATGGCCTTCTTGACAGAAATGATGTTGGAGATCACATGATAGAATTTTGCAAGATGAATAACTTATTCGTTGCAACATAAACAGCAACTATACACATGGACCTTGCCAGATGGAATGCACAAGAATCAAATCAACTACATCTGTGGAAAGAGGCAATGGTGAAGCTCAAGAATATCAGTCTGAATAAGGCCAGGAGCTGATTGTGGAAAGACCATCATTTGTTCATATGCAAGTTCAAGTTGGAGCAGAAGAAAATTAAAACAAGTCCATGAGAGCCAAAATATGACCTTGATTATATCCCACCTGAATTTAGAGGCTAGCTGAAGAACAGGTTTGAGGCATTGAACAACAATGCTAAACCTCAGATGAGTTGTGGGATGACATCGAGAACATCACACACAAAGAAAGCAAATGGCCATTAAAAAGACAGGAAAGGAAGAAAAGACCAAAATGAATGTCAGAAGAGACTCTGAAACTGGCTAGTTAATGTGGAGTAGCTAAAGCAAAAGGAAGAAATGATGAAATAAGAGAGCTGAACAGATTTCAAAGGGTCGATCACGAAGACAAGGTAAAGTGTTATAATGAAATATGCAAAGATCTGGAATTAGAAGCCAAAAGGGAAAAACATAATTGGCATGGCTCAAGCTGAAGGTTCTGAGGAAAAAACGTAGGCCTCAAATTGCAATATTGAAGGATTGTATGGATAAAATATTGAACGATGCAGGAAGCATCAAAAAAAGATGGAAGAAAGTCAGTGTTATCGTACCAAAAAGGTTTGGTTGATATTCAAACATTCCAGGTTAATAAAGAACCAATGGTGTTGAAGGAAGAAGTTACAGCTGCACTGATGAAATTGACAAAAAAAAAAAAAAAAACAAGGCTAAGGAATTGATAGAATATCTATTGAGATGTTTCAACAAACAGATACAGCAGTGGAAGCACTCCCTCATCTATGCCAAGAAATTTAGAAGATAGCTACCTGGCCAACCAACTGAAAGAGATCCATATTCGTGCTCATTCTAAAGAAGGGTGATCCAACAGAATGTGGAAACAATTAGACAATATCATCAATATCACACACAAGTAAAATTTTGCTGAAGATAATGCAGAAATAGTTGCAGCAGTATATTGACAGGGAAGTACCAGAAATTCAAGCTGAATTCAAAAGAGGGCATGGAATGAGGGATATCATTGCTGATGTCAGATGGATCTTGGATGAAAGGAAAGAATACTAGAAAGATGTTTATTTGTGTTTTATTGAATAAGCAAAGGCATCGGACTGTGTGGATCATAACAAATTGTGAGAAGAATGTGAATTCCAGAACACTTACTTGTGCTCATGAGGAACCTGTGCTTAGACCAAGAGGCTGTCATTGGAACAGACAAGGGGACATTGCATGGTTTAAAATTGGATGGAAGTGTGTCAGGGTTGTATCCTTTCACCATACTTATTCAGTTTGTAAACTAAGCAAATAATCCTAGAATCGGGACTATATGAAAGAGAATGCAGCATCAGGATTGGAGGAAGACTCATTAACAACCTGAGATATGCAGATGACAAAGCCTTGCTTGCTGAATATGAAGATGACTTAAAGCAGTTACTGATGAAGATCAATGTTTACAGTCTTCAGTGTGGGTTACACCTCAACATAAAGCAAGCAAAAATCTTCACAACTGGACCAATAAACACCATCATGATAAATGGAAAAAAGATTGAAATTGTCAGAGATTTCATTTTACTTAGACCAGGGTCAATACCCATGGAAGCAGCAGTTAAGAAATCAGACAGCATATTGTGCTAGGCAGATCTGCTGCAAGAGACCTCTTTAAAGTGTTAAAGAACAAAGATATCACTTCGAAGACTTAGGTGTGCCTAACCCAAGCCGTGGTATTTTCAATTGCCTCATGTGCATGTGAAAGCTGGACAATGAATTAGGAAGACTGAAGAATTGATGCCTTTTAATTGTAGGGCTGATGAAAAATACTGAAAATACCATGGATTGCCAGAAGAACAAACAAATCTGTCCTGGAAGAAGCACAGCTGGAATGTTCCTTAAAAGCGAGAATGGCCAGACTTCTCACCTACTTTGGTCATGTTGTCAGAAGTTCCCAGTCTCTGGAGAAGGATATTATATTTGGTAAAGTAGGTCAGTGAAAAAAGGGAAGACCCTCAATGAGATGGATTGACACTTCAACACTTCAAGTGGCTTCAAGGATGGGCTCAAGCATAGCAAGGATTGTGAGGATGGTTCAGGTTTGGGCAGTGTTTCATTCTGTTGTACATAAAAAACTCACTGCCAGCAAGTCATATCTGAATCGTAGTGATCCCTCCATTCTTGGGTTTCCAAAGTGGTATCACTACAGAAATAGATTGCCCAATCTTTCTTCCGAGGAGTGGCTGCTGGGTTTGAACCGCCAGCCTTCTGGTTAGCAGTCAATTGCCTTAGGCCACCAGAGCTTCCTCTGTTGTACATAGGGTTGTTACGATTTGGAGCAGACTCGATGGCACCTAACAACAGCAACAGTAGAGTGAGAGCTAAAAGACTTATTAAACTTCATGCTCACTCCAAGCCTCAAGTACTGAGTTTAGATATGACTTCTGGATGAGGTTATACATGGTCACAGAGATCCACTGATAGGACTGATGAAGAAAATCTCCATCAAGGTATTTGAAATATTTTATAAGTCATGCAAAGGTGTTTTGACATTGCTACATTTTCCAGGAATTCTCTGAAAAAGTACAGACCTCTCTCGACCTTTAACAAGGGCTGTGTGTCACAGTTGAAATGAGGTCATGGCTAATAGATGCTCCTGTATAGTGTCTACAGCTTTAATCCCATATCTCACTGTTTCATATCCATAGTGAGAATTTAAAGGGATCAGTTAGGAGAAGGAACTTAGTGAGCTTCTTTAAGGAAGAAATAAATGCACAAAAAATTTTAAAATTAAATAAGGATAAGGAAAGGGGGCAGTGGTGTTTCAGTGGTAGCATTCTCCTCCCCTTCTGTTTCCAGCCAATGTACCTCAAGCACAGCCACCCCCACCCATCTGTCAGTGGAGCTTGCATGTTACTACAAAGCTGAACAGGTTTCAGTGAAACTTCCAGCCTAAGACAGACTAGAAAGAAAAGCTTGGCTATCTGCTACTGAAAATCAACCAATGAGAACTCTGTAGAATGACAACATTCTAATCTGCAGCTGATCATGGAATGGCATAGGACTGAGCAGTATTTTACTCCATTGTGCATGGGGTTGCCATGAGTTAAGGACTAGCTCATGATAGTTAACAACAACAATGGATAAGCATGCATGGATCGGAGCTGGCACAGAAAACAGCTCTAGGGTCCTTTTTATCCCGTCTCTTTCCTGAGGTCCTGTATGATTTCTCTCTTATTATATCAGCTTCCTTCCACATTTCTTCATTTTCTTCTCCATACTTTCTAGGCCAAATCCTACAGGAATTTAGTTTAGCTGGCTTAGGTCACCAGTCAGACCCTGTTGGGTATGGCATTTTGAGCAAAGCCACCTGAGGGATTTTTGGCCTTCCTTTATCTAACCAGCAAAGAATATTTGCACAGAATAGCCCAGTTCTGCCTTCCTGGCAAATCTAGGATGCCAAGATGTCAGGGCTGGCTGACGATGCTTTGAGTGGATCAGTGTTTTAGCTTGAGAGGCCCCCTCAAGTCTCACAATCGTATACCCCCTTTATCCTTCTACCTCTATCATAAACAAAACAGTTGCTATTGATGAGACATAATTTTCTTCCTCAAAGACCCCAAAAAGAAGTGGGCAAGTAGATAGTTCTGGTCTGAGGGGTGTGGTGGAGTGGAAACACTCTTTCATAAGGGCAAATCAGCTCAAAGGATTTCATGTAGAATGTGAGAATTTGGGATCAGTATTGAATTTTATTTTCCAAATCAAATCTCAAATCCCATTCTGCTACTTTCCAGCTGTAAGACTTTAAGAAAGTTATTAAAGCATCAGCAGTTTCATCTGTATAATGGGGATATTGGTGTTATCTATGCCATACAGTTGTGAGGATTAAATGAGACACCACATGTAAAGTACTTAGTTACTGGCACATAACAACTATTCAATATTTTAGCATTTTTTATCACTTTTAGGAGCTCTGGTGGCATAGTGCCTAAGGCATTTGACTGCTAACCAGAAGGCTGGTAGTTCAAACCCACCAGCCACTCCTCGGAAGGAAGATTGGGCAATCTACTTCCGTAGTGATACCGCCTTGGAAACCCAAGGAGGGGTCACTATGAGTTGGATCTGACTCGACAGCAGTGAGTTTTTTTTTTTTCCCACATCACTTTTCCTCTATCATTTCATTTATTAACTCTCCAAGCATGTCATTTAATGAACATTTATTGAGGGCTTACTCTGTGTAAGAAATTTCACAGAAGCATTCAAGGCACACACACAAAAAAAGTGTCTTAGGATTTTCAAAATTAAAGTGACCAAAAAAATTTTAACAATCATCTGATTTAAATTAATTATTTATTATTCGTTTTTTAGTAAATCTTTTCTCCACAAATGCAGTTTTATAATATCAGTGAATTTTGGGTATTTCTCTAAGGTATAGACTATAGAACTTTTATAAAAATGTTCTTGATAATGAACCTATATTATTAACATGGAATTTCACTTGAAAATAGGTTTCTAAATAATGAGAACGTTCTCCTAGCATTTAAATAGATTGGGAAATTGTGCTGAAAGGGATGTTTTCAAGCTTCAGAAAACATACACTGCTTTAAAGTTATGAATCTGTGTAATTTTTACATGACATTTCTTCTCAAAACAAATGTAATACTTTTTTTTCCTTGAATGAAAAACTCTGTGCTAGCTCATATCCTCCCCAAACACTCCTTGTCCTGCAATAACTTATCAGTGTGTGCACAGGATGGAACAATAAAAAAAAAAGGTAAGGAAGTAGTTTTCAGTTTCAAGTTTCCAAAGGGTTATAGTAAATAAAAAACACTATGCTGGAAGAATGGAGTTTTCTAGTTAATTTAATGTTTTGCTTATCTAGGAGTAGATTCAAATACCTTTTTTATTTTTATCCAAGTTAAAAGTAACTGCCCCATTTTTATACAAATAATGTGCATCTTCTTTGCTTGTTTGCCAACTGCTCCCTCCCCTCCATGAGGTATTTTCATAAAAGCTGAAATGTAAGATAATGGTAGCGTGGTGCCTAAGGCACTTGATGGCTAACCAGAAGGCTGGCGGTTCAAACCCACCAGCCACTCCTCGGAAGGAAGATGGGGCAATCTACTTCTGTAGTGATACCGCCTCGGAAACCCAAGGAGGGGTCGCTATGAGTCCTGTCCGATTCCATGGCACATAACAACAACAACAACAACAGATAATTCAGGGTGCTGGGTTATGAACAAGAATGTCAGTTCTCTCATAGGCATTCAAGAAACATTTTGTTGACTGACTTACTGAGCTATAGATAGTCGTGGTATAGAGGAATGGGCAGAATATGTTTGACTCCCAGGGCATGTTCTTGAACAGAACTTTCAAACATTTTTTACAGCAACCCACAGTTAAAAAAAAAAAAAAAAAAAAAAAAAAAATATATATATATATATATATATATATATATATATATATGTCTCATAACCTATTACATGTAAATATATATATGCAAATCCATATATATAAATAGTTGAAATGAAAAATTTGCAAAACTATGCTTACCAGATATGATACATTCTGATTATTTTATCCTATTCTACTTTATAAAAAGAATGCTATTTGTGACCTATTAAAATGATTTCATGACCTGTCATTTGAAAAATATTGTTATATACAAATAAATCTCTTATGTCAGCATGTTTATCATTTGCATAATTCACCTAGTGTTGAAATTAGGAACAGAAAGTTTTTCTAATTTATTTTCTTTAACTTTAGAAAAATGGAACCAAATTTCTTGGCTAATACTAACTTTTAAAATTTGGATCAATTTAGATTAGTTTTTGGTTATTATTACTTAAAAAGCAACCTATTCTTAAAGATCTGAACTTGAAGAAATTACTAAATTTGATTTATTTATGTATTCAAACATGAAAGAATTAAGAAAAATAAGAAATTCTCGATCAAGGGTTCCAGTAAAAAATATGATCTAAAGTTCCTGATGTGAGATTAAGAATAAACCTCTTCAAGCTCCTGAATAACTTAAACACATTGTAGAATCCTTTCTCCTTCTGATCACCTGTGTTTGCTTTTTACTGACAGTAGGAATTATTTCTGTAGTATTCTAGTCTATTTCCCTGTCACAGGGTATGCGATGTACAAGTTCTTAAAAACAATTTCTTAGCACAAAGAAATTTAGTTCGTCAAATCCTTCAGATTTGGTAAACTTTAAAAAGTACCTTTTTCATTTTCTTAGGTCCTTTAAAAAAGGGCCTAATGTGAATGGAGTGGAGATGAGAGTGGTGGTAGGGAACAGAGATGGTTCTTAAAAGCCATGATGGGGCTGCTTGTCAAATTCAGGAGTCTTCTGTCTAGTAGGTTCCCAGGTATTTGAGTATCTACTGGATTTTTAGGAGCTCTGGTAGTGTAGTACCTAAGGCATTTGACTGCTAACAAGAAGGCTGGTGGTTCAAACCCACCAGCCACTCCTTCGAAGGATGACTAGATTTTTAGCCAGCCCTAGACTTTGAAAATTAGTAAATATTAAGCTGTCTTGGTGGTGGTGTTTGTAGGTGCCATCAAGTCAGTTCTGACTCAGCAACCTTATCAATGTGCAACACAATGAAACACTGCCTGGTTCACAACCATTGCTGTTTGAGCCCACTGTTGCAGCCATGGTGTTAACCCATCTTGTTCAGAATCTTCCTCTTTTTCACTGATCCCCTACTTTTTCAAGAATGATGTCCTTCTCCAGGACGTGCCCTAATAACATGTGCAAAGTACATGAGGTGAAGTCTCACCAACTTTATTTCTAAGGAACATTTTGGCTGCACTTCTTCCAAGACAGATGAGTTTGCTCTTCTGGCAGTCTGGCAGATTTAAAAAAATTTTAAATTTGAATATAGTGTCTATGGAAATTAGTTTTAAACTGCTCAATGATCTTTCATAGCTGGTGATGGAAACTATGATGGCCAGTAGAAACTGTTCATTAGCTCATGCCTTCAAGTGGAGCCCAGGGCACATGCCATACCTCTGTGACAGTCCATGGTATATTCAGTGTTCTTTGCCAACATCATTACTCAAATGCATCAATTAATCTTCAGTCTTCCTCATTCATTGTCCAGCTTTCACATGCATATTCAAGCTATCTTAGTGTGTGTTGGAAAACTGAGGGTTTTTTTTTTTTTTTTTTCCCCCCTGCTGCTGCCATGTGACTCTATGTAGTCTGAGTAGGGCAAGGCCAGGAGCTGACTGTGGAATAGGCCTTTAGTTGCTCATATGCAAGTTCAAGGAGAAGCTGAAGAAAATTAAAACAAGTCCATGATCACAAAAATACAACTTTGATTATATTCCACCTGAATTTAGAAACCATCTGAAGAATTGATTTGATGCATTGAACACCAATGACCAAAGACCAGATGACATGAAGAACATCATATATAAAGAAAGCAAAAGGTGAGTTCTGGCATGATGATGGATTAGGCAGACAAGCTACACAGACCCTCCGCAACAAAGCAATGAGAAACCAATTGAAACAGATACAGAACATGATCCTGGAAACTTGAGCTTTGAAGGAAAGTATAAAGAAGTGGATTAAATACCAACTAGTAGAACATGAGTGAAACAGTAAGGAGACAAACGGAGCTGCAGACTGCCACTGCCCTGAGGGCACAGCCATTTAGAACATCTCCCTATAGCAACTTAAGAATCAGCTCTGCTCACTAAGGCTGCATGGGCAAGGACTACATTGGTGCCTGATGACTAGACTTCTAGAACAGGAAAAGACAGATAAAACCACAGAGAAGATTGTTGAAGATTTATTAGAAGGAATTTCCCTAGTATGATGAAAGATGAGAATGTATCCATTCAAGAAGTTTAACAAAACACAAACAGGATAGACCCCCTCAAAAAAAATCACCAAGACATATCATCATCAAACTCACCAAAACCAAAGTCAAAGAAAGAATACCGAAAGCAGCATGGGAAAAACAAAAATATAACTACAAAGGGTAACCAATAAGACTAAGCTCTGACTGCTGGTGGGACTGTCAAATGATACAACCACTCTGGAAAGCAGTACAGTGATTCCTTAAAAAGTTGGAATTAGAGATACCATTTGACCCAGCCATTCCATTACTAAGTATATAGCTTAAAGAAGTGAGAGTCAGCACAAGAATAGATATATGCACACCCATATTCATTGCAGCACTATTTACAATAGCAGAAAGATGGAAACAACCTAGGTGCCCATCAACAGAAGAATGGATAACCAAACTATGGTACATACACACAATGGAATACTATGCAACCCTAAAGAATAATGTAGAATCTGCAA
>NW_006921623.1:14062580-14084791 GCF_000298275.1 Orycteropus afer afer | reverse complement strand
GTAGAGACAAGTATTGATTTGGGTGAAAGGAAGGGCAATGTACCAAATGTGAGTGATCAACATGATGGCATTGAGGAAGAGGAAGACATGGAAAGGTGCACTGCAGGTCAGACAATAAAGATGAACTCTTTTGCACATACAGTACTGCATTGTCAGTGAAGGCAAACATTGATATACGGGTGGATAGATGGGTGGACAGGCTGAACAATTAGGTATGTCTATGCAGTGGGGGGAGAGCGCTCATGACTATGTATAGGGTTGGCAGACAATGTTTCTACAAGTGTATTTTTTATGTTCTGTAAGAATTTCCAGGTATATAGTAGAGCTGACAAGGGATAAAGTTGTAGTTACTTCTTAGCCACAGTCAGCTACCCAGAGGGACCAAGTAGTTGGACCTGTATGCTTGGGACCATGGTCACAGGAGACATCAAGCTCAACTGGCATAACATACTACACAAAAACATTATTCCACATTTTATTCTGGCAAGCAGTAACTGGGATCTTAAAAGCTTGCAAGCAGCCATCTAGATGCAACGTGGTCTCTCCTCATCTAGAGCAAAGAAGAATGAAAAAAACCAAAGAAAACAATTAGTCCAAGGGACTGGTACACCATGCAATCCTCGGCCTATATGACTATGAGACCAGAAGAACTGCATGGTGCCTGGCTACCACTGTCAATCACTTGGAGAGAGATCTATGTAGGAGATCCCGGATAGAATGGGAGAACAATGTGGAACAAAACTCAAAATCATTAAAAAAAAACAAAACAAACAAACAGGTTTGCTGGTCTGATAGAGCCTGATGGAACCCCTGAGGCTATACCCCCTAGCTGCCTTTCAGGTCTGGAATTGAACCCACTCCTGTGGCTTCCAGCCAAACAAAAGGCAGGCATATGAGCTGAACATTTACCTGGGATAGATACACTCCTTGGAGAGATCAATCATGGGAGAATAGAAGGGGGCTGTGTATGCACAGGGAGATAGCTCAGGGGACAGGAGTGCATGGCAGGGAAGGACACAGGGAAGAGGTAACTATGGGGAGGAAGTGGGAAGAGAGCTGTTGCATTATGAGAAATTACAGTCAATGTCATGAGACAAAGTGTATGTGAACTGCTGTATGGAAAGTGAATTTGCTCTGTAAATTTTCACCCAAATCACAATTAAAAAAAGAAATCAGATATTAAAAAAAAAAAAAAAGACTAAGCTCTGATTTCTCAGCAGAAATCATGCACGCAAGAAGGCATTGGAATGACATGCATGAAACCCTGAAAAAAAAATCTCTAACTGAGAATTGCATACCCAGCAAAATTGTCTATCAAATATGAGGGTGAAATTAGAAGATTTCCAGATAAGCAGAAGTTAAGGGAATTTATTAAAACCAGACCAACTTTACAAAAGGTACTAAAGGGAGTTTTTCAGACAGAGAACCAAAAATAGCAAACAACAATCAATAATTAAGACACAAGACAACCTGACACAGAAACCAACCCAATTATAGAAGTATCCAAAGTAAAATAAACTTACAAGACTATAAAAAGGGTACCAGAAACATCAATTGGTAAATGAAGACAACTACAAACCAAACAGAGGAAATAAATAGTATAGTTAGAGAACTTCTAAATGGTGAGGAAGTCAAGACAATTGCAAGATAGAACAGACTATTTTAAATTTGGGAAGAAAATTATAAATTACAGTGTAACCTCAAAGAAAAATAATAAACTTTTGTATCAAAATAAAAAAGGAGGACAAGCACAAATACTTGGCAAATACTAAAACAATAACAATGAAGAAGATGATAACATGACTCAAACAAAATAAGCTCAGCACAGAAAATTATATAAAACAAAGAAATCAGCAATGCCACAAAAATATCACATAACAAAATGACATCAATAAATTTGTACTTGTCAATGATTACATTGAACATAAATGGAATTAAATGCATCACTCAAGAGATGGAAAGTAGCAGACTGGATCCATCAATATGCTGTGTGCAAGAAATTCACCTTAGACACGAAGACAAAAATAGACTAAAAATCAGCAGCTGGAAGAAGATATACCAAGCAAATGGCAACCAAAAGAAAGCAGAAGTGGCAATATTAATTTCTTATAAAATAGACTTTAGATAAAAACAACCATGAGAGACAAGGAAAGACATTATATAATGATTAAAGGATCAGTTGAACAAGAGAACGTAACCATAATAAATATCTGTGCATCCAATGAAAGAATCCCAAAATACATAAAGCAGACTTTAACAGAATTGAAAAGACAAATTGGTGACACAGCAGTACTAACCAAAAAACCAAACTCAATGCCATCAAGTTGATTCAACTCATAGTGACCCCTCCATGGCTCTCTGAGGCGGTATCTCTATGGAAGTAGATTGCACAGTCTTCCTTCTGAGGAGTGGCTGGTGGGTTTGACCCACCAGCCTTCTGGTTAACAGTCAAGTGTCTTAGGCACTATGACTTTAATATATCACTTTCAACAAAAGGGGAGTTCTGGTAGCCTAGTGCCTGAGACATTTGACTGCTAACCAGAAGGCTAGCAGTTCAAACCCACCAGCCACTCCTCAGAAGGAAGATTAGGTGATCTACTTCCATGGTGATGTTGTTGTTATGTACCCTCAAGTCAGGCCTGACTCATAGTGACCCCTCCTTGGGTTTTTGAGGCAGTATCACTATGGAAGTAGATTGCCCAACCTTTCTTCTGAGGAGTGGCTGTTGAGTTTGAACCACCAGCCTTCTGGTTAGCGGTCAAGTGCCTTAGGCACTATGGAACTAGAGCTCCTGGTGATAATGCCTTGGAAACCCAAGGAGCGGTTGCTATGAGTCAGATTTGACTCAAGGGCAATGAGTTTGGTTTGGTTTGGTTTCAATAAAAGAACAACTGGAATGAAATGCAAGAAAGATGCAGAACTAAACAATACAATCAACCAACTTGAACTCATGGATATCTACAGAGCACTTCACCCAATGACAGAAAAATATACATCCTTTTCCAACACTCATGGAACATTCTCCAGGGCTGATCACAAGTTAGGTGACAAAGCAAGCCTCAATAAATTTCAAAAGATTGAAATACGGCAAATCATCACAATGGTATAAAATTGGAAATCAACACTAGGAAGACCAATGGAAAAAGAGCAAATGCATGGAAACTGAATAACACTCTCTTCAAAAATGACTGGGTAATAGAAGAAATAAAAAAATGAAATTAAAAAATTTCTTGAATCAAATGAGAACAAAAGCACAACATACCTAAATTTTGGGGATACAGCTAAAGCAGTTATCAGTGGGCAATTTATAACAATAGATGCACACATCAAAGAAGAAAGAGGCAATATCAACACCTTAACCCAATAGCGCCGACAATTAGAAAAAAGAGCAGAAAAAAAGTGATAATCACCAGAAGAAAAGAAATAATAAAGATTTGAGCAGAAATCAATGAAACAAAAAATAGAAAGACAATAGAAAAAATCAACAAGACTAGAAGTTGGTTCTTTGAAAAGATTAATAAAACCAACAAACCACTGGTAAAGTTAACAAAGGAAAAGAAAGAGAAGATACAAATAGCACAAATAAGAAATGAAGGGGGTGAAATCACAACAAACCCAATAGAAATAAAAAGAATAATATCAGGATATTATGAAGAACTGTACTCTAACAAATTTGGAAACCTAGAAGAAATGGATAGATTTTTAGAAACAAACTACTTACCTAAACTAACACAGACTGAAGTAGAAAACTTGAACAGACCAAAAACAAAAGAAGAAATTGAACAGTCATTAAAAAAAAAAAAAAAAAAAATTACCACCACCAACAAAAAATCCTGGCCCAAATCGTTTCACTGGAAAATTCGGCCAATCATCTAGAGAAGAGCTGACATCAACCTTACACAAACTATTCCAGAATGCAGAAAAAGATGGAATGCTACCAAATTCATGATACCAAAACCAGGCAAAGATACCATTAGAAAGGAAAACTACCGACCAATATCCCTCATGAATATAGATGCAAAAATCTTCAACAAAATCCTAGCCAACAGAGTCCAACAACATATTGAGAACACAATACATCATGACCAAGTGGAATTCATTTCAGGTATGCAAGCACGGTTCACATTAGAAAAACTATCAATGTAATCCATCACATAAATAAAATAAAGGAAAAAAAATCACATGATTATATCAATAGATACAGAAAAGGCGTTTGATAAAATCCTACACTCATTCCTGATAAAAACTCTCTGAAAAATAGGAATAGAATGGAAATTCCTTGGCATAATAAAGGACATATTTATAAAACCTACAGCCAGCATTACTGTCAATGGATGAAGACTGAAACCATTCCTCTTGTGAACAGAAATCAGACAAGGATGCTCTCTATCTCCACTTCAAGATTGTATTGGAAGTCCTAGCCAGGGCAATAAGACAAGAAAGGGAAATCAAAGGCATCCAAATTGGTAAGGAAGACGTAAAACTATCCCTATTTTCAGATCATATGGTCCTATATATAGAAAACCCAAGAGACTCAGCAAGAAAACTACTGGAACTTATTGAAAGATTTAGCATAGTAGCAGGATACAAGATCAACATATGAAAATCAGTTGGATTCCTCTTCACCAGCAAACAGGTCTCTGAAAAGGAAATCAATAACATTTAGATACTTGGGAATAAATCTTACCAGGAACACAAAAGACCTACATGAAGAAAACTACAAAACGCTGTTTCAAGAAAGTATAAGAGATCTACATAAATGGAAGGACATACCATACTTATGGATACGAAGATTGACATAGTGGACAAATGACATCTCTAAAATTTATAGAAAACTCCAACACCTCAACATCAAAAAGACAAATAATCCAATTATTATTTGGTGAAACAGACAGTTCACCAAAGAAGATATTCAGGTGGCCAACAAACACATGAAGAAATGTTCACGATAATTATCCATTAGAGAGATGCAAATCAAAACAGTAATAGGAATTACAGAAGACTTAATTGTGCTCATGAGAAACCTGTACACAGACCAAGAGGTAGTCATTCAAACAGAACCCCAGCATTAGTAGCAAAGTTCAACAAGACAGAAAATAACAAATGCTGTCAAGGATGTGGAGAGATTGGGATTCTCATACACTGCTGGTGGGACTGTAAATGATACAACCACTGTGGAAATCAGTATGGCAATTCCTTAGAAAGTTGGAAATAGAAATACCATTTGACCCAGCAATCCCATTACTAATTATATATCCTAAAGAAGTGAGAGGCAGGACATGATCACATTCATGTTCATTTCAGCACTATTCACAATAGCAACGAGATGGAAACAACCTAAATGCCCATTAACTGAGAAATAGATAAACTGTGGTACATACACACAATGTCATACTATATAACCCTAACGAATAATGTAGAATCTGCAAAAAACCACATAATGTGGATAAACTTGGGGACATTATGCTGAATGAAATGAGTCAATCACAGAAGGACAAATATTGTATTAGTCCACTATTATAAAAAGTCAAGGAAAGGTTCATACATAGAAGGAAACTTTCTTTGTTGGTTAGCAGAGATGGGAGGGGTTGTTGTTGTTAGGGCCATTGAGTTGTTTCCAACTCATAGTTACCCCATGCACAGCAGAATGAAACACCATTATGTTAACATTGTGAAGAATAGGAATTACAGAAGACTTAATTGTGCTCATGAGAAACCTGTACATAGACCAAGAGGTAGTCATTCAAACAGAACAAGGGGATATTGCATGGTTTAACAACAGGAAGGGTGTGCATCATGGTTGAACTCTTTCACCACACTCACTCAATCTGTATACTGAGCAAATAATCTGAGAAGATGGACTACAAGAAGAAGAACATAGCATCGGGATTGGAGGAAGACTCATTAACAACCTGCAATATGCAGATGACAAAACCTTGCTTGCTGAAAGTGAAGATGTCTTGAATCACTTACTGATGAAGATCAAAGAGTACAGCCTTCAGTATAAATTACACCTCAACATAAAGAAAACAAAATTTCTCACAACTAGACCAATAAGCAACATGATGGTAAATGGAGAAAAGATTGACCTTGTCAGGGATTTCATTTTACTTGGATCCACAATCAATGCACTCAATAAATCAGATGATGAATTGCACTGGGCAAATGTGCTGCAAAAGACTTCTTTAAAATGTTAAAGAGCAAAGAGTTCACTTTGAAGACAAAGGTGCATCTGACTCCAGCTATGGTATTTTCTTCTCTATTTTACACAGTTGGCTTCTTCTTATTCACAGGTCTAAGTTCAAATATTTCCTCCTCAAAGAGATCTTTCCTTATCCCTATCTAAGGGTGCCCTCTGACACACCTCAGTCACTATCTCTCACATTGTCTTTCTGATTCATGCATGGTCCTTTCTCCAATGTGATATTGTCTCCTCAGCAGAGTATAAACTGGATGAAAGGAGAGATTTTATTAGTCAGGTTCACTATTCTATATTTAAGGCCTAAAATGCTGACATTTAACAGACATTTAATGAATGCCAGTTAATTAATTGAATATGGCAAATATTTATTGGGTCCTCATTATGTCCAGGCAATGTGTTAGGCACCAAACATATACAAACTTTATGTGACTGAATTCATAAAAAAAAAAAAAAAAATCTAGTAGTAGGAATATAGCCTTTTCTAGGACTCAATAACTACCAAAGGGCCCGTCTGGGAGGGAGATCAAAGCTGAGTGATATAGAGTGGCATTGATGACTCTTTTCAGCCCCTGAATCAGGCTTCACCTGAAGTAAGCATACCCTTAGACTTTTGAATTTCATGAGCCAGTAGGTTCCCTTGTGTACTTAAGCCAATTTGAGCTGCCCCTTTTGGAAGTATTCAGAGGCCCAGCTCATAAACACATAACAGAACTTCAAAGAGCCATAGGTTCTCTCCATGCAATGCATCACATGTACATATGTAAGAAGATGGAGAAGATGTTATTTTCCTAGAAAGAAGATAGCATTTATTTCTGAGAAAGACAACCAAGAGGGACTTGGTATAAGTGGAATTGTTCTGAGGTGAAAGAGAAGAATCTCCTTAGAAAGCCAGAGGGAGATGAAGGAAAAAAGGGAAAGAGGAAAGAGGTAATGTTGGGGGCAGGAGATGTCATAATTAACCCCACCTTATAGTCACCAAATCATCAGTAAAATTACAAAATGATACAAAATGGTTGGATCCAGCTAGATTTTTTTTGTGTGTATATGTATGTTGAGGGGCATCTGTCTGGATTGGCACAATGTGGAACTGAAGTAGTATGAATGGAGAGACAGAATAAGCCTGACAGTTTTCCAGAAGTCACAGAACACATAGCGGGGTGCTGGACTTTCCAGAGCCTTTGAAGTTGGGGCTCAGGACCTGTTGGTTTAGATTTCCCAAAAGCAAGTGACCAGAGCTGGTATCTGGTCTATGCACATACATTTTCTTCTATTAAAATAAATACATTTCCAGTACCTTACATTTCATTCATATGCGTATATAAGCAAATATCTACCTACATGTATATTATATCCTCCTGGCTTTATATATATAATTATTTTATTTTATCCAGAACATCTATTCTAAAGCTTTTCAGGCTATTTTAGAAGTTTCTGCATATTTTAGGATTCAACCTATTTTAGAAGCTCCATTCTTAATGTTCTATAGTTGTCATGAGGTTGTTATGATCTTACCTTCTCAAATGCTTTCACAGGAAATTGTTTTCCTTCTAAAAATGTGGCCTGATGCCAGAACTTGATATAGATAGCTGAGCCAATGGTGTCAACTCTAGAAAGAAATATTATGAATTTCCAACCTGTTGTATAATCCAACCTTTCTGAAATGACTGATGCTGTTTTAAAAGCGAGAAGTAATCACAGTGCATGCCGCGCTCCATGACTTGTCACTGTCATGGATCAGAAGAGAGACACTGGCCAGATCTTGGCTATATGGCCAAGTTAAACAGGACCTGAGTACAGAGTTGCTGTCCTTTGTGTAGAGTGGTTCATGGGCCTCAGGACAGAGAATGATAGTATTTAGGGATGCTGGCGGTACCAGTCTTAGTATACTTACTTATTCAGTCCTTTGGCATTTACTATGTGCTATTGAGTATAAAGGAGCCCTGGTGGTGCAATGGTTATGTGCTCTGCTGTTAACTGAAAGGTTGGCAGTCTAAACCCACCTAGTGGCTTTGTGGGAGAAAGACCTGGCAGTCTGCTTCCATGAAGACTGCAGCCAAGAAAACACTATGGGGGAAGTTCTACTCTGTTACATGAGGTTCTCTATGGGTTAGA
Organism: Orycteropus afer afer; assembly: GCF_000298275.1. Taxonomy (NCBI): domain Eukaryota; kingdom Metazoa; phylum Chordata; class Mammalia; order Tubulidentata; family Orycteropodidae; genus Orycteropus; species Orycteropus afer. The sequence goes on along the minus strand of NW_006921623.1, from coordinate 14,076,477 downwards.
ATTGATTCAGCAGCACCCAACAACAACAACAACATAGGGCATAAAAAGAACCCACGGGTGGTACGAATGATTAATGTGCTCAGCAGCTAACTGAAAGATTGGAGGTTCAAGTTCACGCAGAGGCATCGTGAAAGAGACCTATTCTGAAAAATTAACCAGTGAAAACTCTATGGAACACAATTCTACTCCAATGCACATGGGATCACCATGAGTTGTAAGGGTCTCAATGGTGACTGGTTTTATAGAGCATGAAAAGATGGAAAAGCCATGATATCCATGGAGGTGGTACAAGGTGGTTAGAGGCACAAGCATTTGTTTGATCCTAGTTTCCTCTATTACCTTACTAAGCTGCAGTTTCTTCATCTGTAAAATGGAGATAACTAATACCTATCATGTAAACTTGTTGTTAGGATTAAGTAAGGATAATATATGCAAAGAACTTAGCACAGGGTCAGTACTTAGGACGCTCCCATAATAGAAGGTATCATATCTTACTACTATTACCGTTAGTGCATCAATGAGCTTATTCATTGGTGTAAAAAGGCAGATATACAAGACATAATGAAAGATTACAGTAAATCCAAACAAGATGTATCAGAAATACTTATACCAAAACTACATGCACCATCACCCTATGTAAATATTCTAATTTTGATGTCATGTCTACATCTCTGCTGACTCAACTATCTAGTTGGTAAAGTCAACTATCTAGTTTGTCAAAAATCAAAATCTGACAATTACTTAGATAAACTCTAAGAAATAATAATGATATTGGTATATTGCTATAATAATAAATCATGATTTGACATAGCACCACCATCCCACTCCTCACTTAATGTTCTCCCACCATTCTTCCTTTCTGCCATATGGGAATGTGATATCAGTATATGACATTGTGATTGATAGTATGGGCTTTCCATTTAGGAAAACCCAAGATGGAACACCAGCAAATGCTAAAATACTCCAGGTCTTTTTTTCTCATTAAAAACTGAGGAAAGTTTACCTCACAGGGGTGTAGGAATTTACTAAGAAAATGCCTCTTAAGTTCTTAGTGAAGTGTCTACTATGCACCAAAAAGTTAAAAAAGGGTTGTTAGTGTTTTTATTATTGAAAATTTATGCTGCATGCTAAAGAATGATGAGATTCTGGCCTTTCAGTCAGCTTATTAAATAATGTGCTCAATCATCTTGAAAGCATGACTATTATCAAGGTTCAGTGCACAAACAACACAGATGTTCAAAACTTAGCAATTGGTTAGGTCAGCACTTCTTAAAAGGTGGACCAGAGATACTTTTAGGGGGTCTATAAGATCATTTTTTTTTCTAAATAATAATTTGACATCATTCTCATTTTCACTGTCATTCCTTCATGTATATATAGTGGAATGTTTTAGAGGCTACCTGGCATGTGACTTAGCGACAGATTGAATGCAGAAGTGGATATAAGAACCCAGCTGTCTTCTCTTAAGCCAGCCTTCAGAGATATTTGCAAAAATCTGAAACAATGACACTTTTCTCATTAAATTTTTTGGGAAAATAGTTATTTTTCATGTTAGTTCATATGTTGTATTAATATATAATGGGTTTATTAATATATAATGGATTTAGATTGTCATTTTTAAATGAGCTTATAGAATATTTTAAAATTTCTTAGTTTTAATTTCGAATATAGTAAATATTGACAGATATGACTTTCATTAATAAAAGCTCTTTTGGGTCCTCAATAATTTTAAAGACTGTAAAAGATCCTGAGACCCAAGTGTGAAAACCAGTCAGTTAGATAAATTATGATGCATAAAATACAGACTATTAGACAGTCATTAAAAATGTTACAGAAATATACCTGTTGATATGGAAAAATATTCATGATATACGAAGTGACAACAGAAGGTTACCAAATTGTATGTGATATTACTCTATTCTTATTTAAAATTGCAAATACATATAAATAAAAATGATTCTAAATATTTATGTTCTTTTTGCTTGCCTGCATTTTCTGTTTTTGAAAATGACCTCATACTGATCACAGACTGCTTTACTTATAATTTTAAGAGAGCAAATGAAAGTTCATTTAAAAAAAATGTTATCATCAAGATATCCATAGTTGTCTTAATGCAAATAGACTCATGACTGATGATATATATTTCTTCCTATAACTGATTCCAATATAATAAATGTTTTAAAAATAATACAAGCTAAGTTCTAGTGAAGTTCTGTTACATATTTTTGGGATGATGTATTTATAACATTTTGAAATAGCAAAAAAAAAAAAAGTATTAGCTAAAACAACCTTGGAATTTAACAAATGGTTTTAAAAATCGACTGAACCAAATTTTCATAATCTGGAAAGACAATGCTGTGAAGCTAGAACAAGTTGTTCATGGAGTCATCTCATGTCCTATTCTGGGGATTTATTTTCTTGCACTTAATACTATACAATGATGATGTATTATTCTTCTTTTTTTTTTTTTTTTTTTAAATTTGTTTTACTTCTCTTGTGGTGAAAACATACACAACAAGACATTTACCAACATAATAGTTTCTACATTTACAGCTCAGGGACATTGATGACATTTTTCATGTTGTTACACCATTATTGCTATCTTTTTCCAAAATATTCCTAAATGGTACTAGTCTTTAATGGTCTCATTTACGTTCATTTAATCAGCAGAACAAGACTGTGTGGTTCTTCAGAGTGGGGACCAGGTGTCAGCTAAATTCAATATGAAGCAAGCAAGATTTAGATATTGCATCTTTCAGAAGTATTATTATTCCATTAACTCATCTTCATCCCACATAAAGCCCTTAAGTGTCTTCATTATTGTAGGGTAATATAAGTCTAGAAGAAGCTGAAGAGTTCTTAATATCCATGTGGTTAGCTATATCAGTAGTTCAAAAAACCAAAATAGGATCACCTAAGGTAAGATATAGATGTTTATTGATCTAAAACACAACACCACCCTCTCACTAATTCAGAAACTGAGAGATTTCACACACTGTGGTGTCCCTTATTTATGTCTTTCTTTTCCATCTGAAACAGAAATACTAAAGATAATGCATGGCTAAACTGAGGCTGTCTTGAAGAATGGCAAATATTCTATATGGACTCATGCTTTGAAGCCTCTGGAAGAAAAATGAGGTAGGTCAAACCTGCTGCAGAGTTCAAGTCCAAAGACTCATTAGCCAGTTGGGAGACTGCTGTAGTACCTCCAACAATGAAGCCATATTCTGACAGAATGGTGACAGTGGGGATGAGAGATAGGGCCAGTTTCCAAACCTACATTCAGTTCTTAGGTTGGAGCAACATAATTTGGTGACAGCCTGGTGTGAGGAAGGAGGAAGTTATGTGTTTAATTTTCAGATACCCACCACTGAACTAGGTAGCAACTCAGCATAGTGATTATCACGCTACTATCTAAATAGAGTTTGGAAAGACGGATGCAGATGGAAACTGAAAAATATACCAGGAAACTAGAGGGAACATTTAGGGTTATGAGCACTTTTAAAAGGATTTCTATCAAAGATCATGTATTTTCATAAATCACTTCATGTCTTTGGCGGTGTTTTCTAGCAAAGCAAAACCAGCGGATATTTTTACACACACACACACACACACACACACATATGAGAGAGAGAAATTTATCTCAAGGAAATGGCTTATGCAATTGTAGAGGCTGGCAAGTTCCAAGTCAGTGGGTCTGATGTCAAGCTGAAGGCTTCTCAAACTGCAAGATTTGATGAACCCAAAACTGGCAGGCCATACAGCAGGCTGCTGGCTTTAGAGGCTGACAAATTCAAGATCAGCAGGTAAAATGGCAGATTGTTGACTCACAAGCTGAGAAGGTAACAATCCCAAGATTTGCAGGCAATATGGCAGCCCACTGGTTCAAGTTCAAGAACTGTTGACTTGCAAGCTGAGAAGGTAACAATCCCAAGATTTGCAGGCAATATGGCAGCCCACTGGTTCAAGTCCAAGAACTGTTGACTCACAAGCTGAGAAGGTAACAATCCCAAGATTTGCAGGCAATATGGTAGCCCACTGGTTCAAGTCCAAGAACCAGAGATGATGATGAGCCAGATGCAGGCTCCAGATCCAGTAGAAACCCAGAGAACTTTCCCAGGATGTTTATATATATATGAAGCAGGCCACACCCCTGAGGAAACTCTCAACTGATTGGCTGCTCATAGCACATCTCATCATAGAAGGGATTACATTATATCAGATCTCATCTTTGGGATGACTACATCATAACTGATAAACTACTGAGGATCATGGCTCAGCCAAGTTGACACACAACCTTAACTACCACACTTCACAAACATTTTCAAGGACATTTTTAATATTGCAAGCCAAAAAACAACCCCAAACTCATTGCTATCAAACTGATTCCAACTCATAGTGACCCTATGAGATAGAAGAGAACTGCCCCATTGAGTTTCCAAGAGTGTAAACTTTACAGAATTAGACTGCTACATCTTTCTTTCCTGGAGGAGCTAGTAGTTTCTAATCTCTGAACTTCTAGTTAGCAGCCAAGCATTTAACCATTGTACCACCACCAGGGTTCCTTTTAAATATTACAATACAGTAGTAACGGAATGTGTTATTATGTATGTAACAAATAGGATGAAAAGAGTCCAAGGTAATTCCACAAGTATTTTCCAGAATATTTGTAATATAATAAGGCAGTAGTAATGGAAAATGCTATTATATTAGTTAAGGGAAGGCTAACTGTTGAAACAAATGAATAAAAAAGTCCAAAGTATATCCAGGTAGGCTTTGGGAACTCTGTCCTGTAAATCATTGTGGTTAAAGCATTTGGCTGCCAACCAAATGTCAGTTTGAATCCACTAGCAATGAGGTAGAAAAATGAGGCAGTCTGCTTCTGTCAAGATTTATATCCTTGGAAACCCTGTAGGATAGTTCTACTCTGTCCTAAAAGGTCACTATGAGTCGGAATTTACTAGATGGCAGTGGGTTTTTGGCAGTGTGTATTCTGTAAATTAGTTAGGGTCCCAAGTTGCTGGAGGTTCTACTATCTTCAATATGTGACTTCTAAGTTTGCCTTGGGCATGGACGTCTGGCCAATGTAAGGGGAAAGAGCATCAAAGATCTTGTGTGAGAGGATTTTGTGGGCCAAATGGAAGAGACTTCAAAACTCACTGCCATTGAATTGATTCTGACTCATAGCAATCCTATAGGATAGAGTAGAATGCCCCAATAGGATTCCCAAGGCTGTAAATCTTTATAGAAGCAGACTTCCTCATCTTTCTACCGAGGAGTGTCTGGTAAGTTATGTTGTTGTTGTTGTTATGTGCCGTCGAGTCAGACCCAACTCATAGCGACTCCTCCTTGGGTTTCCGAGGCAATATCACTATGGAAGTAGATTGCCCCATCTTCCTTCCGAGGAGTGGCTGGTGGGTTTGAACCACCAGCCTTCTGGTTAGCAGTCAAGTGCCTTAGCCACTATGCTACCGGAGCTCCCCTGGTAAGTTATAAGTAACAACATTTTGGTTAGCAGTCAATGCTTTAATCAATGTGCCACCAGAGCTCCTTGGACTAAGAGACAGAGGGCCTTTTGAGGATTCACTTAGAAAGAGGAAAAGGTTGGAGAGAAGACATAAAGATGATGAGTTCTATTGAAATAATTGAAATTCTCCATCACACTTCCATGGAATAAGGCTGAGTGACAAAGCAGCAAACACCTCCAGATTTTGCAAGTAGACTGAAAACTGAAGTCACCCAGGAAATCTTTCTATATGAAATTTATACAAGTAATGCAAGCTAGTATTATATAATATATTCTGATTATTATAGTTCTTATTATAATATCAAGTCAGGTGTGCTGGGCAAGGTAAGGGTGGAGAGATGTAAAACCTGATGTTTTGCATAGAGCTAATTACTTGAGGTAATTCATCAAAATTTGCATATATTATGTTTTTTAAAATAGCTTTTTTACTTTACAATAATTTCAGATGTATAGGAAAATTGTGAAGACAATGCAGAGTTCCTTTACACCCACATCCAATTTCCCCTATTATTAACACCTGACATTGGTATAGTGCATTTGTGACAACCAATGAGCCAGTATTGATACATTATTATTAATTAAAGCCCATACATTATTTAGATTTCTTTAGTTCTTTCCTACTGTTATTTTTCTGTTTCAGAATCCCATTTAAGGTACCACATTATATTTAGTCATCATGATTTCTTAGGCTCCTCTTGGCTGTGACCTTTTCTCACACATTCCCTGTTTTGATAAAATTTATGTTTTATAGATATTTTGTAAATGTCCCTCAGTAGGAACTTGTCTAATGTTTTTCTCATTATGAAACTGAAGTTACAGATTTGGAGGAGGAAGGCCACAGAGGTGAAGTGCCATTCCTATCACAGCATATCAATAGTACATGCTATCAAATGACTTATCACCATAGCTGTTAACTTTCATCAACTGGCTGTCAGTTTTCTCCACTGTAATGTTCCTCTTCTTTTTCTCCTTTCCATCTGTATTCCTTGGAAGCAAGTCACTATGCACAACAACCCCCATTTAAGAAGCAGGGAATTATGTTCCACCTCCTTGAGGGTGGAGTCTCTACATAAATTATTTGGAATTCTGCATGGGAGATTTATATTGCATTTTTAAAAGGAGCTAAAATGCAGAAAGGCTAATACTGTAAAATAATGAAATTGATGAGTACATGATATGTCGAACATTATTTTATATCTCCCACTACACCCATTACTTAATAAGAAGATGAAGAAGAGCTAACATGAATTGTTGTCAATCATTTTCAGTCTTCTCAACAAAACTAGCAAGTAACTACTATTGTTGTTGTTATGTGCCATCGAGTCGGACCCGACTCATAGCGACCCCTCCTTGGGTTTCGAAGCGATATCACTACCGAAGTAGATTGCCCAAGCTTCCTTCCAAGGAGTGTCTGGTGGGTTTGAACCTCCAGGCTTCTGATTAGCAGTCAAGTGCCTTAGGCACTATGCTATCAGAGCTCCTATTATTATTTTTTTTAAAAAAATTGCAAATGAGGAAACCAAGGCTTACAGAGGTTGAGTTATGAGTAGTTAATATAAGTCAGAAAATATATACTTTCCGCTTAAAAATTTAGTGACCTCTCAATGTAATCAGGATAAAATTCAACATCCTTACAAGGCCCTTTATGGTACGGCCCAGCTGATTTGTCTTCTTTGATGCCTTCTCTTACTAATCTCTCTCTCTCCTTCAAACTGTGCCCCAGTCTCAGTATCCTTCCTTATATTTTGAGCCCCAAATTAATCTTGTTTTAGAGTTTTTGGACTTACTGTTCCTTTGACTCCAGATCATTACATGCCTAGATCGTTTTTTGTCAACCAGGTTGTAGGTCAAATCTCGTTCTAGTAGAAGTTTTCCCTGACTGTCCAATTTAAATGAGTTCTCCCTTCCTCCCCCGAGTCATTCTCTATCATTTTGCCTGTATCATTTTCTTCATAACTGTTGTCACTCTCTTGGATTATTTTGGTAATGCATTTTACTTCCTTGCTTATTTTGTGTCTCCTCCTCTCTAGGTTGTAAACTCCATAAGAGGGACATCTGTGTCTGCTTTGCTCCCATCAGTGCTCCCAGAGCCTAGAACAGTGCCCTGGAACATAGAGATCATTTAGTAAATATTTGCTGAGTGACCCCTCCTTGGGTTTCCGAGGCGGTATCTCTATGGAAGTAGATTGCCCAATCTTTTTTCTGAGGAGTGGCTGGTGGGTTTGAACTACCCGCCTTCTGGTTAGCAGTCAAACGCCTTAGGCAATACACCACCAGAGCTCCTTGTTAACTTGACTTAAATTATAAGATTAGCAAGTGGCAGAGCCGATATTCAAACTCTGGTCTTTCTGATAGCCAAACAGCTTGTTACCATTTGCTATAAAGTCTAATGGGCATTCAGTAAATAATGTTGATTTGATCCAACAGTGAAGAGACCAGAGACAAGGACTTGATAGTTCTCAACTCCCATTAGTGACCTCCAGTCTGGATGCCCCATTTGCTGACATTATCATTTGGGAAAATTCACACAACCCTCTAAGTGTGAGTTTCTCTGTGTATAAAAACAGATTAAAATACCACTTACCTCTCATAGTTTTTGTGAGGATTAAATGAGATAAGCATGTGCAAACTGCATTGAGACATGATAAAAAGGATAGTTTCTGTCAAAAAGACAGGAAACATAATACAGTTACTTACAAAGTATTTCCCTTGGAGTATATTTATATGGTAGGAATAATGTGGAGGTGAGGGGAGGAGGAATGGGCTGGAAAGGAGACCCACACTCTGAACTGTCCCAGATGAAGCCATGTCAAGCCACATGTCTGAGAATAGGACCTGAATACAGTCACCGAGTTCACTGTATCAGACCTTGGGAGTAGAGTATACTACATGCTTTCAAGTTTAATTTTTTCCCTTTTCTTGGAGATAAATCTGCCCAAGCAAAAATTAATTTCCCTGTGAACTAGACCCCACTCATGATTCACTTTACAGTTTGAAGAGGCCTGCATGTTCCAGGGTGTGAACATAATTACTGTCAATAAGAATATGCAATGGTATCTGTAGATAATTGTGTTTTGTAATACCAGATTCCAATTTGTCAACACACAGCTCCAAATGAATTTGTAATTTCAGCGGTGGTATTCAGGGGTGGTTATCCTGTGTGTTGAAAAGCAATGGGCAACATATTCAGCCATTTGGTCTACTTGTCTTACTTTACAAAGGAGCCAGTGAGGTGCTTGCCTAAGCTAGGACAACTCTTTTGTTGGGACTAGAACGTGAGTCCTCTGATTCATAGCAATGGTCTGACCACAACATACATTCAACTAGAAACAAAAAAATAACCTGTTGCCATAGAGTTAATTCTGACTCATGGCAACCCCATGTGTTACACAGTAGAACTGTTCCATAGGGTTTTTTTTGGCTATAATCTTTACAGAACCAGATTGCTAGGTCTTTCCTCTGTGACACCAGAGTGGCTTCAAATTGCTAATCGTTAGGGTAGTAGCCAAGCACAAGCCACTGCATTACCTATGAACCTTGTTCAAATAAATATATGTTGGAAAAGAGTCATATTTTAATTATCTCTTTAAGCTTTTGCATTTGCTCCCTAATTTTTTTCATGCTATACATTATTTTGCAGTTCAACACCAATTTTGGTTAAAAAGCATATACATTTCTGTCTTATAAGCCTTGTAAGCCCCTCTCCTCAAACTGTTGCAAATGCTGAGGCTTGCTTATAGAAGTCCAGAAGTCTTTTGTAGTTGCTGAAGGGCTGCTGAGTTTGGAATGTAAGTGGAAATGCATCTGAGTCTCTTGCCAGAACTCCTCTCATCTGAAAGAGGCCATGTCATTTTTATTTATTTGAATGTTTTATTGTATTTTAGGAGAAAGCTTATACAGTAAATCCCATTCAACAATTCATACACAGATTATTCCTTGACATTGGTTACAATCCCTGCAATGTGTCAGCATTCGCATAATTTTTATCCCACCTGCCCTATTTCCATCCATCCAGTTTCCTGCCCCTCCTTACCTACTCATCTTTGGTTTTGGCAGATTTTGACCATTGATCTTATATAGTTGATTGTTTAAAGGAATATATTGCTTCTTCACAGGTATTAAGGTTTATTTCATAGGTCTATCTATTATTTGGCTGAAAGTAATCTCCATGAGTGGCTTCAGTTCCACACTGAAAGAGCATCTTAGGGAGAGAGTCTCAGTTGTTGTTATCAGGTGCAGTAGAGTCAGCTCTGACTCATAGCGACCCTATGTACAACAGAACGAAACACTGCCTGGTCCGGCACCAGCCTCATAATCCTGTGAGCTATACCTGAGCCCATCATTGCAGCCATTGTGTCAATGCATCTCACTGAGGGCCTTTCCGTTTTTCATTGATCCTCCACTTTAACAAGCATAATATCCTTCTCCAGGGAATGGTCCCTTCTGACAACATGGCCACAGTAGGTCAGACGAAGTCTGACCATTCTCACTTCCAAGGAGCATGGCAGCTATACTTCTTCCAGGACAGATTTGTTAGTTCTTCTGGCAGTCCATGGTACTTTCAGTATTCTTTGCCAACCCCACAACTCAAAAGCATCAACTCTTCTTTGATTTTCCTTATTCATTGTCCAGCTTTCACATGCATAACAGGTGACTGAAAATACCATGGCTTGGGTTTGGCATACCTTAGTCTTCAAGGAGACATCTTTGCTCTTCAGCACTTGAAAGAGGTCTTTGGCAGGAGATTTGCCAAGTGCATACATGGTCTAATTTCTTCCACTGGTGTTAATGGTGGAACCAAATAATATGAAATCTTTAACAATTTCAATCTTTTCTCTATTTCTCATTATGCTGCTTATTGGTCCAGTTGTGAGAATATTTGTTTTCTTTTTAATGAGATGTAGTTTCTACTGCAGACTGTAGTCTTTAACCTTCATCATTAAGTGCTTCAAGTCTTTTTCACTTTCAGCAAGCAAACTTGTGTTGTCTGCATATCACAGATTGTTAATTGTTTTCCTCCAATGCTGATGCCACACTCTTCTCATTTATTATTTATTGTTCTCGAATTATTTGCTCGGCATTCAGATTGAATAAGTATGGTGAAAGGATACAGCCCTGATGCACTCCCTTTCTGATTTTAAACCATGCAATATCTCCTTGTTCTATTTGAATGACAGCCTCCTGGTCTATGTACAAGCTCCTCATGAGCACAATTAAGTGTTCTGGAATTCCCATTCTTCTCAATGTTATCCATCATTTGTTATGATCCACACAAGCAAATGTTTTTGCATAGTCAATAAAACACAAGTGATCATCTTTCTGGTATTCATTGCTTTGAGCCAAGATCCACCTGACATCGCCAATGATATCCCTCATTCTATATTCTCTTCTGAATCCAGTTTGCATTTCTAGAAGTTTCCTCTCAATATACTGATGCAACAATTTTTGAATTATCTTCAGCAAAATTTTACTTGCATGTGATATTAATGATATTCTTCGATAATTCCCACATTCTGTGGGATCAGCTTTGTTTGAAATGGGTACAAATATGGATCTCTTTCAGTCAGATGGCCAGGTAGCTATCTTCCAAATTTCTTGGCATAAACAAGTAAGTGCCTCCAGAGGGGCATCCGCTTGTTGAAACATCTCAGTGAGTATTCCATCAATTCCTGGAGCCTTGTTCTTTGCCAATTCCTTCAGTGCAGCTTCGATTTCTTCCTTCAATATCATTGGTTCTTGATCATATGCTATCTCCTGAAATGGATGACTATCAACCAATTCTTTTTGGTACAGTGACTCTCTGTATTCCTTCCATCTTCTTCTGGTGTTTCCTGCATCATTCAATATTTTGCACATAGAATCTTTCAGTATTGCAACTCAAGTCTTAAATTTTTTCTTCAGTTTTTTCAGATTGAGAAATGTTGAGCATGTTCTTCCCTTTTGGTTTTCTAACTCCAGATCTTTGCACATTTCTTTATAATTATTGACTATGTCTTCTTGAGTTGTTCTTTGAAATCTTCTGTTCAGCTCTTTTATCTAGCAATTTCTTCCATTTGCTTTAGTTACTCTCTGTTCAAGGGCAAGTTTCAGAGTTTCTTCTCACATCCATTTTGATCTTTTCTTCCTTTCCTGTCTTTTTAATGACCTTTGCTTTCTTCATGGATGATGTTCTTGATGTCATCCCACAATTCCTCTGGTTTTTGGTCATTGATGCTCAGTGCATCAAATCTATTCTTTAGATGGTCTCTAAATTCAGGAGGATGATATAATAAAGGTCATATTTTGACTCTTGTGGAGGTGTTTTAATTGTCTTCAGCTTCATCTTGAATTTGCATATGAGTAGTTGATGGTCTATTCCACAATCAGCTCCTGGCCTCGTATTGGCTGAAGATATTGAGCTTCTCCAATGCCTCTCTCCACAGATATAGTCAATCTGAGTGCTGTGTATCCCATCTGGTGAAGTCCACATGTATAGCCGCCATTTATGTTGTTGAGAAAATGTACTTGGAATGAATAAGTCATTGTTGTTTTGTTGTTGTTGTGTGCCGTGGAGTCAGACCTGACTCATAGCGACCCCTCCTTGGGTTTCCGAGGCAGTATCACTACGGAAGTAGATTGCCCAAGCTTCCTTTCGAGGAATGGGTGGTGGGTTTGAGTCACCAGGCTTCTGGTTAGCAGTCAAGTGCCTTAGGCACTACGCTACCAGAGCTCCCAAATCATGCAATCTCCAGTGCCATATATATCACCAAGGCCATATTTTCCAACTACCTGTGATCTAATCACCAGTGATAATCAACACATCTTGATTGCATGTTTGCTCAATTTCAGACTGCAGAAGTTGGTAAATATTTGCAATATCCTTACCTTTGGCTTTGGTGGTTGGTGCATAAATTTGAATAATAGTAGTATTAACTGGTCTTCCTTGTAGCATATGGATATTAGCCTATCACTGACAGCATTGTACTTCAGGATAGAGCTTGAAATATTCTTTATAATGATGAATGCCATGCCATTATTCTTCAATCTGTCATTTCTGCATAGTAGATCATATGGTTATCTGATTCAAAATGATCAAAACCAGTCTATTTCAGCTCACTAATGCCTAGGATATCAATCTTTATGAATTCCATTTCATTTTTAACAACCTCCAATTTTTCTAGATTCATACTTCATACTTTCTTGTTCCAATTATTAATGGATGTTTGCAGCTGTTTCTTCCCCATTTGAGTGGTGCCATATCAGCAAATGGAGGTCCCAAAAGCTTTATTCCATTCACATCATTAAGGTTGACTCTATTCTGAGGAGGCAGCTCTTCCCCAGTCATATTTTGAGTGCCTTCTTACCTGAAGGGCTCATCTTCTGTCATTATATTGCACAATGTTTCAGGGCTATTCATAAAGTTTTCCAATAATACACCAGACAGTGTTTCACTGTTATTCATAAGGTTTTCACTGGCCAATTCTTTGAGAAGTGGATGGCCGCTTCCTTCTTCTGAGACTATCTTTGTCTGGAAGCTCTGCTGAAACCTGTCCATCATGGGCAATCCTGCTGGTATTTGAAATACCAGTGCCATAGCTTCCACCCTCACAGCAACAGATAAGCCACCACAGAACAATAAACTAACAAACAAGTGGTGGGATAGTGTCAGAAGTCCCTGTAATCTCTATAATCCAATAAGTCTGTTTTTTTTTTTTTTTAAATAATTTGAATTTTGTTGTACATTTTTATCCCATTCTAACCAGGACCTTTTATTGTCTCCCTTGTCAGAACAGTTGGTAGCAGCTAGCTATCATCTATTTCTTCTGGTCTCATGCTAGAAAGGGCTATGTGTGGTTTGCATGGGTCATTAGACCTGTGGACTAATTTATTCTTTGATTCTTTGGTTTCCTTCACTCTTCTTTGCTCCAGATGGAAAGAGACTAACACTTGTGTCTTAGATGGTTACTGGTAAGCTTTTAAGACTCCAGATGCTACTTACAAAACTAGGCTATAGAATATTATCTTTATGAATTAAGTTACACTAATTGAACTAATTGTTGCATGAGACTATGGTCCTGAGCCTTCAAAACAAATAAATCAATCCATGAGGTATTTGGATGTGTCTAAAAAGGACCCCTAACTGTGCCCACTATGTGCTTTATTGTATATAGGAACATATATGCAACTCATGTATATACATATGCCCACAAATATACTTACATATGCATGTGCATGTACTCCCATATGCCTTCCCACATCCATACAGTGCACATATCTACCTGTGTAACTACTCACATTTTTTTGGCTTGTTATTACCCTTGTTGCAAGATTGTATATGTCATGCATTTACCATAGTTGTCCTTTGTTCTTGTGTACCTTTCAGTGTCTTTA